>NC_044556.1:11799975-12125183 GCF_007565055.1 Rhinopithecus roxellana
CATTGAAGAGTGTTTACAAATGGCAAGGCCCGGGTGGGCGGCTGCAGCTGCTGTGGGGCATGCGGTAGGGCAGCCCTGGAACCCCAGCCCCACACCAGCATCACCCGGCTCAAACCATCCCCGGGGCACCTACTCCACAGTGCTCCAGACCTTGCCAGTGTGGCGGGTGGAGCCAAAGAATCACCACAGAAAAAGAAGACAGGCCATTAGTTCCCATTTTCGACAAGGGCCACAGGTACCCAGCCAGCTCTCACAACAGCAGCCCAGGGCAACCACATAGAGCCCTTCTCAGACAGACTGCCTCCACCAGGCAGAGGGAACAGCCAGCCAAACACTGCTGAACCAGTGAAGACAGCCAGGTGAAGGCGGCCAGAGGGAGGGGAACACGCGGGGCTTGGGCCGAACCACAGGGCACTGGGGAGCCACGGGAGGTTGTTGAGGTGGTGAGGGACTTTGATTTTCATTTTGTTTTTGTTTTTTTGAGATGGAGTCTCGGTCTGTTGCCCAGGCTGGAGTGCAATGGTGCGATCTCGGCTCACAACAGCCTCTGCCTCCTAGGTTCAAGTGACTCTCATGCCTCAGCCTCCCAAGTAGCTGGGATTACAGGCGCCCGCCACCACGCCTGGCTAACTTGTATTTTTGGTAGAGATGGGATTCTGCCATGTTGGCTAGGCTAGGCTCAAACTCCTGAGCTCAAGTGATCCACCTGCCTTGGCCTCCTAAAGTGCTGGGATCACAGGTGTGAGCCACCATGCCCAGCCTGATTTCCTTTTTTTTTTTTTTTTTTTTTGAGACGGAGTCTTGCTCTGTCGCCCAGGCTGGAGTGCAGTGGCCGGATCTCAGCTCACTGCAACCTCCGCCTCCCGGGTTCACGCCATTCTCCTGCCTCAGCCTCCCGAGTAGCTGGGACTACAGGCGCCCGCCACCTCGCCTGGCTAATTTTTTGTATCTTTTTTTTTAGTAGAGACGTGGTTTCACCGTGTTAGCCAGGATGGTCTCGATCTCCTGACCTCGTGATCTGCCCGTCTCGGCCTCCCAAAGTGCTGGGATTACAGGCTTGAGCCACCGTGCCCGGCCATTTTTTTTTTTTTTTAATTTTCTTTCTTTTTTTTTTTTTTTCTTGAGACAGGGTCTGGCTCTGTTGCCCAGGCTGGAGTGCAGTAGTTCGAGCTTGGCTCACTGCAACCTCTGCCACCTGGGCTCAAGCAATCCTCCTACCTCAGCCTCCCAAGTAGCTGGGAGTACAGGTGTACACCACCACACCCAACTAGTTTTTTGTATTTTTTTAGTAAAGATGAGGTCTTGCTCTGTTGCCCAGGCTGGTCTTGAACTCTTAGGCTCAAGCAATCTGCCTACCTCAGCCTCCCACAGTGCTGAGATTACAGACCTGAGCCACCGCTCCTGGCAGCCACCACATCAGGCAAAGGACTTTGGTTTCTAAATGAACCAGCACAGTCCAGCCCACCCAGGGGGTCAGGAAGGGACCCTCCCCAGGTAGCAAGGTGGCTCCAGCAGTCCCTTCCCACCCCCACCAAGGTCACTGCCTGGAGACCCACGGGAACTCCAGGTGGGCGCACCTCAAACATGGTGGTGATGTCTGAGTACTTGGACTTCATCAGCTCCCCCCAGGAGGTGAGGTTGCAGTAGGTGAGGACACCCCCCGGCTTCAGCAGGCGAAAGGCGTGGTTCTATGGAAGGGGAGTGGCCAGTGGTCAGAACGGAGGTGGGGGTGTGGGCAGAGGGGCTTCCCCGAGGGCCTCCAGCATCCCAACAAGTCAGAGAGAACCACCTTGATGAAGTTGAACTGGTGTGTGTGCCAGGTCTCCTCCGAGAGTGGGTACGTGTCGTACAGGATCCCTGCACGGAGGACAGAAGCCCACGCGGTCAGGGCGGGGCTCAGCACCTTGCCCAGCCTCACCCAGCTCATCCCCGAGCAGGTGGAGGTGCAGTGAGATGGGGCCGTGGGCAGAGGTGGGGCTCCCACGCGGGCTTGAGAACCCCGAGATCGCCTCCAGGGCTCCTCCGTGAGTGTGCCCATCCCCGGTGCCCTGCTAGCCCTCACAGCCAGGCCCACACCCACCTGGGCTCTGTCCCCCCAGTGCACATCAGAGGGCCCCCCACAAGCAAAGGAAGGGCTTCAGTGGAGCTGGGAGGCCCACCCTGTGATATGTCCCCTCACCCCTCACCATCAAAGTGACCGTCAGGCAGGGTGGGCGCCACATCCTCCCACAGGCCTTTCAAGGGAACGACCTTGAAGAGGGGAAAATAAAAAGTGGACAGGGTAGAGAGGTCCCCAGGATCTCCCCACCTGCAGAAAGGGAGCGGCCGGGGGACTCCCGAGAGAGAAGACCATCTCCTCTACCTCTAGGCAGCCCCAGGCCCCCAACCCCAGGAAACAGTGCCCTCACCCCAAGGAGTGGGGATCCTGGAGGGCCTGCGGGCAGAGGGGCACCTTGTGTGTCTGCCGCGGGGCCCAGTCCTGGAGTCGCTGGAAGACGCCGTCATTACACTCGATGATCCAGTGCTCATCAATGGGCGCCTCCTGCACCTTCGACGCTGCGATGGCCATGCCAAAGCCCACCTCCAGGACCCGGCCCCCTGGGCAGACACAGGGCGCCCAACATCACTAGGTGGGCCGGGCTTAGGAGGCTGCCTGGAGGAGGGGGCACAGGGCAGGGCAGGGGAGACTGCCTGGAGGAGGGGGCACAGGGCTGGGCTGGGGATCTGCCTGGAGGAGGGTGTGCAGAGCAGGGCTGGGGGTCTGCCTGGAGGAGGGGGTGCAGGGCAGGGCTGGGGAGGCTGCCTGGAGGAGGGGGTGCAGGGCAGGGCTGGGCTGGGGAGGCTGCCTGGAGGAAGGGGCACAGGACTGGGCTGGGCTGGGGAGGCTGCCTGGAGGAAGGGGCGCAGAGCTGGGCTGGGGGAGTCTGTCTGGAGGAGGGGGTTTAGGGCAGGGCTGAGGAGGCTTCCTGGAGTAGAGGGCCTAGGGTAGGGCAAGGCTGGGCTGGGGAGGCTGCCTGAAGGAAGGAGCGCAGGGCTGAGCTGGGGGTCTGCTTGGAGGAGGGGACGCAGGGCTGGACTGGGCTGTGAGTCACATTTGCCACAGGACGGGAGGGCGCCCTGGGCCAGCATGGACAGAGGCAGGCGGAACACAGTAGTCCTGAGCGGGAACAGCGTGGGCCCTGGCCAGCGACCAGAGAGAGGATGACCAGCCAGGGAGGCCGAAGATGGCCGCTTTTGGGGCCAGGCCTGTGGGGAGGCAAGAGCCTTGGACTTTGAGCCCAGCCCACGCTGTTTGTCCCCGGTCCCTTATCTCTCAGGTTGGTTACTTTTCTCTCCCCCTCCCTCCATCTGAAAGTTGGATTTGCAAGAGTGGTCAGGCAAGACCTGGACTTGAGACTATGTGGGAGGGGAAGGGCTGCTCCCCAGTGGGCCACACATGACCCCCAATCCTAATTGGCACTGGACACTGGACGTGCCCATTTTCAGGGTGCGAACACTGGGGCCCGGCCCTGGGATGGGGCCTGTGCGGGGCCAGGGAGTCCTTTCTCAGCAGCCCTCAGCCTCTGACGCCAGGCAAGCCAGGGCCACCCCGGGGACAGCTGTCTCCCTGAGCTCAGCTTTCTGGGTGCTATTCTTAGCCAGGGGAGTTGGGGCTGCTCTCCCAGGCAGACAGAAGGGCAGCCTCTCCCTGGCACGACCCCTTCGTCCCGATCTCAGACAGGGAGCTGGGGACCCGGTTCCACCCAGGTCTCGCGTTTGAGGTCCCCATCCGGAGAGCGGGGGGTCTCACTCCCCCTGGAGAGGAAGTTCCTGGTACTTAGGCGGCGCCTAATGTGTGCGGGGCCCCACTCCTGCGGCATTCCCCGTGAACGCCTCCGTGTGCCCCCACCTGCAGCCCCACTTCCCAGGCCAGGAGACAGAGGCGCCCCAGCGGGAGGGTGGGTCCCCGGGTCCGGGCAGCCCCAGCCTCAGTTTCCCCTGCGGCCCCGGGGACGGTGCAGGCCGGGTGGGGGCTACCTTTGGAGGCGGCGGCGGCGGCCAGCGAGTGCATATAGGGGGTCTCCCAGCGCTCCATCACCGGCTTGCCCAGGATGCGCAGGTGAGTGTCCGCCGCGTCGTAGGCCGCGGGCGCCGCCCCCCACGCGGGGCTGCAGTTCTCGCCAGGCGCGAAGATGGGGGTCGCGTTGGGGGCGCTCATGCTGCAGGCTGGACGGCGACCCGACTTGGATCGCGCAGCGCCCGGGCCCGCTCCCTGCAGGGCCTTGTGGGCCGGGGGCGGGTCCAACAGGCCCGGGGGGCGGACCCGCGAGAGGACGCGCGCGGCTCCGGGAGCGGCCTCTAGCGGCGGCCACGCGAGAAGTGGCGGGAGCGGGGTTGGGGCCCCGGCTGCCGCCTCCCCAAGGAGCCTCGGTGCCCTCTCTGTGGAGCGGGCACCGCAGGCCCGCGCCGGGGGAAGCGAACCTGCAGACCGAGGACCGGAAGGCCCTGCCTTGCCGCTTACGTGCCTCGGTTTCCTCACCTGTCGGCACGCAGAAAGCCCCCATCCTCGCTGGGGTGTCAGAATCTGAGGATCTTTCAGGCGCTGTTGAAAGTGCTTTAAGTGTTTAAAATCATTTAATCTTCAGAAGATGCTACAGTGAGCTCTATCTTTTTTAAATAGAGACGGGGTCTTGCTATGTTGCCCAGGCTGGTCTCAAACTCCTGGGCTCAAGCGATCCTCCCGCTTCAGCCCTTCCAAAGTGCTGGGATTACAGGCGTGAGCCGCCGTGCCGGCCAGGTTCTGTACTGTCGTTTTTTCTTTTCTTTTTCTTTTCTGTTTTTTTTTTTAAGTGAAAGCAAGTTTATTAAGGAATAAAAAAGAACGGCTACTCCATAGAGCAGCTGACTGTCGTTATACAGATGAGGAAACTGAGGCTTTGAGAAGCAAAGCCCGGGGTCTGGTGGCCACGAGGGTGGGGACCCAGGATTAGAGCTCTGATGCCCCTCTTTCTTTCTTTTCTTTCTTTTCTTTCTCTTTCTCTCTCTCTCTCTCTCTCTCTCTCTCTCTCTCTCTCTCTCTCTCTCTCTCTCTTTCTTGATGGAGTCTCGCGCTGTCGCCCAGGCTGGAGTGCAGTGGTGCAATCTCGGCTCACTGCAACCTCCACCTTCCGGGTTCACACCATTCTCCTGCCTCAGCCTCCTAAGTAGCTGGGACTACAGGCGCCCGCCACCACGCCCGGCTAATTTTTTGTATTTTTAGTAGAGATGGGATTTCACCATGATAGCCAGGATGGTCTCGATCTCCTGACCTCATAATCCAACCCGCCTCGGCCTCCCAAAGTGCTGGGATTACAGGCGTGAGCCACCGCGCCCCGCCGACGCCCCCCTTTCATGAGCCCACGTCACACTCCCATAGACTGGGTGTTACCTGAGAGCCCGGGACCCTGATGGGGGCCTCTGCCCAAAGACACCTCCAGTTCTGGAGACCAGGACTTAATCCCAGCAGTGCCCTTTCCTCGGGCAGCCCTGCAGCTGGGGGGTGCAGGGGTGGAATTAGGCCTCTGCAGCCCAGGGTAGCCCCTTAGGGTCAACCACACCCCCGTCTGTTTCCTGGGGGCCCCCAAGCCCGCTGCGTGGCGTCCTGCTCTGATACCCGGTTTCCTTCCCCCTCTGAATGTGGGGCCACGGTCATGAGCCCTGAGCACTGCCTCCCTGCCATGCATTCTGCACAGGTTAACAGGTGGGGCAGTTATTACACCCATTTAACACATGAGGAAACTGAGGCCCAGAGAGGTTGAGGTCACAGGTTGCAGCAGAGCCGGGGTATGCACGCAGGCAGCCTCCGAAACAGCTGTCGCACGCAGCCTTCCCTGCACCGCCTTGTCTGGGTAGCTGCCTGCCCTGTCACTCCACACACCCCTGCCACCTCTTGCACAGCTCCTGTGACCCTCAGCCCCAGGCCTTGGCACACGCTCTTCCCCCTGCCTGGACAGCCTCTCTCCTGGCCAGGCCGCTTTCTCTTTCTGTCTCAAGCTGAGCCCACGTGTCCTCTAGGAGACGCCCCTATTCTGCCCCAGGACAGGCATGTCCTGATCAGAAGCTGTTTTGTTTGTTTTTGTTTTTCTGAGACAGAGTCTTACCCTGTTGTTCAGGCTGGAGTGCAGTGGCGTGATTTCAGCTCACTGCAGCCTCCGCCTCCTGGGTTCAAGCGATTCTCCTGCCTCAGCCTCCTGGGTAGCTGGGATGATAGGTGTGCGCCGCCACGCCTGGCTAATTGTTGGTAGGGACAGGATTTCACCACGTTGGCCAGGCTGGTCTCGAACTTCTGACCTCAAGGGATCCACCTGCCTCGGCCTCTCAAAGTGCTGGAATTACAGGTGTGAGCCACCGTACCCGGCCAGGAGCTGTTTCATTTATTTATTTATTTTTGTTGAGATGGAGTCTCACTCTGTCGCCCAGCCTGGAATGCTGTGGCATGATCTCCTGCCTCAGCCTCCCGAGGAGCTGGGACTACAGGAGCCCGCCAACACACCCAGCTAATTTTTTTTTTTTTTTTGTATTTTTAGTAGAGATGGGGTTTCAGCGTGTTAGCCAGGATGGTCTCCATCTCCTGGCCTCATGATTGGCCCACCTCAGCCTCCCAAAGTGTTGGGATTACAGCCGTGAGCCACTGCACCTGGCCAGAAGCTGTTTTATCTCTCTTTGGTAGTTCACTAATGGAAGGTATTTCTTCATAGTTCTAGCCTCCTTCTCACAGGGCTGTCAGTGATCCTGGCACACAGAACATGCTTGATAGGCCGGGTGCAGCTGCTGCCGCCTGGGATCCCAATGCCTGGGGAGGCGCAGGGGCTCAGGCCTGTGATCCCACCACTTTGGGAGGCTGAGGTAGGAGGATTGCTTCAGTGCAAGAGTTTAAGACCAGCTTAGACCACACAGAGACCTCTTCTGTACAAAAAAAAAATGTTTTAAAAATTAGCCAGGGCCAGTCGCGGTGGCTCATGCCTGTAATCCCAGCACTTGGGGAGGCCAAGGCGGGCAGATCACCTGAGACCAGCCTGGCAACATGCTGAAACCCCATGTCTACCCAAAATACAAAAATTAGCTGGGCGTGGTGGTACATGCCTGTAATCCGAGCTACTCAAAAGGCTGAGGCAGGAGAATCCCTTGAACCTGGGAGGCAGAGGCTGCAGTGAACATCACGCTCAGTGAAATAATCCAGTCACAATAGGACAAATCCTGCGTGAATCCACTCCTAGGAGGTCCCTGGAGTCCTCAGATTCACAGAGACAGAAAGTAGGATGGGCTGGGAGGTGCCAGGGGCTGGGGAGGGGACAAGGAGTGAGTATTTCACAGGGCAGAGTTTCAGTTTGGGAAGATAAGGTTATGGAGAGGACAGTGGTGATGGTTGCACGGCAGTGGGAACGTGCTTAATGCCACTGAGCTCTGCACCTAAAAATAATTAAAATGGGGCCGGGCGCGGTGGCTCACACCTGTAATCCCAGCACTTTGGGAGGCCAAGGTGGGCGAATCACGAATTCAGGAGATTGAGTAGCTGGGATTACAGGCGTGTGCCACCGCGCCTGGCTAATTTTTTGTGTTTTTAATAGAGACAAGGTCTCACCATGTCTCCCAGACTGGTCTCCAACTCCTGAGCTCAAACGATCCACTTGCCTTGGCCTTCCAAAATGCTGTGATTATAGGTGTGAGCCACCTGGCCTGGACTTACTTATTAAGTCAGGGTCTCAGGCCGGGCGCGGTGGCTCATGCCTCTCATCCCAGCACTTTGGGAGGCCGAGGTGGGCAGATCATGAGGTCAGGAGATCAAGACCATCCTGGCTAACATGGTGAAACCCATCTCTACTAAAAATACGTAAAATTAGCCGGGCGTGGTGTCGGGCACCTGTAGTCCCAGCTACTCAGGAGGCTGAGGCAGGAGAATGGCGTGAACCCGACAGGCGGAGCTTGTAATGAACCGAGATCGTGCCACTGCACTCCAGCCTGGGTGACAGAGCGAGACGCTGCCTCAAAAAATAAAATAAGGCCGGGCGCGGTGGCTCATGCCTGTAATCCCAGCACTTTGGGAGGCCGAGGCGGGCGGATCACGAGGTCAGGAGATCGAGACCATCCTGGCTGACACGGTGAAACCTCGTCTCTACTAAAAATACAAAAAATTACCTGGGCATGGCGGCGGGTGCCTGTAGTCCCAGCTACTCGGGAGGCTGAGGCAGGAGAATGGCGTGAACCCGGGAGGTGGAGCTTGCAGTGAGCCGAGATCGCGTCACTGCACTCCAGCCTGGGCGACTGAGCGAAGCTCCGTCTCATAAATAAATAAATAAAATAAAACAAAATAAAAATAATTAAAATGGAAAATTTTATGTCACGTATATTTTACCACAAGAAAAAAAGGGGACCAAAACTATATACTGTGTGTTGGATCTGTTCATAGTCACACTGGGAGTAAATTCAGATCAGTGTCTGCACAGCCTTTTTCTCGCTGCCTTGGCCCTGGGGTGGAAGGAAATGAATGGGGAAGAGGGAGAAGCAGGCTCCTCTAGTTCTTTCTTTTTTTTTTTTTTTATTTTTTAAGGTGGAGTCTCACACTGCAGGCCAGGCTGGAGTGTAGTGGCGTGATTTTGGCTCACTGCAACCTCCACCTCTCACGATCAAGCAATTCTCCTGCCCCAGCCTTCTGAATAACTGGGATTACAGGATTACAGGCATCTGCCACCACACCCGGCTAATTTTTTTTTTTTTTTTTTTTTTTGAGACGGAGTCTTGCTCTGTCGCCCGGGCTGGAGTACAGTGGCCGGATCTCAGCTCACTGCAAGCTCCGCCTCCCGGGTTTACGCCATTCTCCTGCCTCAGCCTCCCGAGTAGCTGGGACTACAGGCGCCCGCCACTACACCCGGCTAGTTTTCCTTTTTTTTTTTTTTTTTTTTTTTTGAGACGGAGTCTTGCTCTGCTGCCCAGGCTGGAGTGCAGGGGCCGGATCTCAGCTCACTGCAAGCTCCGCCTCCTGGGTTCACGCCATTCTCCTGTCTCAGCCTCCCGAGTAGCTGGGACTACAGGCGCCCACCTCGTCGCCCGGCTAGTTTTTTGTATTTTTTAGTAGAGACGGGGTTTCACCGTGTTAGCCAGGATGGTCTTGATCTCCTGACCTCGTGATCCGCCCGCCTCGGCCTCCCAAAGTGCTGGGATTACAGGCTTGAGCCACCACGCCCGGCCTTTTTTTTTTTTTTTGAGATGGAGTTTTGCACTGTCATCTGGGCTGGAGTGCAATGGCGTAGTCTCGGCTCACTGCAACCTCTGCCTCCCGGGTTCAAGCAATTCTCCTACCTCAGCCCCGAGTAGTTGGGATTACAGACACCTGCCATCACACCTGCCTAATTTTTGTATTTTTAGTAGTGATGGGGTTTCGCCATGTTGGCCAGGCTGGTCTCGAACTCCTGACCTCAGGTGACCCTCCGACCTTGGCCTCCCACAGTGCTGGGATTACAGGCATGAGCCACTGTGCCCGGCCTGTATTTTTAAAAATGTATTATTTATAAGCAGCTTGTACCTGACTTCCTTCTTTGGGCCACATTCTGTGCCTTTCATCCCCCCACTGCTTCATTGTTCATGTATCCAGTCACCAACAGATGCACGTGGGGTTGTTTCCAATGTTCTAGTCTTGTTTTGTTTCGGTTCTGTTTTTTTTTTTTTTTTTTTTTTGGTGGAGACAGGGTTTTGCTGTGTTGCCCAGGTTGGTCTCGAGCTCCTGGGCTCAAGTGATCCTCCTGCCTCACCCTCCCAAAGTGCTGGCATCACAGATGTGAGCCTCTGAGCCCCGATTTTTTTTTGTTTTTTTTTTTGGCAGGGTTTGGCTCTGTGGCCCAGGCTGGAGTGCAGTGGTCGGATGTTGGTTCACTGAAACCTCCAACTCCTGGGCTCAAGCCATCCTCCCACCTCAGCCTCTAAGTAGCTAGGACTACAGGCGCGTGCCACCAAACCTGGCTGAGTTTTGCATTATTATCATTATTTTTGTAGAGATGGGGTTTTGTCATGCTGCCCAGGCTGGTCTGGAACTCCTGGGCTCAAGCGATCCTCTCATCTCGGCCTTCCAAAGTGCTGGGATTACAGGCATGAGCCACTGCATCCGGCCAGTTTTATTTTAAATAGGGTTTTAGTCTCGGCTACTCGGGAGGCTGAGGAGGGAGGATAGCTGGAGCTCAGGAGTTCAAGGCTGCAGTGAGCTATGATTGCATCACTGCACTCCAGCTTGGGCAACAGAGTGAGATCCCATCCCAAAATAAAAGAAAAAAAAAGTGTTTTTGTTCTGTTTGCCTGTGATCTTGTTCCTTGTGTGTGTATGTGTGTTTTTCTTTGAGACAAGAGTCTTGCTCTGTCGCCCAGGCTGGAGTGCAGCGGTGCGATCTCGGCTCACTGCAACCTCTTCCTCCCGGGTTCAAGCAATTCTACTGCCTCAACCTCCCAAGTAGTTGGGACTACAAGCGCCCGCCACCACGCCCAGCTAATTTTTCGTATTTTTAGTAGAGACGGGGTTTCACGGTGTCAGCCAGGATGGTCTCGATCTCCTGACCTCGTGATCCACCTGCCTTGGCCTCCCAAAGTGCTGGGATTCCAGGCGTGAGCCACCGCGCCCGGCCCTTTTTTTCTTTTTTAAGAGGGAGTCTCGCTCTGTTGCCCAGGCTGGAGTGCAGCGGCATGATCTCGGCTTACTGCAACCTCTACTTCCTATGTTCAAGCATTTCTCCTGCCTTAGCTTCCCGAGTAGCTGGGATTACAGGCGCCCACCACCACGCCTGGCTAATTTTCTTTTGTATTTTTAGTACAGACGGGGTTTCACTGTATATGTTGGCCAGGCTGGTCTCGAACTCCTGACCTTAATTGATCCACCTACCTCAGCCTCCCAGAGTGTTGGGATTATTGGTGTGAGCCACCTCACCCAGCCTTGTTTCTTGTATTTATTTAATTTTGTGATGATGAATAAATCAAACGATCAGGTTATCAACGTGCTGTGAGATTAAGGAGAAAGGCAGTAGGCATGACGTACCCGGTTTGACAAAACCCTGCGTGTCACCTCTTTACCACGGTCAGCCTTAGACGGGTTTCTCCATCTCCTACTGCTGACATTGGAGGACGGGTATTATTTTTTTGGAGGGACCGTCCTGTGCACTGCAGGGTGCTGAGTGGCCTCTCTGGTCTGGACCCACTACATGCCAGCAGCACCCCCCCCCCAAGATGTGACAACCAAAACCGTGTTTTCAGACATTGCCAAGTTATCCCCTAGGGGGCAAAGTCACCCAGGAGAAGAACCACTGATGTATGCAATTAACAGATGCAACTAAAACAGTATTTGGCTATTAATAGGAATAGCACTTTGGGGGGTCAATAGTAATGGAATTTACTTAATTGTTTTGATTTGATTCCAGTCCAGTCCCGAACTGGGTGACCTTGACCAAGTGACTCAGCCTCTCGGACCCTCGGGATCCTCTTCTGTGAAATGGGGACACGAGAAGGAGCCTCGCGCGGGACGGCCACGTGCCGCTCCCGCTCCGTCCGCCCGACTGGGGTGCCGGCGGGGACACTCCCACTCCCCCCAGCGCCCCACACGGCTCCACCGCTTCCCAGTAGAGAGTTAAAGAGGAAGCCGCAGCCGCGCCTGCGCCCGCCGTGCCTAGCCCAGATCGCCAGACGCTCCCGCGCGCACACGCACGCAAGCTCGCAAGCATGCGCACGCACGCACGTGGCTCGGCCCGCGCGCATCCTTCCCTCTCAGGGGCGGGGCCAGCGCAGGGACTCCATTTACCAGAGTGCCCCGCGGCAACGCCGGGAGGCTCCGAGGAGGAAGGGAAACGCGCGACGGCGCCGACTGCGGCGGCGCGAAATCGGCCGCAAGGACGCACGCACAGACGGAGTACCCCTGGCCCCGCCCTCGGAGGCCCCGTGCGGGAGCGCGCCCGGGCGTGCGCAGGGGCGGCGGCGCGGCGGCGCGGGGACGCGCGGTGACCGTTGGCGCCGAGGGGAGGAGGCAGCCGCCGCTGCCGCCGCCGCCGCCGTTGCGCAGATCCGGGCCGCGGCTGTGGGGAGGGCGACGGACCGGGTGACCTTCCGGAGGCGGGAGCGAGCGAGGAGACCCGGGAGCGCCGAGCGTCGCCGCCGCCGCCGCCGCCATGAACAACTCGGGCGCCGACGAGATCGGGTGAGGACAAGCGGCGCGGGCCTGCGTCTCCGCCCCGGGCCCGGCCCGCCGCTCCCCGCCACCCGGCCTCAGACGCCGCCCCCTGGGGCTGCCCCGTCAAGGTCACGCCGGCCGGGGGCGGATTTGGGACCCGGACTCGCCGCGGCTTCTCGCCGGGGGCCCTGGACGGGTGCCCGGGGTCTGGGGGGTCCTGGCGCCCCTGCCGCCGCTTCTCGGCTTCTGTCCTGGGGGACTCTGTCCTGGGGGACTCTGAAGGGGAGCCTGAGGGGTCTGGGGGACCCCGCCGCCGCCTCCAGACTTCCTGGTCGGGGGAACCCCGAACGCCAACCTGGGGGGGGTCCTGGGGCGCCCCTGCCGCCGATTCCCGACTGCGCGTCTTGAGGGACCCCGAATGGGAGCCTGAGGGGTTCGGGGGCCCCGGCCGCCGCTTCCCTGCTTCCTGGCTGTGGCGGCCCCGAACGGGAACCTGGGGGGTTCTGGGGCGTCCCCGCTGCTGCCTGTAGACTTCCTGGCCTGGGGGACCTCGGATGAGAACCTGAGGGAGCCTGCGGGAAGTCCAGGGCGCCCTCGCCGCCGCTTCCCGGCTTCCTGGCCAGGGGGACCCCGAATCGTGGCCTGGGGGGTGGGTGGTCCGGGGCGCCCCCAGCGCGCGCCCAAACTTGGCGGGCGGCGCACGTGGCGAGTCGAGCCTAGGGTTCCGGTTCTGCCACCGCCCAACTTACCCCACTCTGGGCTCCAGGCTCCCCGCTCCCATCCCGCCCCCCCCAGAGTGGTAAGGAGGGGAGGGGTTCGCAGACCCAGAGCCCGGGGTGCTCGGGTCAGCCGGGGCCCGCTGTGTTTACGTTGCCTCGGCGCCTCCCCGCCGGGGGTGGGCTTGAGCTGCGGAAGGGAGAGTCAGCGCTTCCGAGGCGGCGATGGGCCGGCGGATCTTTGCGGAGCCGAGGCGTCCCCTCCCATAGGAGCCAGACCTACTCCGGACCCCGCGGGGCCGAGAAACCTCATTCCGCGGTGCCCCGGGGCTCGGCTCCATTATTTGGCAGGAGCGGCTCCTGCAGCAGCTACGTTGTTTTAGAGTTGCATTCTTCCGGCAAAACAGTCTGGGTTGGGTTTCCTCGTGGTCTGGTGTAAATTTTCTCGGTGCCCTTAGCTTTGAGCTGCGCCCCGTGTTCTCAGCGCTGGGCTTGGCCAGTGCAGGAGCGGTTGCTGCTAGAGGGTTGCCTTGGCAGGCCCGTCCCGCACCAGCCACAGGTCACAGTGGTGGACGGGAAATGCCTTTTGTTGGTTCTCCCCCTCCCCAGACAAAACAAAGAGCACTTTCCATTGGAGAACCGGGATGAAAGCACTTAGCCCCTGCCTCGCTTGTGCTGTGAGTCCTCTCCAGGCGCTTTGACTTGACAGGGTCGGAGTGCCTGTGTGGGCGACATTGCCCGGATGGGCCTGAGCAGGGAGTCCACCAGCCACGGGGGATGGAGCCGCCGACTTTGGGGTGAGGTGGGGAAGGCACTACCAGATGGGGTACCTGGGTTAGGTCCATTCAAGCTGTGGGTGAACATGGGTCTGCTCCACCCAAGCCGTGGCTGTGAGGAGGCTGGAGAGAGGTGAGGGCTCCTGTCCCTTCCCTCCCTGCATGGACACCCTTGGGAAATGGAGCCCCTGGGGTCCCAGCCTGGGTCTGGAGGGGTCCCACCCACAGCACAGATAGGCTCGCAGGCTACCTGGACGCCCTGGGCTGCGTGGAGGAGGACTGGAGTGCATGGACCCTGCTCTCCCCGGTTGCCAGGAGCGTCCACTGCTTTCTAAGTCAGACTCAGTGGCCAAGAAGTGTTGACACAGCTACACGTCCCATGGGAGACCGGCTTCCATTCTGTGCGTAGTCAAGGGTCTACTCTGACCTCCTTGCTGTGTGGAGTTGTGTGGGTGAAGTGCTTGTGACCCTGTGAAGCACCCTCCTGGCAGGTCCCCTGCAGTTTCCTGTGAGGCCACAGGACCAGCCCTGCAGCAGGGTGCCACCCGGGAGGGTGCTGTGCGTGGATGGAAGCAGGCCCTCTCTGCGGCAGATGGCAGCTCTCAGGATGCCATGGGTCTGCGGTGTCCCTTAACCACTGGAGGGCTCAGCAGCCTGAGGAGCGGCCTCTCTTCCTGACGCAGAGCCCTCACTGCTCACTGCCTTGGAGGGGAAAGGAGATCCTGCGGGACCCTGCCTGGAAGGCTGGGCCTGGAGCACGCATGGGTGCGGGGGTCAACGCTTCAGGAGACTTGGAGCTCGGCAACCCCCTGTTCTGAGACACTTGTGGCTGTTCAGCTGCTGCCCTGGGAAGGTGGGTTAGGGACCCACCTTTGGGGGAAGCTCTGGTCTTGAGTCTGAGAAGTCTTCCCAAGTTCTGAGGGTACCTGTGCTGGCGTAGAAGTCCACGTGAAGCCTGATGGGGGATGAAAGTCAGCTGAGGCCTGCTGGTGATAATGGATGCCTTACGCACCCCAACTTACAGTCAGCTTAAGGAGGGGGTCTGCATGCAGAAGGAAGCGCATAGCAGTGGTGGGGTGTGGGGAGTCCCTGTCCGGACCTTGGTGGGTTTGGCACGCGGACCCCACATGGTGGATGTGATGGACAGTGTCCTCATTTGGGAGCGGGGTCTGTCCTGTGGTCCTCTTGTGAAGGGTGGGGGATAGGCACTGACTTGTCTGGCGTGTTAGGGGGTTGGCATAAGCTGGTGGTCTGGAGCACTCAGGGCATAGGCGGTCAGGAAGGCCTGAGTCTCCAGTCTGCCCTCCCTGGCCTTGTGAAGTCATGTTAAAGTCTGGGTTGAGCACCTCTGACTTGGATTCTGGGAAGCTGACACAGTGTGGCCGGGGTTGCTGCATCCTGTCGAGTAGCTGCTGGGTGCTGTGCGCCTGGGTGATAGGCCAGGTGTCAGGGATAGGGCCCATGCCCGGCTTACTGGGGAGGGGACAGAGGCTCAGAGGGGTCACCTCGAGCGCCCAGGCCGTTGTGTTCTGCTGGCCTCCAAGGCGGCACGCGGTCATGGAACTGGAGAGGGGGGTTTATGGAAGATTTTATCTGGTAGGCTGCGGAATGGTAAGACGGGGACACCTGGAAGCATTGTAGGGAAGTCACAGAGCGAGGAAGGACTCAGTGGAGAGAGGAGAAAGCCGCCTCTGGGCAGCTTCAAGGGGACCCAAGCCTGTGGCGGGGCCCGTGCCGCTTAGAGCCAGGCCCGTGGCAGGTCCCTGGGTTTATTGGGTGGCTGTGGAAGGAGACATCCTGAGTGTGGCTCGTGGCTGGGCCGCTAGAGGCTGTGACCACCTGTGTCTGTGGAGTGAGCACGAGGCACCTGGGAGGGATTGTTGCTCAGGCCAGAGACGGCCGTGATCTGGGGGAAGGCTGTGGCAGTGTGGGGAGTGACGGGGAACCTCACGGGGCTGGCCGTGAGCTGGGGGAAGGCCGTGGCAGTGTGGGGAGTGACGGGGAACCTCATGGGGTCGTGCCAGCCTTTCTGGGGCTCTCTTGGTGTGTCTGGGGTTATTCTGAGGCAGGTCTCCTGGGTTTTGTTAGCACTCTGGCCCGGATCACTCTGGGGCACCATGGGCACTGCAGGGTGCTGGGCAGCATCTTTGGCCTTCACTCACTCCGGGCCAGGAGTACCCCCAGTCGTGACAACCGCAAATGTCCCCAGACATCACCCAGTGTCCTGCTCTGGGGAGAACCACTGTCTGGGAGCATCTGTGCTTTTGGCCTGGTTCCCACTGCACTGGGGGCAGCTGCTCCTTGTGGTTTACGGCTTGTCCTGTGTTGG
This sequence comes from Rhinopithecus roxellana, assembly GCF_007565055.1. Taxonomy (NCBI): domain Eukaryota; kingdom Metazoa; phylum Chordata; class Mammalia; order Primates; family Cercopithecidae; genus Rhinopithecus; species Rhinopithecus roxellana. The sequence continues at coordinate 11,815,951 of NC_044556.1, forward strand.
CTCCTTTGATTCCTGTGAATGGGCCGTGAGGTTGGATGTGCTCCTGACTGGCTTGCCTTGGCTTCGATGGTCTGGAGCAGCGGCATGGGCCCTGGCGCTTACCCTTTACACAGCGGCTCCCCAGTAGCCCAGAGCTAGCAGCAGCATGCAGTGTGCCCAGCTGGTGCTTGCAGCCTTGGCTCTAACCCTTGACTTTGCCAGAGAGACTGAGGCACAGAGGAGTTGAGGGATGCGCCTGGGGTCACCCCAGAGAGTGGAAGAGCTGGAGCTGGGAGTCCACACTCCTCCACTGGCCGCCCCGCACAGAGGGCGCTCCTGGTGGGTGGCTGTGTGCATGGTGTGATCTGTCAAGCTGAGGTTGTGCTGTCTTCTGTGGACTGAGGCCTTTTCCGATCCAGGCCTGGTCCCCGTGGCACCATGTCATGATGTCAGATTCTCTGAAAGCTGTGACAGGGCTTTTGGCAGAGGCCTCTCATTTGACAGATGCTTATGGGCTGAGGTTCCAGCTTGGCTCCAGGCATTGCCAAGGAGGACACTGGTCCGCCTGGAAGGGCGGGGCTGTCAGGGAGAGGATGAGGGTGGCCACAGTAAGCACTCGGGATGTGGGCATTCAGGGACTCCTTCAGCACACAGCAGCGTGTTCCGGTTCACGGACTGCTCCTGTGTTCTGTGGATCCCACACCCTGCAGGCGTTGGCTGGGGCAGGGCATCTTACCCTGCTGGTGAGAGGGAGGCCAGGCTTGTGGAGGGTGGGGCTGGGCTCACTGGCCTGAGGCAGACAGTGGGTAAAGTGGTCCCAGTCCCCACCTGGTCTTAGGGGCAGGAAAGTCCCTAGAGGCTCTTCCTGATTCTCTGGAGGAAGAGAAGGGCTCCCCACACATCAGCCGCCCCTGGGCCTGGGCTTCTGCCTCTTGAGATTGTGTACTGAGCTGAGTGTGACTGGCAGAACCTGGAGCCAAGTGGGGTCTGTGGGGAGGTAGGCTCCTCCTGGCTTCATCCCCCGGCCCAGCAGGAAGGGAAAGGTCACCTGCCAACTGCCCCCAGTGAGGCCCCCGGTGGCGAGGCTGGCCACCACTTTTTGAAGCCCGCTGCGGTGCTGCCAGGAGGCCAGGGCTCTTTGTGGTCAGCCTAGGCCAGAGGAAGCTCTGCAGATGGACTTTCTGCATAAACACTGCACAGCTACCCTAATGGCACGCAGCAAGCGAGGTTGCCATCCAAAACGGCTTTTGCTTTAACAGGCGGAAGAGGGTGGCTGCGCCGGCTGCCGTGGACTGAGGAGCACCTGCCAGGTGTGGAGCTGCAGGTCCTAGGTGCCTGGCTTGCAGGTCCTGGGAGATGTTCATCATGACCTTCGGTGGGCAGACTGCACACCGGACTGCAGGTTGCAAGGGAAGAAGTGGAGCTCACCCCACGCCTCTCCCACTGACGAGAACATCACTTTTGGGTTTGTGGGTTGTGAGGTCTATAGGAGCCATGATGTCCAATTCGGAGATGCCATCAGCTGGGTGATGACTCTCCCACCTGGTGGGCCCCTCCGAAGCAGGGCCTCAGAGACAGAGTGCAGGAGCCACATTGCTCGCTAACCCCTTCATCTGCATAGACCAGTGTTGCATTGCCCTGTTAATGCCCTTGGTCCACACACTGCCAGTCCAGGTGCAGGCTGAGCAAGTCTGGAGCTGAGGACAAGCAGACCGTCAGCCCTGTAGCAAGCCCTTGAGAGCCAGCTGCACCTCCTGTTGGCCTGTGCTTGCCCCTGGCTCCCTGGACCCTTACGTTTACTTGTGTGAGAATTGGTTTTGCTGCCTGGGCAGTTGATGGACAGCGTCTGGGAGTTGCCTGCCCAGGGCCCCGCATGTTTCTGGGGTGCCGGCTTCTCACTCACGACCTGGTGAGGTGAGGTTGGCAGCCAGGAACTTTCTTACTTTATTGACTGAAACATCCTGAGACTCAGAAGTAGGGACTTTGTGCCGGGGCCCTGGAGGCTGTCCCTGCCACTGAGGAGGCAACTCTCCCCTGGACTTCTGGAGGCTTCTGTCTGTAGACCAGGGAGAAGGTGTTAGCTGGTGGCTCCTGAGCAGTAGTAAAAGAAACATGGACACAGGAAGCTTTAGGGTTAGAAGCCACTCTCAAATATTTCAGTGGAAACACAGTGTGGCCGGGCGTGGTGGCTCACGCCTGTCATCCCAGTCCTTTGGGAGGCTGAGGCGGGCTGATCACCTGAGGTCAGGAGATCGAGACACAGCTATGTGAAGCGAAAGCTATCTGTTGCTGTCTCAGATTTCACAAGTAATGAGACTTCTTTCAAAAAAATCTTAGTCTTTTATACCATAGTTGTATATATAACTTCTGACTTACAGAAAAATTACAAAAATTCCTGTATCGTCTTCGCTCTGCCAGATTCACCATTGGCTGACATTTTACCCTTTGGCACGTGGTGCCTCTTGCCCCACCCCCAGTGAGCTGTGTGTGTGTGTGTGTGTGTGTTTTAGATGGACCCTTACTCTGCCGCTCAGGCTGGAGTGCAGTGGCGTGATCTTGGCTCAGTGCAACCTCCACCTCCCAGGTTCAAGCAATACTCCTGCCTCAGACTCCCGAGTAGCTGGGATTACAGGCACCCACCACCAAGCCCAGCTAATTTTTGTATTTTCAGTAGACATGGGGTTTTACCATGTTTGCCAGGCTGGTCTCGAACTCCTGACCTCAGGTGATCCACCTGCCTCAGCCTCTCAAAGTGCTGGGATTATAGGTGTGAGTCACTGCACCCATCCTCACTGTGTGGTGTGTCTTTCTATTGAAATATATGAGAGTAGCTGGAGACCGATACAGTCCCCTTTATGTGGACACTGAGATACCTATTGTTTCCCAAGAACAACGACATTCTCTCACACGAACACAGCACAGTGATCAAAATTGAGAAAGCGGCCGGGCGCAGTGGCTCACGCCTGTAATCCCAACACTTTGAGAGACCGAGGCGGGCGGATCATAAGGTTGAGAGATCGAGACCATCCTGGCCAATATGGTGAAACCCCCTGTCTACTAAAAACACAAAAATTAGCTGGCGTAGTGGTGGGCGCCTGTAGTCCCAGCTACTCGGGAGGCTGAGGCAGGAGAATCGCTTGAACCTGAGAGGCGGAGGTTGCAGTGAGCCGAGCGCACCACTGCACTCCAACCTAGCAACACAGCAAGACTCCGTCTCAAAAAAAAAAGGAAATATTGAGAAACTATTTTTTATTTTTTAAATTTTTATTTAAGAGATGAGGTCTCTGTCACCCCAGCTGGAGTGCAGTGACACGATCATGGCTCACTGCAGCCTCGACCTTGACTCAAACGATCCTCCCGCCTCAGCCTCCCAAGTAGCTGGGACTGCAGGCCCCACCACCACCTGGAGTGTTGTTATGTTGCCCAGGCTGGTCTTGAACTCCTGGCCTCCCATAATGCTGTGATTACAGGCGTGTTATACGCCCAGCTGAGAAAGACAGTACTGATACCAGGTTATCTAACCCATCGACCCTGTTCTCAGGTTTCCAGCCCTTCCCCCTTAATACCCAATTCTTGAAATTTAAACGAGGACCGAAACTGGACTGGTCTGACGAGTTCCTTCTGCCAGCGAGGTGGGCGGGGTGGCGGGGGCCTGGGCTGCTTGGAAGACACCTGCCTGTTGCCTGGCTGTTTGATGTGTGCAGTGCTAACTAGAGGCTGGTATTTCTTCAAGTGACTTGGGTTTGGTTTTGTTTTCAGGATTTGTGTGTGTGTGTGTGTATGTGTGTGTGTGTGTGTTTTGTATTTTTGAGAATGCTTGAACTTTAATTCCAAAGGGTTGTGTAAATGAGCATTTTTCTGGGCAGTTCCAGCCTTGAGGGCCCTTCCTTCACACGGTGGGGGCTGCTGCCCGCGCCTGCTGGGTGCCGGGCCCTGCTGGCAGGGATGTGGGCGGGGCTGGCCCTGACTCAGCACGGGCACAGCCTATGGAGAGGGAGGCATGCGGAGGCCTCGCTCCTCCCACGGTCTCTAGGCCTGACCTCAACGCTCCCTGGCCTGATCGCGAAGGTTGCGTGGGAGACACAGGATATTAAGTGAATGAGGCCTAACCCTAAGCCTGTTGCTGTTGCGCGATCAGCATGTTTTTCCCTGAAATTTGTCTTTTCAGATGTCTCCTCTAAGAGTCAGGAAGCACAGGGCGGCTGGCATAGCCCGCCTCTAATTCTTCCTGTCTCAGCCCTCCCCACCAAAGAATGGAGTTGGGGGCTTGCTTGTTGACACTTTGAAGATGGCAGTGGGTAGCTTCCCTGTGGTGGGAACATGCTTTGTTTTTCGCACACTAAATTTAAATTAGCCTTTCTTAGGGAAAAAGAAGGAACAGGGACGAGCTCCTGGCAGTTGGCTGTGGCACACACTTCACCAGGGGCTGACTCGCGGGGGCTGAGTGCACAGGCCCCAGGTAGTGGTTGATAAGGGGTGGTGAGCGTGTCAGCCATCTTGCAGGGGTGTTTCCTGGCAAGCTGGTAGGAGCAGTGAGGAGCACGTTGCTCCTGACTGCTGGTGGGGCAGTAATGTGTTCAACCTGCCAGGGACCTTTTTGCTGAAAGCCCAAGCCAAGTGTGATGTGGTTGGCCGTCAGGGATACAGGGCCCCGCATGGTACTGGTGTTATCAGTGAGGTTGGCAGGATTCTTGGGTCTCGGGTGGGAGCTTTGGCCTGCACGGTGTTTTGCTCTCTGAAGACCAAGGGTGATGATGGTGCTGGCAGTCAGTCATAACTGAGATTCAGCTCAGGGACTTCATTTCTGAATGCGAGTCCCCTTTCCCAGGGAAAGCAGGCAGAATGGGATAGTTGCCGATAGAACCACCTCTTCCCTGCCTCCTGGGTTTGGGGGAAGCTTGAATGAGATCTAAGGCCCCGTGCCTGGGTCAGCCTGATGGCCCATGTGTCTCAGACATGCTCAGTGGGTGCTGTGGCTGACGCAAGGCGGCACAGTCCCCTTTGGGAGATGGAACAGCCAAGGGCCCTGGGGCCACCTGGAGCAGCAGCGAGGTGGAAAGGTGGGTGGGCCCTTGGGCATCACTGCCGGGGCGATGGCGGACGCCTTGGGAGAGCTCCAGCTCATCTGCCTGGAAGAGACAGCCCCAGGACGGGGGCGACGTGGGCCTTCGGTGGGGGTGCGGGCAGGAGGTGCCAGTGCTGAGACTGAGTTTTAGGCCCTTCTCATCTACCCCGAAGAGACAGCCCTAGAATGGGGGTGGCGTGGGTTTGTCGGGGGTAGGTAAGGGGGGTCGGTGCTGAGACTGGAGCTTCAGGGCCTTCACCCTCATCTGTGGGCCCCTCATTCGTTCATGAGTGCAGGCTCATTGGGAGGCTTCTGTGTCCCCCCACCCCCTCCCCAGCCTGTAATTCAGAGGCCGTGTGGCACAGGCATCTAGTTTACTGTGCATCATTTCAAATCTAGACTTCTACATTATTTTTCCTGATTATAAAATACTTGCAAAAGCTGTAGGAAAGCGAGCTTGTGTCCTGCTCGGCAGCAGCGCAGGTGAGCCTGGTGCTGGCACCGCTGGCCTGGCGCAGGAGCTCGTCGCCTACTGCGCTTGAGGCCGGCGTGTGACTCTGGCACAGTCTTCTCCCCATGGCAAGGCTTGGGATCATCTTTCATGTCTGCAGACAGCATGGGCAAGACTGACTCGCCATTGCTGTGAACTCTGTGTACCGTCACGTGCACAAGCACGTTTGCAGAAACTGCTGCTGTGGTTTGAATTAAGACCTCAGCTTGACTCAGATGGGGGGCATTTCTAAGGTGAGCGCTGTCTTGATCCTGAATATCTTCTCATTGAATTGCAGGAAGCTCTTTGTGGGCGGTCTAGACTGGAGCACGACCCAAGGTAGGTGGGGAAGGGGTGTCAGGTGGGCACTGCAGACGGGGCTCTAGGACCTTAGCCTTCAAGTTGTGTCTGCCCGCCTCTTTCTCCTGTCTTGGATGTTTTAAAGGCCTTTTGATGTTGTGATTTCTGGGCAGGGCACGTTGGAGTTGGCTGGGGCGGAGAGTAAGTGTTCGTTTGCTCTGAGACTGTTAACTTGGTATTTCCATCCCAAGTTACAGGGAAGACTTCGGGCTGAGGTGGCTTGTGGAGGCAGACAGCTGTTGTCTGGAAGTGCAGAGGGCGAGGGGCTGGCCAGGCCATCACTGAGGCCAGAATAGGAGGAAAGAGTGCAGCAAAGTTGGCGCTCCTTGGCCACTGCCAGCATTCAGAATTGCGTTTGCCTTGGCCTTAAACGCTGCCTTCCTGGATGCCCACAAAGTCAGCTTGTAACCGCTGGCCACTGCTGTGCTCACTGGCAGCCCCTCTGATTTACATGAGGACCTCAAGTGTATGTTGGGCAGAATCCCCCAGTGCTTCCTGTACACCGCATCCCCCGCCTCCAGCCCCAGTTCAGGGTTGCTCGGTGCGGGGCCAGTGGACTGGAGGCGCCTGCGTGCCAGCAGCACCGCCAGGCACGTGCCTAATGCTCTGGCCCTGTGTGTTTGTGTTTTCTTCCCGATTTCTGAGCAGAGACTCTCCGCAGCTACTTTTCCCAATATGGAGAAGTCGTAGACTGTGTTATCATGAAAGATAAAACCACCAACCAGTCTCGAGGCTTTGGGTTTGTCAAATTTAAGGACCCAAACTGTGTGGGGACGGTGCTGGCCAGCAGACCGCACACGCTAGACGGCCGAAACGTAAGTGCCCTTCTGGGAGCTCTCACCCGCCTCTGTCTCACCTGTCCTTCCTCGGCTTCATTTTGTCCTGGACTCTGACTGATGTTCGCGTTAGAGCGTGTTTGAACGTGGGCTTGATTGGGAAGGATTAAGCCTTGGTGCTGAGGCTGGATATTGCAGGAGGACACAGGGTGAATGGAGCCGGCGGGGCGGGGCGGGCTGCTGTGCTGTGGCTGCTGTTGTGCTGACACCTTCTTTCCTAGAGAAACAGCCTCTTATTCACAACTGGCTGACTTGAAATTTCCTACAGATCGACCCCAAGCCATGCACACCCCGGGGGATGCAGCCCGAGAGAACGCGGCCAAAGGAAGGATGGGTAAGGGGCTGGGCAGGGCGGCCGCCTCGTGGGCTCTCCACTCCACATGGAAAGGAGATACGTGCCTTTGATCTGCTGTTGTTGCTCATTAAGATTGAGAGCGACACGAGTCTTCTAGGTTGGCACTCGAGCAGCTGTGGATCACCAGGTTTATCAGTGCTGTGAGTGTGTTATCTCACAGCCAAGAAAATTCTTACCAGTCTATCTTCAGAAAAAAGAAATGACAGCTCATGCCATTCATTGTCAGAAGCCAGTCATCTTTCTTCTGTGCCCTGTGTGCCCTCTGTGCTGGGCCTGCCCCTCCCACTGCCTGGCCCTCCTCAGAGGTGGGCCATCCTTCCACTGCCAGGGCTGGGCCGGGCCGCCTCACAGCTCGTGCTGTGGCCACTCTATGGCTCCACTTGAGATCTCCTGACATGGCAACTTGGGTTCTCTGACCTGCGGCCCTGGTGCTTGCCTGGCCAACAGGGCACCGTCCTGGCAGGGGGTCTCCTTGGCATTTGGGTCTCACCACCACCCACACCTCACCTTCCTGCACCCCCCACCACTGGGGCGGTGCAGATGGAAAAGCTCTTACCCTCCCTGCAGAACGTGCTGGACAGTGCAGACCTGAAGGCCTGCTGAGGCACCAGGTGCCAGCCTCTCCACAGTGTGGGCAGCAGGGCAGGGCCCGAGAATCTGCATTTCTAGCAGTAGCCCATCTACTGCAGGCTTCAGAACTCTTGGAACAATTCTTTTTTTTTTTTTTTTTTTTAACCTTTTATTGGGAAACTTTTTAACTACAGAAAAATTAGAAGAATAGCACAAGGAATACCTGAATATACCATCTAGATTTATCCATTATTAATATTTTACCAAATGTATCTATATGTATTTACATCCATCTATGTCCACATACACCATTCCTAAGGACCGGAGGGTGCGTCTCCTAAAATGACAACCCCCACTGCACGCACCCACCGGCAGCATGCCCAAAAACGTCTGCAGGGAATCCCGTGTCATCTGTGTCTAGGCCATGTTCCCAGCTCGAGAATTGTTTCACAAGTGTTTCTCCTAGCTGGTTTTTTCATACTGGAATCCAAGGTTCTTATTCCATCTGGTTATTAATTAATCTCTCTAGTTTTTATTAAGATATAATGGGCACGTAGTAAAGTACACCACTTGATGGATTCTGGCCCACGCACACACTCGTGAAACCATCCCGATGGTCACGGCAGTGAGCACTCACCCCACACTCATGAAACCATCCCGACGTTCATGGCAGTGTGCACTTATCCCCAAAGGTTTATAGTCTCTTAATCCAAAGCAGTTGGGACATCTTAAAATATGATAAGCTTGGATAGGGAAAAAAAAAAAAAAAAAGGATGGTTGGTGGGTGGGATCAGGAGAAGAACAGCCCCAGCCCCAAGGGCGGCCTAGGAACTGGACCCGAGACTCCTGGCTCTGGCCGCCCAGTGCGCGACGAGGCCCGGGAAGTGGTGTCCCAGAGCAGGCGCCCTTGACCGTGGGAGGCTGGCAGAAGGGCTGTGGGGTTTGGGCCACTGCTTCACGTGGCTCCTGAGCTGCTGGAGGTTTCCGTAGTCATCTTTGTCACCTGCTGGAGAACTACAGCCTGAAATCCAGCTTCATCTCTGCTCATTTCATCGTTGCTGCTGCCTTTCTCCTGCCATCCTAAAGTCCCTGCCTTCACACTGGAGTGTTTTTCCACTTTGTAATGGTTGTAATTCAGAATAACTGAAGGCATGGCACGCACTGTGCTGTGTGTCAGTTTAGCTGAAGTTCAGCCTGGCAAAAATGCTAAATCCCTGTCTCCTTGGGTCTCTAGAAAAATGAGAAAGCATCTCAGGAGAGCCCAGTGTTGTTGGTTGCCCTTTGGACTTAGCAGGCTTGTGGAGTGTTCTGCTCTGGCTTTCAGCTGACTCTCAGAACCAGTGCGGATTGAGCTTTACGTCCTACGCAACTCGCGGGAGGGTTTGGAGAGTTCCTGCGTGAACTAACTGTCCTTCCCTTCTTCAACAGCAGAAAGGACCCAGGAGCGATAACAGTAAATCAAATAAGATATTTGTCGGTGGAATTCCTCACAATTGTGGTGAGACAGAGCTCAGGGAATACTTCAAGAAGTTTGGAGTGGTGAGTTTCTCCCCACCCCAGCAGCACTGTTGGGACAGAGCCGCTTCTGCTCAGTCCTCGGCCTTCTCGGGGCTGAAGTGGCGGAGCCGCAGGTGTGCAGGCCTTTCCGGCTGCGAGCTGTCTCTCTCTCATTTCCCTGACGCCTGCGCTCTCCAAAAAGACAGAAAGCCCAGCCTTTGCCTTCGTGGCCATTTCACGTCCCAGTAGAGTAGTTCTGCAGTGAATCAGCCTGACAGCCTTCAGGGCAGCCGCCCGATTGCATTGTGAACACCATGGGGTCAAGTGTCAGAGAGGGGCAGTTACACAGAAACGGGGTTTAGCGTGGCCTGGGCGAGCCAGCCAGAGCTGACTTTCCAGTGGGCAGGTGGGAAAATGCCCGAGCTCAGTTGAGCCTGGTGCCAGAGGGAGCTGGGACAGCCAGGAGTGGGCCAGTGGGGAGCCCTCCCAGTCACCTGAGGCAGGGGCGTGCGGTCACCCTGAGGTCCTGCTGGGACTCATGCCGTGCCCCGCAGGTCACACACGAGCCCCGCCCGCAGGACAGCCCTGCGTGCCCGGGTACCGCGCATGTTCATCGGCTGGTGCCTGAGGCCTGGGCCAGGAGTGAGAGGCCCCGAGCAGGACCTGGAAACACAGCCTCCGCCGAGGAGCTGTGTGTGGCTGCCCTGCCACTTCGAGTGAGGGCCGAGTGTGCCCTTTGCTTCCCGCGTTTGGGTGGGAAGGGCTTCTGTGGGGTCTCCTGGTTCCCGCGCGCCCTGCACTCACACGTGGCCTGGTTCCCGCCCGCCCTGCACTCACACGTGGCCTGGTTCCCGCCCGCCCTGCACTCACACGTGGCCTGGTTCCCGCCCGCCCTGCACTCACACGTGGCCTGGTTCCCGCCCGCCCTGCACTCACACGTGGCCTGGTTCCCGCCCGCCCTGCACTCACACGTGGCCTGGTTCCCGCCCGCCCTGCACTCACACGTGGCCTGGTTCCCGCGCGCCCTGCACTCACACGTGGCCTGGTTCCCACGTGGCCAGCATGGTTGGCCCTCCATGTCCCTCAGCACACATGTGAGCGGGGCCATGGGCAGCCCGGAGGCGGATATCCAGACGCCTGCCCTGGAGCTGCTTCTCCCTGCCTGCTTCTGGCCCTGGGAGTGTTGGCGCTCCCACCTTTCTCAGCAGCCCCATGGAGCAGCTGTTGCCCATGCACCTCCCCTGCTCAAGGAGGGCACGCCCTATGCTGAGAGTTTGGGTTTGTGGTAACAGGCTGTGCCCTCGGAAGAACACCCGCGGTGCTGGCTCTGGTGCCCGAGCTGACGCCACTCTCTCCTCCAGGTCACAGAGGTCGTCATGATCTATGATGCTGAGAAGCAGAGGCCCCGAGGTAAGGGCAGATCTCGTTTGTCCTCAGCCTTCTCCCTGCTCCTCCCTCAGATGGCAAACTATCTCACCCGCCAGGCACACACAGGTGGCGGCTGTAGCAAACAGCCTCAGGAAAGGACGATTTGGAGACAAATGACTAAAATGTGGGCTCCTCATGTTCACCCCATTCAGCCTGTCTGTGCTTCCCGAGGTCAGACGTCACACATTGTTTTTTGGCGTGTTTTTTTCAAGTTTTTATGACTTGATGTGAGTCCTGGCCTGGACTCTGTTTTTCACTGTCCGGAAGAGTGTGGTCCTCCTGCGTGTGACCTTCCTTCACCCTCGCCCGTCCTCCCAGCGTGGCCGCTCTCAGTTCGTGTTGTCAGCTGAGTCAGCCGGCTCAGTGTGGAGCTTGGACTTTCCGTGATCCATCCCATGCTTTTTTTCTTTTCTTTTCTTTTTTTTTTTTTTGGTTTTGTCCCCTCTCTGAAGTCAGCAGGGCAGGTGGGAGGAGGGGTGAGGAGTCACCTCAGGGCCTCCCCTCGTTTTCCCTCAGCTTCCTGCCCGCCCATCCATGCCGGTTTGTGGAGCTGGGACGATGGGCGCCCAGTTTCTGTGCCCCTTTTCCGTGGCTGCTGCTGTCTGTCCCGCCCGCCCGCATGGTTTTGGTTCATCCGCTGCTTTTGGCGGCCGCGTGAGCAGATCTGCAGCCTGGGTCTGCCCGCCGCGTCCGTGCCGCCCCCGCACCACCGGCCCAGGTCAGTCCGGGCAGCCCCGAGCGCCAGGTGGCGCCGCAGCATGCCCGCCATGCTGGAGCATAGTTTGCCATTTGAACCTCCCTCCCCACGGTTAGGAGCGCTCCTCCTCCATGTCGGTGACGCTGTTAAGTCTTAGTCGTAACTTAATTTAGACATACATGCTTAGTGACGTACTTAAGTGTTTCATAGTAAAGTACAGTGATGTTAAGTCAGCTGTTTTCCTTTTCTCTGTGAACTGTGTGTGATTAACGATCTCTCTTTAGATTTCTCTTCTCCAGGTGCTAAGTTATATCACACAGGTACAGGCCAGTCCCGCAGTCAGAGGAGGGAGCGGCTTTGCTCCAGTGGGGTGTAAACGAAGTTTCAGGTGTTTCTGTCCCGCTTCCTCAGTGGTGATGTCGCCTCTTGACAGCCGCATTCCTAGACAGCGCTCAGGGCGCCTCCCCCAGGACCCAGCGCCTCTTGCACTGTGCCCGGACCAGGCGAGCCCTGTGGTTTCAGACACTCCTGCAGTTTGCGAAAATGTCTACTTCTAAACATGTTGTTTCATTTTCATCACCGATGCCGTGTTCCAATACTGCCTCTGATCTCGGGAAACTTGAGTGCGCGGGAATCCGAGGGTTGCTTCTAGATCCTCCCGGTCCCCCTCCGGCTGCCCAGAGCTGGCGCCCCTTCTCCTTGCATCCTGTCCTGTCCCATGTGGACAGGACATGGCGAGTGTCGCTGAGTCCACACTCGTGTACGGAGCACTTCAGGGCCAGCGCGTGGCCACATGTCCTTCGCTGTTGGGCTTTGAAAGTGTCCCTTGGGTGTCAGGCGAGTGGAGGGCCAGAGAGACGCCGCGGTACTGCTTGGCGGGTCCTCCCAGAGAGTGTGTCCTCTTCCCTTGGCCTTTCTGCATCTTCTGAGATGGGTCTGTGTCCCCCTCCCCACCACCTCCTCCCTCTTCCTCTCCATTGACTGAAGGTCATGGCCATGTCCCTGTCGGGGACCCCGCCTGTGTCTCAGGCACACAGTGTCTGTGCAGGTCCCTGCTTGGACGTCCCACGTCTGCCCTCGGCCCGCCCGCTCCAGCCGCTGCCTCGTTCGCCTCTCACCCCCCTCAGGTCTTCTCCATCCTGCGCTCCTCTCGCTGTGTGCCTTGCCCTCCTGGTCCCTCCTCCTCCTCCTCCTCCTCCTCCTCCTCCTCCTCCTGTCAGGTTGCAGACACTGCGTGCACAACCACGCTCAGGTACACGCGTGTGCTCAGGACGGTGGGAGGCTCCTGAACCACAGTGACCTTTGTCCCCTCACAGTCTGAGCTGCCCTTTCTGCCCCGTTTCCATCTTTCCCTGCCCCCAGTTTTGCTTGTCCTGTTTCTGCCTGGTCCCGGCTACAGCAGCCCCGGTCCCTGTCTCTTCAGCTTGAGAGGCCCCATGGTGGGCCACTCCTTCCGGGGGCCCTTGCCTGCTCCCACCCCCACGGCCCTTCTCTGCCGCGCTCATTCACGCCTCACACCCGTGTCGCACTGTCCCCTGCTGTGTGGTGCTTTGTCACGCACCCTGTGCCTCTGGCGTGGGCAGCCCATCTTCAGCCCGGTCTCAGTTCTTCCCACGTCCATCTTTGTTCTGTGAGGTCTTGGGCAGCTGTCTGCCGCGCACTTCCATCTGGGGAGGGGCTAGTGCCGCCTGGGCCCCGCCTCGGGAGGACTGTGCTTGGCGGCGTCGCGCTCCACCCAGCCGGGGAGGCCTGGAGAGTCCAGCGCACTCCTGCGCCTAGAGGAGGAGACCCGCCCCGTTAGCTGGGGCCGCGCTCACCCCAGACCCACTAAACTTCGTTTATACTGCCACTCTTGTGTTTGGGAAATGCTAAATTTTTTTTGCCTTTAAAATTTTCTGTTTTGATCCCATGGTGCATCTCGCTCTTGCTGCTGACAGCAGAGTCTGACCTGCTGGAACCCGTTGTGGCCTGTATCTTTGTGCATTGTTTATCTACCTGTATATAATATGCATATATGCGTATGATATGACCTCTCCTAGGACTCCTTGGGCTTACCCAACAGTGTTGGGTAAGCCTAGCGAGGCACCAGCTATGATAGATACTGTACCTGTTAACGCTTTAGAACGATATATGGCTGCTGTCAGCACTAGCTGCAAAGCAAATTGCAAGCCAAGGGGGAGAATCCTGGGTTTCAGAGAAGCAGACACACATCCACGATGCACACCCCTGACTGAGGTGGAGCGTTCCACGTGGGCCCCCGGCCTGCAGGGTTCACTGGCAATCTCTCCACAGGCGAGAGCCAGAATATTCCAGCACGGGCCTCTGACCTGCCCCTTGGGGCACTTTGTCTGCCAGTAGTGATGGAGGTCCTGACCGTTCCACTGTCTCCACTGCTGCTTTCTAAAATGAGCTCCTTGTTCCAAATCTGTTCGTGACACGGAGCCCCAGCCCCAGGTGTCTGGGGCAGAGACTTGACTCAGGCCTCAGTCAGCAGAGCCGTCACTGGGAGTGCGGACGTCACCGTCTGTCCACTCCGTGTCCAGTCGAGTGGCGGCTCCTGGGGAGGGAGGCAGCCGCCCCAGGGGCCCGCAGCACCCCACACACAGCTTAGCTGAAACCCAAGGTCGATCCCTCGGCCCGTCCCTAATACTGTTCATCATCCTGTTTTGTGTCACAACACCCTGCTACCTTGATTCACTCTTCGTCGTTGGCTAGGTTTTGGATTTATTACTTTCGAGGACGAACAATCAGTGGACCAGGCTGTCAACATGCATTTTCACGACATCATGGGCAAAAAAGTGTGTAGTTGTAGTTTTATTTTACCTTAAGACCAAACCAAGTCTTAGGCAACTTAGGGGTTTCACTGGAAAGGAACATTCTCCTTCACAGAAAGGGTCGGGCGAGTTCGTCCTGTGAACCTTCACTGCCTAAGGTGGACCTGGGTCTGTAGACGTGAGGAGGGTCCCGTCCTTCCCGAGCACCCTTCCTGCGGGGTGGGCGTCTCCCAGCTTTGCTCCTGGAGCCCTTCCTCTGGGTGACCTGGGACTGGGGCGGGGGCTGGGGCTGGGCGGCTGTGGCGGTGTTGGGGCTGGCTCCAGTGAAACCGCAGCGTTGCCTCAGGCTTGGTTTCCACGACCACTCCTTCAGATGTCTGCAAATCCCCATTGTCCAACACTGACCTGTAATGTGATCAGCAAGGGACCTTTGAGAGCCCAGGTTCCGCTTAAAAATCGAAAGCACAGTGGAAACATCATGAAGGACTGGTTGTTTGAATTGGGTCACTTACTGTGGAACTCCGGCACCAGCCACATGCTCTCGGTAGTACTCAGCCACCATGCAGTCAAGTGACCTCTGGTTGTGTCATCTTCATACTGTGTTACCCCCGGAGGTGAGAGGGACAGGAGGCCACCCCCCCAACCCCAGGCCAGCCCTTGGAAGGTGTGTGTCAGAAAGGGGTCCCTAAATCCTTGTTTTACCTGGACCCTTGGAGGTTCTTGAGAAGTGGACTCTGAAATAAGTAACTGGTAGAAATTCTACAGTGTGGAACCTCTTGCAGTTAGCAAAAGCTTAGGGTCCCAAGTTTTCGCAGACTCTTGTCTTGGTCCTTTGAAACCAAGGAGCTCCGCTGGCTGTGCCAGGCCGCCTCACACACCGAGTGGGATTCTGACCCGGCCTCCCTGGTGTGGCAGCGTCTCCCGTTAACAGAAGAAGACGCTCAGCCCTTGGGACAAGGCTGTGGTGGTTTTTTCAATTAAAATGTCCTGGAGGGAGCGTCGCGCTCATTGTCTCCTGCCCCCGCCCTCTGCCCCAGCCCGAGGTCTCCATAGCAGAACTTTTTTAAAAACAGTAGCATGTGTAGTTATTTTTATATACAGGTGGCTTAGATTTGGTTGCAGACTTCATTAATTCCATTTGAACCCAACTAAAACAGGAGACACAATCCTTGTTCTGACATTCAGTGCAGCTTGTAGTTTAAAATTAGCATGCAGGCTGCATGGGTGCGCGACAGCACAAGCGGAGGTTCAAGGAGTCTGTGCTCAGTGTTTTAAGGGACTACAACACTGACACTTTGGGGAAAGCATGGTCTTGATCTGTGGGACAGAAAGTGCTCTGTACAGTGCACACACCTGCCGTCCCTGGGCAGCCCCCAGGTGCCCCCAGCCGTGACTGGTCTGCGCGAGCTCCCAAGCTGGGCGACCTCAGTGTGGGTCTCGCTTTCTAAGCAAGACAGTTGTTGGAGTCCAGCTTGCCCGGCGCCGACCTTCACTGGTTGGCTGGAGCGACACCGGCCCCTCGTGGGGATTTTCTGTCTGTACAGTGTTTGGTCCTGGGCGGTAATGAACCCTCCATGCCAGGTGACTCTGCATTGCTGCATTCAGATAGGAAAGGGTAAAAGAATTTTTTTTTTTTTTTTTTTTTTTTTTAAGTACAAGGACTGCTCTGCTTTGTAAGCAGGAACCACAGTCCCCTAAGGAGAGTGTGGGAAGACTCGTTAATTTGAGTTCTTTGAAACGGGTCCCTTGGTCCTGCTGTCGCATTGCCGTGAGCTAACGGGATCCTGTTCCCATCATAGGCAGGTCCTTGGGGCATTGGGCAGGTGGGGGCTTTGTGCCTCCACGGCTGCTGCTGTCTGTTCTCTAACAGGCAGAACTGAGGGATTCTGAACACCGGATGTGCAGCTCTCCAGACTGAGACCCCAAGGCCGGCTCCAGGCGGCTCCATTGTCTCTTTATTCTCATTACAGTTTATCATAAAAATAAGACAAATTCAGGATTTTCAAATGCTGAGGCAGCCCTGGAATTGGGGGAGCTTTGTGTTGTCAGTCTGCCCGTATTTTCAAGCAGGCATTAAAGGAAGGTCAGCCTAGAATAAGTAGGTCAGGCCTGCTCCATCCATTGTCCCCGGCCCTGCACCCTCCTCCTGAGAAGGCTGTGGCTCCTGACACGTGTAGAGAGCAAGGGCCCCGGGCTGCTGAGTGAACACAGTATGAAGATTGCTTACTGATCCAAATGTCCATTTTATTGCATGTTTGTTACTTTTTTTTGTTAGATGTAATGTAAGATTCTCTTACCACATCCATTCCCTCTGACATTATTTTTGAGTTAATTGAGATTCTTTAAGCGTTAGCCTGGGGAAGGTAAGTCTTTATCTTCCATTAGACATTTTAAATTAAAAAATCTAAGTAAAACACCAAGCGTGTTTCTCAGGTATGAGTTAAAAGCACAGGTGGGCGGGCTCTGAGCGGTCCAAAGGGCGATGAGGATGCCGATTGCTGGGGAGATCCTGGTCCCTTTTTGTCCCCGTGTTTTCAAGAGGAAGGAGGACACTGCCATTTGACTGAGTGAAAGACCCTTCTTCACGCAGGAAAGCCCCGAGGGCTCTGGGCTCGGTCCTGCTGCCCGCAGCGGGCGGGCTCTGTGTCTTGCAGTTGGATCTGTTGTACCTGAGAAACATTTTTTAAACAGAAAAATTCAACACAAAAAAAATTTTTAAGAAAAAACTGCTACTGGCCTAAATAAGGTTTATAGTTAAGTATTTAGTCTTAAGTTGTAAGATGCTAAGTGTAGTCGTAAGTTACCCGAGGGTGTGTCTAAGGGAAGGGGGTGCTGGGACCAGCAGCCTTGCCCTAAACCAGAGCTCGGTTTGTTTAGGTGGAAGTTAAACGAGCTGAGCCTCGGGACAGCAAGAGCCAAGCGCCGGGACAGCCAGGTGCCAGCCAGTGGGGGAGCAGGGTCGTGCCCAACGCTGCCAATGGCTGGGCAGGCCAGCCCCCGCCCACGTGGCAGCAAGGATATGGCCCGCAAGGTAAGGCCGGAGCAGAGGTGCCTGTGGGAAAATTCCCCTTCTCAGACTCGACCTAGGCGTCCTGGGCTCTGCTGTCACTGTGGCCTCCACACCTCTGCTGTGCATGCACAGAGCCGCTGTTGGCAGAGCTGACACAGCACAGTGTCCTTGAGCCCCCACGAGGTGCCGACTGAGAGCCAGCTCCTGGGCAGCACTCACAGCCTCCTTAGTAGCGGGGTGGCCATGGCTTAGGTGCCCGTCCAGGGCCTGGGACTCGCTGTCATGGGGAAGAGCTGCAGTGAGCGTCTACCTCGCGATCGTGTGCCACAGTGGGTCTGAGCATAAAACCCTGAAAGGGCTGGTATTGCCAAGCTGAGCTCAGAATCAAGGTGCTGTCCCCAGGGGGCCATGAGGACCTGGCAGGCTTTGGATCTTTGCCACCTGTCCGTTCCCTCTGCAGTGCCATGGGCCCTCTGTGGCTAGGCCCATGTGTGGCCAACCTGCCCCCCTCGGAGCTTCCAGCAGCCACAGAACCCCTGGGCTTGGCCGCAGCCTGACCCAAGTTGCAGGTCAGGGTTCCACATGCACCTCATCCGGGTCCCGAGACTGGCTTCCCTGCACCTCATCTAAAATCTTACTCTCTGGAGCCTCCCCTGTTGGAAACTCAGAGCTGCTGTGGGACGGTTGCTGCCCTGTCGAGGGTTAGAAGTCAGGTTTCTCTGGGTTCCTCAGGTGGGGCCAGGAGGTCACCCGTGCTCCAGTCAGCAGACACAGTGCCTGCCGCCTGTCAGGGCACAGAGGAAAGTGGCTTCAAAGCTGTTCTACGGGGGTGGGGCGGGGGAGCCTCTGCTCAGCGTTCAGGGGCCTTTGCCCTCAGGACAAACGGGCTCTGAGCACAGGAGGCTCCAGGCTCGGTCCCAGCCCGACGTCCATGCTCTGCGGCTCCTTCTCTGCGTCGGGCACCTGGGTGGACATGGCGCCAACCTCCTCTTCTGTTCTCTTATCTAGGAATGTGGGTGCCAGCAGGACAGGCGATCGGTAAGTCCTTGTTTATAGAGCAAAGGCGGGGACAGAAGCCACATGGCAGGCTGACTGACCAGGCGTCCTGGGGCAGCCAGCAAAGCCTGGTTCCTGTGTCCTGAGTGCTAGAGGGGAAGAGGGTGAGGGGCCTCCTGGGGCCCTGGCAGGCCTGGGTCTGGTTGTGGCCAGGCTGTGTCCAGCGCTCTGCCCATCGCCCCTGTACTGTGTGTTTCAGGTGGCTATGGACCGCCCCCTGCAGGAAGAGGAGCCCCCCCGCCACCCCCACCGTTCACCTCCTACATCGTATCCACCCCTCCTGGAGGCTTTCCCCCTCCCCAGGGCTTCCCTCAGGGCTATGGTGCCCCGCCACAGTTCAGTAAGTCTAGGGGGCCTGTGGAAGGGCCTCCCGCCTGCTCCAGAGACACCACGTGGTGGGCGGGGGTGATGGGGAGTCTTATGTTACACGTCCGGCCTCAGCCACAGGGAAAGCCATAGGTGGGGTGCCGGCTGGTCAGCAGGTCAGCTGCCACCAGGCCCTTCACCTGCAGATGGGCTCTGTTGCGCGTGGCCTCGCTGGTTATGCTAAAGGGCGACCCGGGCTCCTGCGGGTTGGAGAACTCACTGCAGGAAGTCTGCCCAGTTCCACAAGCTCCCAGGAACGAGCCTGCCTGACTTCGTCCTCATGCCTGTCAGGATTGTCGCACTTTGTTTAGGGTGCACAGCTCTATCCTTTTTTTTTTTTTTTTTTTTTTTTTTTTTTTTTTTTTTTTGAACGGGTCTCACCCGGTTGCTCCCGGTTACAACTCCTCAGGAGTACTGGAGCCTGCGCCTGGACTCGCTCTGCTCTCAGCCCTGGTACTTCAGGATTGTATGGCATTTGTTTGAGGGTGCACAAGCTCTAATCCTTTTTTTTTTTTTTTTTTTTTTTTTTTTTTTTTTTTTTTTTGAGACGGAGTCTCGCTCTGTCGCCCAGGCTGGAGTGCAGTGGCGCCATCTCGGCTCACTGCAAGCTCCGCCTCCCGGGTTCACGCCATTCTCCTGCCTCAGCCTCCAGAGTAGCTGGGACTACGGGCTCCCGCCACCTCGCCCGGCTAGTTTTTTGAATTTTTAGTAGAGATGGGGTTTCACAGTGTTAGCCAGGATGGTCTCGATCTCCTGACCTCGTGATCCACCCATCTCGGCCTCCCAAAGTGCTGGGATTACAGGCGGAGCCGCCATGCCCGGCCTCACGAGCTCTCGTTTTTTACTAATTTTCCTGCACACGTCATGTAATTACAGAGCTGAGTGTAAGATCAGCCGACACACCCAGGGTTTTATTTTTTTGTTTTTGTTTTGTTTTGTTTTTTGTTTTGAGATGGAGTTTCACTCTTGTTGCCCAGACTTGAGTGCAGTGGTCCAGTCTTGGCTCACTACAACCTCCGCCTCCTGGGTTCAAGCAATCATCTTGCCTCAGGGTCCTGAGTAGCTGGGATTACAGGTGCCCGCCACCACGCCCGGCTAATTGTGTATTTTTAGTAGAGAACAGGTTTCACTGTGTTGGTCAGGTTGGTCTCGAACTCCTGACCTCGGCACACCCAGAATTTTAGACGGGCCCCCAGGGTGGGGCCTTCGCACCCTCCGGTAGAGAAGAAGGGACACGGGCCATACGTAGGGTGTCCTTTCTAGGAGTCTTGCGTCCCTTACCTGCCTACCAGGGATTGCGCCTCACAGCATGCAACCAGCAGGAATGGTATCATGATCTGATTTCACCTGCAGTCCCTGGCCCTGGGGGTGTTTTACAGTTGGGGCATATCACAGTGTGAGCTAGTCCTGTCTGGGGGGCTTGGAGGCTCCACATGGCCATGGCACAGGAGCAGGCAGTTCCGTCCTCTGGCCTGGATCAGGCTGTGCACTTGGAGGCCCGTGGGCCAGATGACTGATAGGAGGGGAGCTGGGTAGAACCTCGGCCCACCTGATGTCCAGCAACAGAGGGCAGGGCAGCAGCACCTCAGGCCCGGCAGCCCCTTCCAAGCATGTCAGGATGCGCCCTTGCCTGTGCTGGCAGCTTCCTAAACATGGGGGCTGGGCATGGGGGCAGGTTTTTGTCTGAAGGAGCGATTTTGCTGTGGGGTTACTTGCTCCTTGAGTTCTTGTCTGAGGCCCACCTGGCGGCTGCTCCGAGAGGAGTGAGGCAGCCCTGCTGCAGCTCAGCATCCCGCCATGCACCCAGGAGCATGTGTTTCCTGGGGCGAGTGGCCCAGGACCGTGGCTCTGTGGTCCATTCTGTGGATGTCTACAAGGCCTGGGCATTCTGTGGGTTTGGGTGGCAGTGCCGTCTGGGCAGCTCCTGCTGGTCTGCCCCCAGCTGCACAACATATCTTGTGCCTTGCTCTCTGGTGCCTCTGCAGGTTTTGGCTACGGGCCTCCACCTCCACCGCCAGATCAGTTTGCCCCTCCGGGGGTTCCTCCTCCACCGGCCACTCCCGGGGCAACACCTCTGGCTTTCCCACCGCCTCCATCTCAGGCCGCCCCGGACATGAGCAAGCCCCCGACGGCTCAGCCAGACTTCCCCTATGGTCAGTATGGTAAGTGGTCTCCTGCCATGCCGCATCCCTGCTGGCCCCGGGACCCTGGGCACGGCCTGCCTTCTCCTGCTTCCTTCCCCTGCTGGACGCCCCCCAGCCTTTACCTGCTGGGAAAGGAGAGAGGGAGGTGCAGGGGTTGTTGGAGAGACCTCGTGGCAACTCCGGCCCCAGCAGAAGGGAGCGCAGGAGTCTTGGTCGCAGCAGAGCATTCGTCGCAGAGCGGGCGTCGCAGGGCCTGCATGTGTGGGAACCTGAGTGGTGACTGGGTCAAGGGAAGTGGGTCCCAGGAGGCTGTGATCACTGTCTCAAGGTTGAGGCCCTTGGTGTGGGTCCCGCGGGCACTGGCCCCTTGGTGGGTTCCAGTTGCTGACGTCATCAGCATTCTGCTGGGTCCAGACCCCGCTTGGGGTAGAAGCCGGGTCTATAGCAGGCGTGGCCTGGATGTGGGCTTCGCCCTGGGCTGGATGGCTGTCGTGGCTTGGATCTGCCTGGACGTGATCTGTAGGCAGCGCATGTGCTTCTGGGGCAGGAGCTTGTGGGGGACAGGGTCAGCACGGGTCAAGGTCTGCATGTTTGTAGTTCTCGCCCTGCACCGAGCCAGGAGTCACAGCAGCCTTGCTCAGGATCAATGCGGTGGCCTCAGTGGGCAGGGTTCCAGCCACGGTCAGCTCCTTTAGCACCAGGGGTCATTCACAAGCAGGGTTTGAGAACATGGGGCACCTGTCTCCAGGTGGCCACGGGCTTCTGGGGTGCCTGTGAACACGCTTCCTTGAGGCCTGGTGGAGGCCGGGGCGTGGGAGTTGTGTTTGGCTGAGGTGCCTGCCCACCCACCTCGCATGGCTCTGGTTACCCTGCCCCCACGCCCAGGCCTTGGGCCGAGGTTGCCGCATGTGTGGGTTCTTGACCCACCACCAAACCCTGGCGTGTCTGAGACTGGCAGGGGGGCGTGAGGCGCCCGGTTGGGGCGTGGCGTGTGTGTCAGCCGCTGCTCTTGGTGGCGGCTGCTTGGGTTGGTCACCCCGGTCTCGTCTCTTGCCAGGCCTGGGTTCCTATTCTCCAGCCCCGCCGGGCTGCGGCCCACACTTTGTTTACAGTCTTATGGTCAGGCTGAGCAGTGATGTGGCCTAGGTAGGTGCCGCCTCCTTCTCCAGGGTCCTCCCACCCGCCTGCACCGGGAGGTGGACGTGGCTTCCTCTGCCGTCCCGGGCGGGGGTGGACGCTGGCGGTGCCCTCTGGGAAGGGGCCCTTGCCGGTGCCAAGACATTGGCCACAAGCCTTCAGCGGGCCCAGGATCCCCCAGAGAGAGCCCACGCCCACCCGTGCCCATGTGCACCCGACTGGGAACCCAGAGGTCATGGGAGGGGCTTCCTGCCAGGTGTGCAGTGGGGTGGGGAGCAGCCCGAGCAGCTCTGTCCTTATGAAGACATCGCTGTCCACGCTCCTGAGGTCGGCTGTGTGGGCCGGACGGGCTGCAGGGTATTCTGGCCCCTCAGCCAGTGGTGTCACTGGGGCAGTCAGGTTGGGCCCAGAGACCCTCTCCTGACACGTGCCACCAATGGATGTGCCCTGACAGGAAGGACAACGTGGGGTCTGGTCTGCGATGGAGGGGCAGGCCCTGTATCGCTGCAAGGGCCCATCAGGGGTTTTCTGAAACTCCAAGAGCCAGCTTTGTAGAAGCCCTGTCCGCCGTGGTACCTCGGGGCATGTGTGTCTCCAACCCCTGAGGCTTCTCCAGCCTCCTCTCGCCCCCACCCCCAACCACGTCTTCGGGATTGAACAGGGAAGCAGCGAGGTTATGTGGGCCATGAGGGCTCTGGAAGCCACTTTTCTCTGTGTGCGCCCTGCTCACGTGATTCTGAGGGAGAAAACACGCCCAAGGCTCCTCTCTCTGGCCCAGGTGCTGGCCTCAGAAGGGCCCCACCCCACCCTGTGGGGCCTGTGGACTCAAGGCGGGCTCGGCGGAACTGTGTCCAGGTGGCCACGCTCGATGGCAGTGCCAACTGCCCAGGGACTGCCCCGAGCTCACAGGACTCTCTCCCCCAGCAGGTTACGGGCAGGACTTGAGTGGCTTTGGACAGGGCTTCTCGGACCCCAGCCAGCAGCCTCCCTCCTATGGGGGCCCCTCCGTGCCAGGGTCGGGGGGCCCCCCCGCCGGTGGCAGCGGCTTTGGACGAGGGCAGAACCACAACGTGCAAGGGTTCCACCCCTACCGACGCTAGCCCGCGGCGCCGCGACGTCTGCACGGCCCAGACCCAGGATTCCAAACTTGGGAACTCGTGACAATCACAAACGTGGCGGCAAAGTAGCGACTCAACCTTGGGGGGCGGGGAGGGGGCGCGAGGCTTTTGGAGCGGCTGTGGGTGTCGTCTGGACTGAGGTTTTTAAATATTTCTTTCTCTAACCCATCAGCACAATAAAAAAAAGTCACTGGTTCAACAACAGGGTTTAAAAAAAATGTCTTCAGCTTTAATTCAAAACTTCAGGTTTCTTTTTCTTCCTTTTTTTTGGAAATTATTTTCCTGAGCCTTTTGTTTTATGGTATATTGTAAACTTTTATGTTAAAGAAAAAATATACATTTACAAATTGTGAGATTTTTAAGAGAAATTTTCTACAATGTATACTGGCTTATTTTTTAATTTAAAACAGGGTTTCCGTCGGCACTGGTGGAGGGGGGTGCGCTGTTAGTCTCCTCGCTCCTGGCTTTGGGGGTTGGGACTTGGTGGTCCAGAAACTCTGGGAGCTTCGAGAAGAAATCTACTGAGTGTGTTTCTGTTTTTTGTTTAATTCCTTGCTTTTGTCGACTGACCTGCTTGGTAGTGTCTGAGGTGAACCGTGGGGGTTGCGCACAGCCAGCCACGTGGATCCCACGGCAGCGCCGAACCGGAACCGAGTAGGAAGCCGTTCTCCCCAGGCGCGTGGCTTCAGGGCGTTTCCCATTGACCAGTTTGACCCTGGTTTGAATAAAGAGAAGTGCGTTTGGATTAGAAACCACTTTGTGTCCGTTTTTTCCCTCCTTGGTCTTGGCCTGTGCCTACCCTTCCAGTGCCTGGAAAGGTCTGAAGCGTGACGGAGGCGCCCTCACCCTGCCCTTGGCTCTTGGTGGTCTCAGCAGCGCCGAGGGCTTCAGGGCAGAGGCTGAGTGGGGAGCTGGGCCCATCCCTCAGTGGGTCTTGCGATGCTGTGACTTTTAGGACATGGCCACCACTGGTTTTCTGGGAGAATGTGGGCTCCAGGCTTTTCTCATCTCAAGACCTTTAGTTACATCTTTTGCCATGGAAGGTGATCTATCCCCAGGTTCTGGGGATTAGGACAGGGGCATCTTTGGGAAGCGATACTATGTCACTCTGTCAGGGAAGGCGAGACTTAAAAGCATAAAAAGGGCCGGGCGCAGTGGCTCACGCTTGTAATCCCAGCATTTTGGGAGGCCGAGGCGGGTGGATCACCTGAGGTCAGGAATTTGAGACCAGCCTGACCAACATGGAGAAACCCCATCTCTACTGAAAATACAAAATTAGCCGGGTGTCGTGGCGCATGCCTGTAATCCCAGCTACTTGGGAGGCTGAGGCAGAAGAATCGCTTGAACCCGGTAGGTGGAGGTTGCAGTGAGCCGAGATCGCACCATTGCACTCTAGCCTGGGCGACAAGAGCGAAACTCCGTCTCAAAACAAAAACAAAAACAAAAAAAAGGACCTCGAAGTCCCAAATTGGAAGCCTACAGCGTGCCAGGCGTGAGACCGCAGGCAACAGCCAGAACCCCTTCCCCAGTTCATATTCTGGGGACAGGGAAGGTTTGGCTTAGTTTGGAGAGAGCCAAGAAAAGGGGTACCTCCCACATCCCTGTGCAGTGCAGCTTCCTCACTGAGACAGGACCCCTCAACGCTTCAGCCCAGGAAGCCAGCTCCATTCCCTGCTGTCAGAGCCTTCTCCCGTGTCCTCAGGAGCTGCTGTCCCAGTTTCCAGGAGGGCCAGGCGGGGGTGGCTCTCTCTCCACACCACAGGTCGTGGTGTTGAGTGTCAACCCCCCCCCCCCCATTACATTAGCTCCCCCAGCCAAGGAGCAGCACTCACAAAATCAGCTTTCCAGCCAGGACGGTATCTGCTGCAGGAAAATGGGTAACGTGGATGGACCCCACACACAGGTCCTGTGCTCCTCGGGATGGAGACTCAGCCCTCCCTGGGTACAGTGTAATTGGCTTCCCTTGGGACTGTGGGGATGGATGGCTGGGGAGAGCTCAGCTCCCTGGACAGTGCCACAGCTAAAGTCGAGTTCCCAGAGGTTTTGTGCTTTTTTTTTTTTTTTTTTTTTTTGAGAAGGAGTCTCTGTCACCCAGGCTGGAGTGCAGTGGTGCAATTTCGGCTCACTGCCACCTCTGCCTCCTGGGTTCAAGCGATTCTCATGCCTCAGCCTCCCAAGTAGCTGGGATTACAGGTGCACCACCACCATGCCTGGCTAATTTTTTTGTATTTTTAATAGAGATGGGGTTGGCCAGATTGGTCTTGAACTCTTGACCTCAGATGATCCGCCCGCTTCGGCCTCCCAAAGAGCTGGGATTACAAGCATAAGCCACCGCACCCAGCCAGGTGCCACATCATAGTTAATAGTCACTTTCAACTTTATACTTAATTCCAGTAAGATACAGAAACATCACTCCTAGGCCGGGCATGGTGGCTCATGCCTCTAATCCCAGCACTTGGAGAGGCCAAGGCGGGTGGATCACCTGAGGTCAGGAGATCGAGACCAACATGGCCTGGCCAACATGGAGAAACCCTGTCTCTACTAAAAATACAAAATTAGCCGGGCATGGTGACAGGTGCCTGTAATCTCAGCTACTTGGGAGGCTGAGGCAGGAGAATCATTTGAACCCGGGAGGCAGAGGTTGCAGTGAGCCGAGATCACGCCACTGCCCTCCAGCCAGGGCAACACGGGTGAAACTCCGTTTCAAAAAAATATTAAAAAGTCACTCCTACATAGTTCTAGTTATTCCTCTTTTTGAGCTATCCTTATTATTCATACTACATTTACATAACAAACTCAGTGATATTCCTAACTTTTTTGTTTTTTTTTTTTTGAGACGGAGTCTTGCTCTGTCGCCCAGGCTGGAGTGCAGTGGCCGGATCTCAGCTCACTGCAAGCTCCGCCTCCCGGGTTCACGCCATTCTCCTGCCTCAGCCTCCCGAGTAGCTGGGACTACAGGCGCTGCCACCGCGCCCGGCTAGTTTTTTGTATTTTTTAGTAGAGATGGGGTTTCACCGTGTTAGCCAGGATGATCTCGATCTCCTGACCTCGTGATCCGCCCGTCTCGGCCTCCCAAAGTGCTGGGATTACAGGCTTGAGCCACCGCGCCCGGCCTCCTAACTTTATTTTTGAGACAGGGTCTTGCTCTGTCGCCCAGGCTGGAGTGCCGTTGGCGTGATCACGGCTCACTGCAGCCTCTGCCTCCTGGGCTCAAGGCTCAGCCTCCCGAGTAGCTGGGAATTATTGTATTTTTTAATATTTTATGGCTATGTGTACACAAATTTTTGTAAACATACATTTTTGTATTTTTTTGTAGAGAGGTAGTCTCGCTATGTTGTCCCTACTAACTTTACATACAAAATTTTATAGCTGTGAAAGCCTGAACTGTGCTTTTCAGGGAGGCCCTGTCCCTGCCCTGGTATCTGTAATGACCTGTCTTCTTCCCACACAGGGACCTGAACCCCTAAACCGCAGCCACGAGCAAACAGTAGGCGCTCCATAGATACTTGTTGAGGTGGGTGCCATCGTGTAGATGACGGAGCACGAATCCCGAGGCTCAGACAGGGGAGGCGGCGTGTCCAAAGTCCCACTCCGTGGAGAGAGCGGCTCTGCAGACCTCAGGCGGCGGCTGCTCTAATCCCCGCAGCCTGTGTTTTGCCCTCCAGACGGCAGAGGGCGTGTGTTCGCCGCCGGGAAAGCGGAAGCGCGTGTGCGCGCACAGCTGAGGGGGCGGGACACGCCGGCAGTCTCGCGATAACTGCGCAGGCGCGGATCAGAGCGCTCTTTTCTGAGTATCCGGCAAGATGGTGAGTGCTGCGAGTTGGGGCGTCTCTGCCGGGCCTATCCGGCGCCATCCATCCTCTGACCGTCCCGCGGGGGCCGCAGTTCGGCCTCCCGACTACGGCGGCTTGCTCCTGACCCTGGAGGCGGCTGGATGTTGGGGCGCGGGGCGGACCCGGTGGGTGTCGGGACGACGCGGGGTCGGGAAGGCCTGTCCGGGCCTTCGTGTCTGGGTCCCCGTAACCCGGAACCGCGCGTGACCCCCGGGGACGGGTCAAGGCGGTGGGTCCCTGTCGGGCTTCTGTCCCCGGCGGCGCCGCCGCGCGTCTTCCGCGGTGTCCTCGGGCCCGGTGGTCGTGGGAGGTGGGTGTCGGGATCCCGCTGACGTCCGACCCGCGCCCGCGCAGGCAGAGGTAGAGCAGAAGAAGAAGCGGACCTTCCGCAAGTTCACCTACCGCGGCGTGGACCTGGACCAGCTGCTGGACATGTCCTAGTAAGGGCGGCCGGCAGGGGTCGCGGGCGGGGCCGGGCCAGCGGTGGAGCTTGCCGGTGAGGGCGGTGGGGCGGGGGTCCGAGCGCCTCTGCGGCGGTGGGCGAGCGCAGGTTTGGGACTGAGCGTAGTCTTGAGCCCAGAAAACTGTCCAGAGACGTTGAGGTTTTTACTTATTTTCAACCTGCTCCCCGTTGTTACCTTTTCCGCGGATTAGTTGGAGGGTGTAGCCAGTCTGTAGCCCACGTGACTTAAAATAACGAGCAGTCCTTAGATTCTAAGGGCAGTGGCAGTAGCTGGGTC
The DNA here is from genome assembly GCF_007565055.1 of Rhinopithecus roxellana. Classification (NCBI taxonomy): domain Eukaryota; kingdom Metazoa; phylum Chordata; class Mammalia; order Primates; family Cercopithecidae; genus Rhinopithecus; species Rhinopithecus roxellana. The sequence continues at coordinate 11,843,406 of NC_044556.1, forward strand.
CTGTCCAGGCAGGGTGGTGGTGGGTATCTGACTTTCCCTTTTATTTTTTTATTTTTATTTTTTTTACTATTTTGAGACGGAGCCTCATCCTGTCTCCCAGCCTGGAGTGCAATGGCTCGATCTCAGCTCACTGCAGCCTCCGACTCCCGGGTTCAAGCGATTCTCTTCCCTCAGCCTTTCGAGTAGCTGGGATTACTCGAAATCGTGGGGCTCACCAACACGTCCCGCTAATTTTTGTATTTTTAGTAGAGACGGGTTTCCATGTTGGCCAGGCTGGTCTCAAACTCCTGACCTTAGGTGATCCATCTGCCTCCCGAAGTGCTGGGATTACAGGCGTGAACCACCGCGCCCGGCCTTGATTTTTAATTATTTGTAGAAACAGGGTTTCTCTGTGTCGTCCAGGTTGGTCTTGAACTCCTGGGCTGAAGCGGCCCTCCCGCCTCAGCCTCCCAAAGTGCTGGGATCCCAGGCGGGAGCCACCGCGCCCTTCCTGCCTTCTGCTGCGTTTTTAGAGGCCTTTGGCCCGAGCTGTGCGCTACAGCATCTTGTGTGAGACTGTGGTCTCCGGGCCGCTTGTCCTGAGTCTCTGCAGTCACACGCTGGCTCTTGCATCTGAGGGATGAGTCGCGCATATCTGGCGGGGGTGCCAGAGGGACTTGGCGTGTTCATTGCGGTCACTACAATGGACATTGATAAGTCCAGTGCGGCTGTGTCCCTGGGGAGAACCAAACGTTAGTTCTCTGTCCCCCGGAGTGGGTAGGGTCTCCCCAGGCCGGGCTGCTCACAAAACTCTGCCTGGTGCATCCTCTCCAGCGAGCAGCTCATGCAACTGTACAGTGCGCGCCAGCGGCGGCGGCTGAACCGGGGCCTGCGGCGGAAGCAGCACTCACTGCTGAAGCGCCTGCGCAAGGCCAAGAAGGAGGCGCCGCCCATGGAGAAGCCAGAAGTGGTGAAGACGCACTTGCGGGACATGATCATCCTGCCAGAGATGGTGGGCAGCATGGTGGGCGTCTACAACGGCAAGACCTTCAACCAGGTGGAGATCAAGGTGCGTGCGGCTGTCCCTGCCAACCGGACTGGGCCCGAGGTGAGCTGGGGTCGCCTGACGCGGGCGGGATCGCCTGACACCCAGCTCTGCTCTTGGTCTCCTGCAGCCCGAGATGATTGGCCACTACCTGGGCGAGTTCTCCATCACCTACAAGCCCGTGAAGCACGGCCGGCCAGGCATTGGAGCCACCCACTCCTCCCGCTTCATCCCTCTCAAGTAGTGGCTCAGCTAATAAAGGCGCACCTGGCTCCAGTCCTTCGCGCAGCTGGTTCTTCCCGGTGTCCGGGGCTTTGGGAGGGGCCTGGGCCTGGTTCAGGTTCATGGTGTGAGGAGATTCAAGGTGGACGTTCAGGGCTGTGTGGGAGTGTTGCATGGATGGCCTCAGTGTCCAAGACTGATAGCTGTGCAGTCCCCGCCCCTGCTCCTGTCCGCAGGGACAGCTGTGGAGCTGGGCGCCCAAGCCCAGGTGTAGCCCCATCCCTTTGATCCCCTCAGCATTCTTGACCTCGGGGCACCTGCCCGGCCTCACGCTGTCTTGTGGGTGCCCCATGTAGAGGGGGCCCCTCCTCAAGCCCCCCACCTGGCCAGGGCTCTCCTTTCTGGCTTCCCTTGTCTCCTATTGGGAGGGTTCCCGCAGGAAGTGAAGCAGCAGCAGGAAACTGGGCAACCTGAGCCTCTCCCATCCTCACCCCTGCCTGGCTCCTCAGAAGCTCCTGACAACATGCTGCTGGAGTCTGCCCTCCCAGCAGGCTCTATGGCTGCAGCCAGCCCCGTCTCCCCAGTCTGGTGTCCCGTGGGGAGGCTGCACCATCTATGGCCTGGCCAGCTCTGTCTCCTTTGCGCAGGATGCTTGAAAGAACACGACAAGGTGGCCATGCCTCTGGGCAGGGGGGTACCGTCCAGCCCTTCATGGGCTCCCTAATGGTGTACGTTGGTTGGAGAACGTTGTGAGAACTAACCCCGTTCAATGCTGAAGTTGCCCTCAACCCAGGCGGGAGGTGGTAACTGCTCAATAAACACCCAGCAGAGTGGCCCAGGGATGGCGGCAGGGAGGCCTCCCCTTGGGCAGTGGACAGGAGGGTGAGAGCTCAGCCAGGCAAGTGGGGGCAGGGGAGATGTGAGGCGCCCCACCTCATTTCACCCTCAAATGCCCCACAACAGCCTCCTGTGGGCCCTCTTCTGTGATGTCACTCCATTTTTTTGTTTTGTCTTGTTTTGTTTTTGTTGCCCAGCCGGAGTGTAGTAGTATGATCGTGGCTCACTGCAGCCTCCATCTCCTGGGCTCAATCTTCCCACTGCCTCCCAAAGTGCTGGGATCACAGGCATGAGACACTGCACCTAGCTCTATCTTGGAATTTAAACATGATTTGCGGCCAGGCGCTGTGGCTCATTCCTGTGATCCTAGCACTTTGGAAGGCCGAGGTGGCTGGATCACCTGAGGTCAGGAGTTAGAGACCAGCCTGGCCAACATGGTGAAACCTTGAGAGGGTGAAGCAGGAGAGTCACTTGAACCCAGGAGGCGGAGATGGCACTCTCTCCTGGGCCACCAGAGCTAGACTCTGCCTCAAAAAAAACAAAAATATGGGCTGGGCGCGGTGGCTTAAGCCTGTAATCCCAGCACTTTGGGAGGCCAAGACGGGCGGATCACGAGGTCAGGAGATTGAGACCATCCTGGCGAACACAGTGAAACCCCGTCTCTACTAAAAAAATACAAAAAACTAGCTGGGCGAGGTGGCGGGCGCCTGTAATCCCAGCTACTCGGGAGGCTGAGGCAGGAGAATGGCGTAAACCCGGGGGGTGGAGCTTGCAGTGAGCTGAGATCCGGCCACTGCACTCCAGCCTGGGCGACAGAGCCAGACTCCGTCTCAAAAAAAAAAAAAAAAAAAAAAACAAAACAAAAATATGAAAACAAGATGTGAGATGTGCTCATGTTCTTACCTCTTGATTTGGAATCGAGTTACAATACAGAGAAAGTGTGGGTCCATGTTTTTCTCTCTGATTGGGAAAAGGTGGGTTGGACAAAGGAAGGACGGCCCAGAGTTACAAGCTGGGGTCTAGTACAGCCGGGACCCCCCCCAGGCAGCATGAGACTGGACCTGGCTGGCTGGTGCACAGAGGGACCCGCAGCCAGTGGGACAGTGTGTTGCACTTGGACGTGCCTCTCAAGCCCTGCACTGGACCACGCGTCCTGGCCAACCTTGCCAGTCAGTAAGGAGACCAGGGAGGACCCTGAGGGCCTGGACCTGGCTACATAGTCAGAATTGGGGGCGAGTCTTGGCTGGCAGCGCCTGAAATACGTGGAATATTTGAAAATTCGCCTGTGGGCTGACTTGAACCAACCTGGGCTTGGAACCAACAGTCAAAAGTTTGCAGTGTGGTCTGGCTGCTGAGTCTCCACCAGAGGTCTCTGGACAGCACTGGGCAGGTTCACTTTAGCATGAACAGCGGAAGCCAGTGCGAGACCCAACCTCAAAGGCCCACCCCAGGTCCAGCTCCAGGAGAGGGAGGGAAGGCGTGTGCATGCAGGGCTCATTGTAGTCTCAGTTGTCAGCATTTGGAATTCTTTCTATTTAATGTGTTTTTTGAGACAGTCTCTGTCGCCCAGGCTGGAGTGCAGTGGTGCGACCTCAGCCCACTACAGCCTCCGCTCCAGGTTTGTTTTTTTCTTTCTCGGAGTCTCACTCTGTTGCCCAGGCTGGAGTTCAGTGGCATGATCTCGGCTCACTGCAACCTCCGCTTCCAGGGTTCAAGCGATTCTCTTGCCTCAAGCCTCCTGAGTAGCTAGGACTACAGGTGCGTGCTACCACACCCGGCTAACTTCAGTGTTTTTTTAGTAGAGATGGGGTTTCACCATATTGGCCAGGCTGGTCTTGAACTCCTGACCTCGTGATCTGCCCACCTCGGCCTCCCAAAGTGCTGGGATTACAGGTGTGAGCCACCGCGCCCAAACGCCTCCCAGGTTAAAGCAATTCTCCTGCCTCAGTCTCCCGAGTAGCTGGGATTACAGGAGCACTGACCACGCCTGGTTAATTTTGTATTTTTAGTAGAGACAGGATTTCACCACGTTGGCCAGGCTGGTCTCGAATTCCCAACTTCAGGTGATCCGCCCTCGGCCCCTGAAAGTGCTGGGATTACAGATGTGAGCCACTGCGCCCTTCCCGGAATTATTTCTATTTATTTATTTATTTATTTATTTATTTATTTATTTATTTTTGAGGCGGAGTCTCGCTCTGTCGCCCGGGCTGGAGTGCAGTGGCCGGATCTCAGCTCACTGCAAGCTCCGCCTCCCGGGTTTACGCCATTCTCCTGCCTCAGCCTCCCGAGTAGCTGGGACTACAGGCGCCCGCCACCTCGGCCGGCTAGTTTTTGTATTTTTAGTAGAGACGGGGTTTCACCGTGTTAGCCAGGATGCTCGATCTCCTGACCTCGTGATCCGCCCGTCTCGGCCTCCCAAAGTGCTGGGATTGATTACAGGCTTGAGCCACCGCGCCCGGCCTCTATTTATTTTTATTTGCTTTTTTTTTTTTTGAGACAGTCTTGCTTGCTGCCGCCCAGGCTGGAGTGCAGTGGTACAATCTCAGCTCACTGCAGTTTCTGCCTCTCGGGTTCAAGCAATTCTGCCTCAGCCTCCTGAGTAGCTGGGACTACAGGCGTGTGCCACCACGCCTGACTAATTTTTTGTAGTGACGGGGTTTCACCGTGTTAGCCAGGATGGTCTCGATCTCCTAACCTCGTGATCTGTCTGCCTCGGCCTCCCAAAGTGCTGGGATTACAGGCTTGAGCCACCGCGCCCGGCCTGGAATTCTTTTTAAAAATGAAATTGTTGAGGCGTTTTAGGTGCTTTTTGCCTCAGATAAGCAAAGTGGGAAATGAGTGAATCCCCCGCTGAAACAGCTTTATCTGTAGCATGGTTTTCAACCCTGACCATTAGAAATCAAAAGTGGTACACCGTGGTGCACACTTGAAGTCTTGCCGAGGCCCTTTTTAAAAATAAACCAATGGAAATGACAGAGCTTTTGAGCTACCAGGTCCATCTTCAGAGTAAATGATAGAGATGTGTAGAGCTAGCTACAAACAAGCTGCAGGGCTCCACCCCCAGGAAAGTGTAATGGGAATGGGTGCTGGGCCTCACTTTGCTTTTGCAGAGCTTTATTGGCACCCAGCTGTGCCCATTCATACCTATATTACTTCTGTCCGGCAGACGCTGAGAATTTACTGTTTGGACCTTTACGGGAAGTTTTCTGTCCATAAAAGCCCTCCCTGCGCACGCCCCTGTCTGGCCAGCGCTTCGCTGCTAATGGGTAATTCCCTTGGTTTTCTGCAGTTGGAATCCAGCATGTGTGATCAGGGAAAATATATATTAGTATTTAAAGCAAAAAGATACCACCCTCCCCCACCCCAGTTCAGAGGGACACATGTCTTGGTGGCCAGGTTGTGCCCTAGGTCCACAAGCATTTGGGGGATGTCCAGGAGGTGAGGTGGGAGCCCTTAACTAGCACTAGGGTGCCACTGCTGGGCCCCACTCCCAACTCAAGGCCCAGGCTCTGTCTTTAGGCCTCTCTGGCCACATCCACACTTCTGTTTCCTTTTTTTTTTTTTCTGAGACAGAGTCTGGCTCTGTCGCCCAGGCTGGAGTGCAGTGGCACAATCTCAGCTCATTGCAACCTCCGCCTCCTGAGTTCATGCGATTCTGCCTCAGCCTCCCAAGTAGCTGAGACTACAGGCGTACGGCACGATGCCGGGTAATTTTTTTATTTTTAGTAGAGACGGGGTTTCGCCATGTTGGCCAGGCTGGTCTTGAACTCCTGACCTCAAGTGATCCACCCGCCTCGGCCTCCCAAAGTGCTAGGATTACAGGCGTCAGTCACCGTGCCCGGCCCCACGCTTCTGTTTCTACCCTCTGGTCCCACACCCCGATCCAGAACCTGCGTGGACTCTCCGAGACCTGGCCCCATCCGTGCAGTCTCAGGCCGCTCCGTCCTCATCAGGCTCAGGTCTGGCCCCGGCGCTGCGGGTCTGCTGCCTTCAGGCCCTGTCCTGGTTCCCGCCGCTTCTCACATCCTCGCGGCCTCCCGCCTGGACGGCAGTTTACAGTGAAGCCGGCCCCCTCCCCTGACCTCTGAAGCAAGAGTCCTGGGTGGCCCCGAAGCCTCGCCGGCGGCCGCACGGCTCCGTCCCCGCTCCGGGGTTCAGCGGAGGCACCTGCTGGAGGCGGCCTGTCCTCGCCGTCCTGCTAAAGCGGCGCCCCTTTCTCCGGCCGCTCGTTCCTTGGTTTCCAGGGACTTAGCACAATTCATAACACCCCTCTCAGCCCCGATCCTGCCCGGACCCCATCCTCCACCCCATCATCCAGCCCTCGACTCGCGCAGCCGCCTCAGCCCTCCTGTCCCGGCGCCGCCCACGGCCTGTTCTCCCCGCAGCCGCCAGCGGGCGCCCGTGGGCCTGGAGTCGGGCGCGGCCCTGCTCTGCCCACAGCCCGCGGTGGCTCCCACCTCCCGCAGGGCCTGCGCGACCTGCCCCGGGGCCTCCAAGCCCTCACTGCCCTAGCGGGCTGCGCTCTCCCCCAACACTCCCCAGGGCTGTTCGACCTCCCCAGCAGCTCCCCGCGCCCTGCCCGCCCCGCTGGCGTCTCTCCCCAGCCCGCTGCAGTCCCCTCGTCAGCTTCCCAAGGGCAGGGGTTGGGTTTTGTTCATTGCAGGGGGCCCAGCACACAGTAGGTGCTTAATACATGCTTGTTGCATGAATGTCCGCGTGCCGTGTCGCCCCCTTAAGGCGGCCCCCCGCGCGCCAGCTCGGCGCCCAGCAAGCCTTGTGTGCGCAGGTGCTGTGATGTTTGCTGAATGACTAATGAACCTCAGGCGCGCCAGGCCGGGCTGATTCGGGGGTGGTTCCGAGCTTCCGCAGGGTGACCGTCCGCGGGCAGCGGACCACAACCGCAGGGCGACGCCGCCTCTGGCTCTCCGCGACCCCCGTTCCCCGTGGGACGTCTCGTGCCCCCACCCCCAGCGGGCCTCCTCCCCGCCGCCTCGGGCCCCCAGCCTCCGCCGCATTCGAACTCCCCAGCGCGGTCGGACCCGGACCCTGGCGCCACTTGGCCCACGCGAGTCCGCTCCCCTCTCTCCCATCCCTGGATTTCCCGCCGCCCCTCCGCGGCCTCGGTCCCGCGAGACTCCCCAGCCCCCGCGAGCACCTCCAGACCCCACGGGACGCCCTCGCCCCTTTCGGGAGGAGCCCCGCCCCGGGCCCGCAGACTGACCCCTCCCGCCCCTCTCCGCGCAGGCGCAGGGCGGTCCCGGCCCGGCCCGCACCCCCACCCGGGCGGCCGAGGGGCGGGGCGCGGCGGGTCCGGGGCGGCCGCGGCTCCATGGGGCTCCTGGGGCTCCTGAGCCTGCTGCACTCGGCCTTCTTCGGGGACCAGGTAGGGCGCAGGGGTCGGGCCGCTGGGGAGGGCTCGGGCTGCGCGGGAACGGGGCGGGGTCCACATTGCGAGAACAGCGGGCGCGGCGGCGGGGGCGCACGGGGCGAGGGCGCGGAGGCTGCAGAGTCGGGGGTCTAGTGTCGTCGCCGTAGAGACGGTTGCCGAAGAAATCGCTTCGGGAGGCTGGTGGGGCTGGAAGCCCCTCTCTTGCGTCGCTGCGACCCCCACCCCCGAGTCTGCGCAAGCGCAGGACTCGCCCGGCCCAGCCCTCGGCCTCTGCGGGAGACCCTCGGACCCCTCCTCACTGCGCTGACGCCGAGGCTGCGCCTGCGGGGGCGGCGGGGGCGGCGGGGGCGGCTGCGGGGGCATCCTGCGGAAGCTCGGCCCTGCGCAGGGTGGGGGCCTGGGCCACGCCCTGCACCTCTTTGGGCCTCAGTTTCCCCTTCTGGGCGCGAGCGTATGGCCTGCTTTGACGTTCGCCGCCGCTGCTGTTCGTATCCGTCCGCTCACGACCCCAGCGCTCCTCTAGCGTCTGGAATCGTCTGAATCTCACGGCTGTGACATCCCTCATTGAAGGGGAAACTGAGGCTGGGGGGGTGCAGCGGGGAGCCCAAGGTCACGCCTCGAGCAGGGCCGGAGCCTAGTTGCGGAGCGAAGGCGCCCGCAAGAGAACGCGGGGCCGGGGCCGGGGAGCTGTCCGCGGTGCTGACGGAGACGCACGTTTGCCGACTCGCCGCCGGGGAAACTGAGGCCCATAGCGGCGGTCACGCTTCAGCGCGCGGCCTGGACCGGCCTACCCCACCCCTGCCCCACCTCCAGTGGCCTCCTCACCGGTCAGGGCCCTGCCCGGCCACCCAGCCCGCGGCGGGCCCGTCTCTATTCTCCAGCAATGATTTGGTGCCTTCTCCGTCCCCACCCAGCTCCCAATGGGGGCCGCCCCTGTTTCTGCCTGTAGCCCCTGGCACAGAGGAGGCATCAAGGGGGCGAGGACAGCTCGAGGTCAGACTCAGAAGGCTCAAAGACACTCCAAGAGTGAGCCCTGTGCCAGGCTGCGGACTTGCGGGGGGTGTCACAGGACAGGGGTGGGGGAGTGAGCATTTGATGGAACTTCCCCTTTGGCCCAGCAGCAGTAGGGGGCGTGGAGGATCCCAGGGAGGAGCCTGTGTCGGGGTCTTGGGCTAGGCTCTGCTTTCTGCAATGGGAGAAGGGGGAGGCCTCTCTCAGCCTCCTGAGGTCCTAGGGGACTGTGGGGGGTTCTTGTGGCTCTAAAATGTCTAGTGATGTCTGAGTGTAACTGTGGTTCAAGGATTTACAGGGTCAAGGATTTTAGTGTGTGTGTGTGGGGGGGGGATTCAGGAACAACGTTTTGGAGATTTGGAGCCAAGGGCATCTTGTCTTGGGGTCTCAGCCCCCATGTACCCTCAACCCTCCAGGCCCTGGCCACCCCCAGAGGGATAAGGAGGGAGGCTCAGTGTCACTCCGGAGGCTTGGCTGGCACGGGTGAACTCAGGCAACGTGTTCACTGGCCTAGGCCTCAGTTTCCCCATGTATACAAGAACAGGACTGACCTTGGATCCCCCAAACCCCTGCCTGACGGGGGTCTGGGGAGCTGATACATCTGAAACTAAACAGGTGGGACTTAGTTCCTCTTTGGGGAGAGGCAGGGATTATCCAACCCACCCTCCAGTAAACGAGACTGGAAACTGAGGCCAGAATGAGACATGCCCAGGGTGACACAGAGACCTCAAGGCTGAGCTGAAGCCAGGGCCCTGAGCTCTGCATCCCCCACCCCATTCCAGCCTCGCCCAGCTCTGCCCTGGCTTGACCTGGTCAAGCCCCACCACGCACACTACCCCATGGCTCCACCAGACACCCCCTGTGTCCCAAGCAGGGATTGATCTTCCCTCAGCCTGGAACGCCTCTCCTCCTGATCACTGCTGTTCACTTCTCAGGGCAGCCTTCCAGCCTCCAGAAAAAAAAATCCCCTCTGAGGCGGGCAGATCACAAGGTCAGGAGTTTGAGACCAGCCTGACCAACATGGTGAAACCCCATCTCTATTAAAAATACAAAAATTAGCTGGCATGGTGGTGCGTGCCTGTAATGCCAGCTACTTAGGAGGCTGAGGCAGGAGAATCACTTGATCCCGGGAGGCGGAGGTTGCAGTGAGCTGAGATCGCGCCACTGCACTGCAGCCTGGGGGACAGAGCAAGACTCCATCTAAAAAAAGAAAAAAGAAAAAAGAAAAGATCCTGTGTCTGCCCACTGCATTCCCTCCCCAGACCCAACCAGTGGGGACAGGTGCGTCCAGGTCTGGGGGCTCCCAGACAGCCAGGCCTAAGTGCTCTCGGCCCCTGGCAGTGCTGGCCCAGGACAGGGCCCTCGGGTCTTCAGCTCAAGGCCCAACAGGAAACAGCACGGGTCCTCCCACGCCTTTGTTCTGCGGGGCATTGAACGCTCAGACCTTCCCACCCTCTCCTGTCATTCCCTGCACCAGCCCTTGCAGAATCTTCCGCCTCCTCCCCATTTTACAGAGGAGGAAACTGAGGGTTGAGCGGCGAATGATTTGCCCTGGCTGCTCAGCCCGGAAAAAAAAATCACTTCTGGCCCCGGCCGCCTCCCTTTCTGTGCTGTGAGCCTGTGTCCAGAGCAGGAAGGGCTGCTCCGAGCTGCAGGTGCGGGCTCTGTGTGTTAAACCTTCAAATGGCCTCCAGGGACCCATGGAGGATCCAGGACACCTGGAGATGGGGACTCCTGCGACCCCCTGGCCCTTCCCTCCTCTGGCCTTCGGTCCACGAGGGTGAATTAAGAGTGCGACTGACCAGGGGCAGAGACACATGGAGACAGAGATTGAGAGACAGAGAATAGAGGGGGAGACAGAAAGAGAGAGAGACGTGGGGAGCACCGGAGTTACAGGAGGACCTGACGTTCTGCTGGGGAGACAGGGAGAAATGTGGGGAGATGCAGGGTCCGAAGTGCTCCCTAGTGGCCCTGCCCCTCCTCCCCTCTCCCCTCCCCTCCCCACCAGGCAGGACCCTCAGGGAGCTCCAGCCTGGACCCGAACCTTGTCCCACCCTGGTGCATCTACACCAGGCCAGGCTGGACCTGTGGGGTGGGGGCAGGCTCGGCCCCAGCCCGGCCACTGCCCTGGAAACCCCTCCTCCGCTAAGATGCTGATGTAACATCCAGGATTTGACGTTTTACTCTCCAATTCTGCAAATCCAGACGCAGGAGGTTTTAAGAGGCCGTTGCACCCTGCAATAAAGTGGGGGACACAGGAATCTTGGTCCTCGGGGTACCCCCTTTCCTCGGGGGGTTTCGGCCCCCCGCACACACAGCCCCTGAGCCCGCGCGGAGGCCCGACGCCCCGCGGCTGCCGGCGGTCTCCGCCCCGGGCCGCCATTGGCTGTTGCCATGGCACCAGCCCGTCTTCCCGCGCCTTCATTGGCTGTCTCGTCCGCATCCCGCATCCCGCATCCTCCCCCGCTCGCGGTGGTCTCGCCCAGCGCTAGGAGCGGCGGCGCCGCCTGCCCAGGCCCGGACCGGGCTTTGTCCGCCCTGGAGCCCCTGCCTGCGCCGCGGAGACCCCGGAGCCGGCGCTCCGAGGCCACCCCGGGCCGGGATTTCCCGTGAGGCCCGCGGAGCTGCGCAGAGGGAGGAGGCCCCAGGCCCGGGCGCCCCGCCAGCCCAGCTGCAAGTAAGCAGGTGTGTGTCCTCGGGAAGGAGGGCAGGGGGCGCGACCTCCGCCTGGCGTCGAGGTTTCCATCCCCCTCTCTCTGCATTGCCCGTCAGCGCAGACTCTGGACCCTCCGTTTCCCTAGGCTGGGAGCTGGAGGGGAAACTGTGTCCCGGTGAGCTGGGCGTCAGCGTCTCTGCAGCCGGCCCTGCGCACACACCCACTCACGGGCTTCACCATCCGGACCTCCTTGAGGTGATCGGAGGGAGGGATGGGCAGGCCTGCTGTGTGTCTTGGGGGGTGTTGCTGCACCTCTCTGGGCGTCAGTTTCCCTCTCTGGAAAGAGGGGGTTTGGATTAAAGGAAGGAGAAAGGCCCCTTTGGGCCTGACTTCCCCCACCTGTGCCTCCCTGCCCTGAAATGCAGCCCACTCAATAAGACCAGCCCCCAGTCATGGTGCCTTCAGGGAGTGATCTCTCAGGAAGGCCCCCAGGAGGCTACACGATGCAACCTGGGGGTGAAAGGTAGGCAGAAGAGCTTCGTGGAAGAAGCTGCACTGTGTGGGATGGCAGGACTTAGAAAAGGTACTCTAGGCAGGGCAACTGCACGTGCAGAGAGCCTCCAGCTTCTGAGTGAGTCGCGGTGTACATGGAGGAGTCAGAGCTTATCCTGAGGGCACTGGGGAGCCATGGAAGGTGTTTGAGCATGGGAGAAATGGGATCTAGCTTGTGACATTTAAAACTCCCTCTGGCTGTGCACAGGGGATTGTGGGAGGCCAGGAAGAGGCTGATCAGAATGTCCTGACAGAGGGGTGTCAGGAGCTGGGGGAGGCACGATCCCTCTGGGCAGAGCTTGGAGGAACTAGCTAAGTCTGATGACGCAGAAGTGACCACCAAATGTGGGGAGAAGGAAGGTGTCTGAGACTTGGCTTGGGTCAGCTGAGAAGAGCCATGTGGGGGAGGCCTGGGTTTGGGGAGCAGGAGGCAGACGTGTGTTACTTTGCACTTCATCTGGTCCTTCCACCTGGCTGGGCATGGGATGGTGACCTCAGCTGGAACATGGGGCTTGAGCCAGACCCCAGAGTCTCCCTGCATGTAGCCCCCAACCCCAGACCTGATTCACAGTGGAGACCTGAACAGCTTTGGACATCATTGGATCAGGGTGGGAGGTGACGGCTGCCAGCCTCTGCTATCTGACTTCCAGTCTCTGTGCCCCTCCCACCCTGCCCTTGGGCACTCCTGCCCTGCAGGTTCCTCAGAGGGGCAACCCAAGGCCAGAGAGGGGCGAATCCTGTCGGGCCTCCAGCCTGGACTTTCCAGCCCCTCTGGGGCAGCGTCTGGGTGCCAGACCTCGGTTCCTAGGGCCTCATTTCTCCCTCTGGGAACAGCCAAATGGTGGTCCGTGAGACTCAGACCAGGAAGGAGCCAGATGACATGGAAAGCCACACACTGGGTCCCCTGAGCAGGCCGGGACAGCCTGACCCTATCCTCCCACCTGGGACCAAGCCCCACCTCTACTCCTGTCCCAGCTGTGCCCCTAGTGACATCTGGGTAGGAGGGGAGAGGATGAGGGGGCACCTGGGGGTCAGAGAGTAAATGACAGGTGAATATATGTGTGTTGCCAGGTGGAGAAGGGAGGGGAGGAACAGGCAGGCCGGACAGGGCCGCTGTGAGGAGGGGGCTCAGGCTGGCAGGGGGAGGTGGCAGAGGGATGGGCTGCCATTGGTACGTCTGAGACAAAGGCGGAGGGAGGAGGCGAGCGCTGATGGGAAAGGAACAAAGAGGGAAGGGGGGCGTGAGGAGGGGCTCCAGCAGGAGGGCCAAGCTGAGGGAAGAGGTACCGGCCAGCTGGACAGAGGGAGGAGGCCAGGCTGGAGCCAGAAGACGGCCAGAGGCACAAAGAAGCTAGCGGCACTGGCAGAGCCAAGGGATGGGGCAGGGGCTGCCGGGGCCAGCAGGGACCAGCTGAAGGCTGTGCAGGGGGTGCGGGCCACACAGGTAGCCACTCTGAGCCCAGCCACTGATGGAGGGGCATGGGGCTGTTGCGGTGATGGTGGTGGGCTTGGGTCCATCTGTCCTGCCGTTTCTGCACATCTTAGGTGTCACCCACTGGCCATTATGGTGTTTTTATTGTCCATCAGCAGGGACAGCTGGTGTGGTCTGTCCGCCCCACGTGTCTGGCTGTCAGCCTCTGGCAGGCTGTGCTTTTGTGGGGGAGGGTCCTGTCTGTCTGTCTGTCGCCCTCTCTGGCTGTGAGCCTGGGGGTGCTGGGCTGGCCAGTTGGCTTGCTGGGTTAGGCTGTCCCAGCTGTCTGTGTGTTTGTCCCGCTGTCAGGATGTGTCCTGGGGGCTGGGAAGGAGAGGCCGTCCCATCGTCTGTCAGTTGACTGGTCAGTTGGAGGTTCAGCTGTCTGTACGTCTGTCTGCTGGCCCCTCTGTCTCCCGTTGGGGTCACCTCTCACTCCACCTGTCCCTCTGCGCCCGGGATTCCCTGGCCAGCACCACGTGGGCCTGTACTTGTTCACACCAGTGACTCCTGCCTGAGACCCCCAAACTAGGATCAGGCTGGGGCTTAGGTCAGGGGCTGTCCGGAAGGCATCACCGTGCTCTCCCCAGACCCTCAGCTGAACCCTCTGACCCTGTGATCCCAGACACTGCAGGAGCTGAAGATGGCGAGCTCCGTGGCACCCTACGAGCAGCTGGTACGGCAGGTGGAGGCCTTGAAGGCTGAGAACAGTCACCTGAGGCAGGAGCTACGGGACAACTCTAGCCACCTGTCCAAGCTGGAGACAGAGACGTCAGGCATGAAGGTGGGGGCCTACATGGAGGAGGTGGGCTAGGGTCCCAGGGGGTGGCCCCCGGCAGCCCAGTGCAGTGGCCGATGCCTCCCTGCCCTCTTTCCTGCCCCTTCAGGAGGTCCTGAAGCACCTACAGGGAAAACTGGAGCAGGAGGCCCGAGTGCTGGTGTCCTCGGGGCAGACGGAGGTGCTGGAGCAGTTGAAGGGTGAGCGGTGGGGCCACCCGCAGAGGGAGCGGGAGAGGCTGGGGGAAAAGGCAGACAGGACCTCTGACCTCCGCCCTCTCCCCGCCCATCCAGCCCTGCAGATGGACATCACCAGCCTGTACAACCTCAAGTTCCAGCCGCCCGCCCTGGGCCCGGAACCTGCCTCCCGGACCCCCGAGGGCAGCCCGGTACACGGCTCCGGGCCTTCCAAGGACAGCTTTGGGGAGCTGAGCCGGGCCACCATCCGGCTGCTGGAGGAACTGGACCGGGAACGGTGAGCGGGCGTGGGAACCCAGCCTCGGGCAGCTGGTGCCTGACTCTATCCCCAGCGGGCTCTGCCCTCTAATTCACCCACCCGCATATGTCTCTGCCCACACCTCGCACGCCCCACCCACTTGCATATGGCACCGCCCACCGAACAAACCCCACCCACCTCAAAGCTTCTTCTCCACGTGGCCTCCCTCTACTTCTCCAGCCCGGCTGACCTCAGCGGGAGTACAGAGAGGATGGGGGACGTTCCTGGCTGAGGGAAAGTCTCCTTGGAGACGTCCCCAGGGGTCTGCGACACGCAGGCATTGCCAGGGACCGGGCTGTGTCCGGTGCCAGGGCTCAGCCAGGCCTGGAGCCAGAGGGGCTCAAAGCAGTCTTTGTAGAGACAGAGTTGTGGCCCAAGAAACGTGGGCTCAGGGCCAGCAGAGGGAGGCAGGGTCCGGGCACCGTGTGCAGCTGGGAGGGGTCGTGTGTGGTCAGATGGGGCCATTGAAGAACAGCATGGAGTTGTCTGTACTCTGCTGTGGGACCTCACTCAGCTCCCCTAAACCCTCCCAGCCTAAGACTCCTGCCCTGTAAAATGGGAATGGCCGTGTCTCCTGTGGGGTTAAGGGAACTCTCTGTTGCACCTGGTGCTCTTTGAGCCTGAAGCTACCTTGTAAGCTGGAGGGAGATTAACAATTATCTGAGAAGTATAAGAGGCAGAACAGCCTCCCTCAGTCTTTCTTCAAGGAGGAGAATTTCCAAAGGAACTGTTTTCTCTCTCTCTCTTTTTGTTTTTGTTTAATACGTATAGTTTGAGACAGGGTCTCACTCTGTCATCCAGGCTGGAGTGCAGTGGTATGATCATGGCTCAGTGCAGCCTGGACCTCCCGGGTTCAGGTAATTCTCCCACCTCAGCCTCCCATGTCAGGGAGAAGCTGGGACCACAGGTGTGAACCATCATACCTGGCTAAGTTTTTGTACTTTTTTTTTTCCCCCCCCGAGACGGAGTTTCTCTCTGTTGCCCAGGCTGGAGTGCAGTGGTGCGATCTCAGCTCGCAGAAACCTCTGCCTTCCAGGTTCAAGCGATTCTCCTGCCTCACCCTCCCAAGTAGCTGAGATTATAGGCACGTGCCACCACGCCCGGCTAATTTTGTATTTTTAGTAGAGACGGGTTTCACCATGTTGGTCAGGCTGGTCTCAATCTCCTGACCTTGTGATCTGCCCGCCTCCCAAAGTGCTGGGATTACAGGTGTGAGCCATCGCACCCAGCCAATTTTTTGTACTTTTTGTAGAGATGGGAGTTTTACTATATTGCCCAGGCTGGTCCCGACCTCCTAGGCTTAAGCAAGGAGTTTGCCCGCATCTGCCTCCCAAAGTGTTGGGATTACAGGCCTGACCCATGAGCCACCGCTCCTGGTCTTTATTTATTTGTTTATTGAGATATGGTTTCGCTGTCACCCAGGCTGGTGTGTGGTGGTGCAATCACGGCTCACTACAGTCTCAAGTGATCCTCCCGCCTCGCCTCCTGAGTAGCTGGGACTAAAGGCATGCGTCACCACGACTGGCTATTATTTTTTTTGAGACAAAGTTTCCCCTTTGTTGCCCAGGCTGGAGTGCAATGGTGCGATCTCAGCTCACTGAAACCTCTGCCTCCTGGGTTCAAGGGATTCTCCTGCCTCACCCTCCCAAGTAACTGAGATTACAGGCATGTGCCACCACGCCCAGCTAATTTTGTATTTTTAGTAGAGACAGGGTTTCTCCATGTTGGTCAGGCTGGTCTCGAACTCCCGACCTCAGGCGATTCTCCCACCTCAGCCTCCCAAAGTGTTGCGATTACAGGCGTGAACCAACGGGCCTGGCCGACCGGCTATTTTTTTAATTTTAATTTTAATTTTTTCCTTTTTAGAGAGGGGGGTCTCGCTATGTTGCCCAGATTGTTTTCTCCCCTTTAATTTTTCGCATCCCCCAATTAATTTCAGTACCCACCCCCCCTTACCTTAGCGCGGGGAGCGCCACGGGAGAGACATTGCCATGTTGCCTGTGAAACTTGGCATACAGTAAGCGCCAACAAGTGAGTACAAATACCAAAATAAACACATATACATGGCTCCGCCCTCTGAGCCGCCCCCACTGACTTGCTCCCCCAGGTGTTTCCTGCTGAATGAGATTGAGAAGGAGGAGAAGGAGAAGCTCTGGTACTACTCTCAGCTGCAGGGCCTGTCCAAGCGCCTGGACGAGCTGCCGCACGTGGAGACGGTGAGCGGGCCGGGGAGGGAGGGGGCAGCACGCCTGCCCACCTAGGTTGAGGGA
Source organism: Rhinopithecus roxellana (assembly GCF_007565055.1). Classification (NCBI taxonomy): domain Eukaryota; kingdom Metazoa; phylum Chordata; class Mammalia; order Primates; family Cercopithecidae; genus Rhinopithecus; species Rhinopithecus roxellana. The sequence continues at coordinate 11,860,111 of NC_044556.1, forward strand.
AGCGGCGTGGGGAGGAACGGGGCCTGGCTCAGGCGCCCCTCACCATGGCCCGCCCGCCTGCCTTTCCCAGCAGTTCTCGATGCAGATGGACCTGATCCGGCAGCAACTTGAGTTCGAGGCCCAGCACATCCGCTCGCTGATGGAGGAGCGCTTCGGCACCTCGGACGAGATGGTGCAGCGGGCACAGGTGCAGTGGTGGGCGGGGTGGGGCGGTTTGGTGGTAGGTGGGGCCCTGTGCCAGTGGGCAAATCAGTGCAGAGATTTATTATGGGCGGGGTCTGGGGTAATGGGAGGAGTCTTATGCCTCCTGGGTTGGCGGGTGGGGGGGGCGGTCTGGTTCAGCAGGCGGAGCCAGAAGCTGGAGGTGTTGGTGGGTGGAGTCGGAGGAGTCAGAGCAGAGCCTGAGCACAAGGGTGGTGGGGGTGGGACAGTGGAAGGTGGCGTGGCCTGTGGGTAAGGCCAGATCAGTGGGTGGGTGGGGCCTAGAAGGATGAGGTCTAGGTTCTGGGTGGAGCCCAAATGGGAAGTGGGAGGAGTCAGAGCCTGGGATGGGCTAGATAAGGGCAGGGTCTAGAAGGATAAGGCGGGGTTAAGACAGTGGGTGGGGTCATATCTTAGGAGGCAGGGCTTAGGGAGCAGGCAGGGCTGGATCAGGGAGAAGGCAGAGTCAGAGCCCAGGGACGAAGTCATCCCAGGAAGAGGTGGGGTCAGGGCCTGGGGCGGGGTCACCTCAGGAAGAGTCAGGGTCAGAGCCCGGGGTGGGGTTTTCCCAGGGTGGGGTCATCCTAGGGAGAAGGCGGGGTTGGAGCCGGGGGCGGGGTCAGCCCCAGCACTCGCCCTCCTGTCGTCCTGAGCAGATCCGCGCCTCGCGCCTGGAGCAGATTGACAAGGAGCTGCTGGAGGCGCAGGACCGAGTGCAGCAGACAGAGCCCCAGGTACCGAATGGGGCAGAGCCAGGGCCCGGGGTGGTGTCGGCCCAGGCAGAACGGGGCTCCTAGAGTCCTGCTCGCCCCCGCCCACATCATCATGGGCAAGCAGGCTGAGTGCTTTCTGGGGTGCTCTGGGACTGTTTCCCCGACCCTGGTCCTCTCCCCCCGACCCTGGTCCTCTCCCTGCAGGCCTTGCTGGCGGTGAAGTCGGTGCCGGTGGACGAGGACCCGGAGACAGAGGTCCCCACACACCCTGAGGATGGCACCCCTCAGCCGGGCAACAGCAAGGTGAGGGAGGGCGGAACAGGGGCAGGCGCAGCTGTCTGGGCTGGGAGGGGTCAGGTCTGCATCCTTGCCAGTTGTGGTGCTTCCCAGGCCTCCATCCAGCACCCCCTTGGGTGTAGGAAGGTCCCCCCTGGCGTGCAGCTTACGGAGAAGCTGGGGGCCTGGTGAGGTGGATGGGGAAACACATCCCGTAGCGGGGGCTGAGTGGGGCACCGTAGGTGTCGCTGTGGAGTCCCTTGGCTGTGTGCTGCCACCCTAGGAATGCCAGGTGAGGGGGGCCAGCCTCCCCGAAGCACGTGTGCAGCCTCCTGGCACCCCCCCCATTCGTCCCCAGTTGTGCGTGGGGTCACAGGGCTCCGACCGGGTTTCCAGGTGTGCGGGGGCAGGTGAGGGACCCCACCCTGACCTTGCCCTCCTCCTAGGTGGAGGTGGTCTTCTGGCTGTTGTCCATGTTGGCGACGCGCGACCAGGAGGATACAGCGCGCACGCTACTGGCCATGTCAAGCTCGCCCGAGAGCTGCGTGGCCATGCGCCGCTCGGGCTGTCTGCCACTGCTGCTGCAAATCCTCCACGGCACTGAGGCCGCGGCCGGGGGTCGCGCCGGGGCCCCAGGAGCACCGGGCGCCAAAGACGCACGCATGCGCGCCAACGCGGCGCTGCACAACATCGTCTTCTCGCAGCCGGACCAGGGCCTGGCGCGCAAGGAGATGCGCGTCCTGCACGTGCTGGAGCAGATCCGTGCCTACTGCGAGACCTGCTGGGACTGGCTGCAGGCCCGAGACGGGGCGCCCGAGGGAGGCGGCGCCAGCGGCGGTGAGTGCCTGGCCTGGTGGGCCCCCTCTGCGCAATTAACGTGCAGCTAGGGCTTCCCGGTGGGGTGGGCGACTAGGACCTCTAGCCTTTGCTGCCTGCCTTCTGGAGTTGGAGGCTGCAGTACCAGGCCGAGGCCTGTGGGGGCCTTTGACGTTGGGAAAAAGACCCGCCCATGATTGTACCTGGCACAGAGTAAACGCTCCCTAAGTCGTTGAATGCATGGATGGATCGTGGGTAGTTCTCGAAAGTTGGGTGCAGACTTGGAGATTTTTTTTGCAGTTGATCGCAAAGTTAATATGGGGGCCGGGGGCCAGGACTCACACCTGTGATCCCAGCACTTTGGGAGCCGGAAGTGGGAGAATTGCTTGAGCCCAGGAATTTGGAGCTACAGTGAGCCGAGATCACGCTACTGCACTCCAGTCTGGGCCACAGAGCGAGACCTTGTCTCATCAGTTTTATTTTTATAAAGGACAGAAGCACGGCTCAAAGGTGTGGTGCTCCAGAAACTACCTCACCTCCCTTCCCAAGGCTGAGTGAGGGAGGCCACCCCGTCATCCCATCTTAGAGAGGCTGGGAAACGAAGCCCCAGCTTTGCAGCCATTTGTAAAGCTCCTGGGATCCTTCAGGTCTAGGGGGTGGGGCGGGGAGAACCTTCCGGAGTCAGCTGGGACATTTCCTGGGAATGGGGTCTCTGATCTGGTCTCTGTGCCCACAGCCCCGGTCCCCATCGAGCCGCAGATCTGCCAGGCCACCTGTGCGGTTATGAAGCTGTCCTTTGACGAGGAGTACCGCCGTGCCATGAACGAGCTAGGTGAGTGTGCCAGCTCCTCTGGGAGCCGTCCTCCAGCCCCTGAACAGCTCCTCAGCTGCTAAAGGGACAGAGGCTGGGTCATCTGAGCTTCTGTGATCAGGGTGGGGATTGGAGCCCTTTGTGGCGTCTTACGTTTGAGGACATTGCCACATCTTTGTCAATATAAAATTGAGGCCGTGTGAGGCTGCTCATACCTGGGAGGCCAAGGCGGAAGGATCACTTTAGCCCAGGAGTTTGAGACCAGGCTGGGCAACAATCATGAGACCCCATCACTACAAATAAATAAAAAATGAGTCCCAGCTACTGGGGAGGCTGAGGTGGGAGGATCGCTTGAGCCCAGGAGGTCAAAGGTACAATGAGCTATGATCACGCCACCACACTCCAGAGTGGGCAACCGAGCCAGACCCTGTCTCAAAAAGAAAAGTCTTGCCAAAACATTTTTTTTGAGACAGTCTCACTCTGTTGCCCAGGCTGGAGTGCAGTGGTACAATCTCAGCTCGCTGCAACCTCCACCTCCCAAGTAGCTGGGATTGCAGGTGCACGCCAACATGCCTAATTTTTGTATTTTTAGTAGAGATGGGGTTTCACCATGTTGGTCAGGCTGGTCTCAAACTCCTGACCTCAAGTGATCTGCCCGCCTTGGCCTCCCAAAGTGCTGGAATTGCAGGTGGAACAAGCCACCACACCCAGCCAAAGCCTGGCTCCTTTCTGAGGCTGCGTGACATCCCATCGTGTGGCTGGGGCACCCTGGGCTGACCCACTTGTCCTGCTCTGGCTGCTCCTCACTCCTGGCTCTGTGCACCATGCTGTGGCGAACCTGGATGTATGTGTTTCGGTCTGGAAGTTTTCTGAGACATGTCCCTAACTCAATTCCCCAAAGGACGTCTCCACTGACCCACCCCTGCCCTGAGAAGTCAAATTTGCCTCTGTTGTCTTTGAAGGGGGGAGAAGTGTTTTGGTGACAAGTCCTCTCCCTCTGACTCCCAGGCACCATCTCCCCGTTGATTCCCCCTTTTGTAATGGGAGAGCTGGGCAAGTAAAGAGGGTGGGTGTGACTGTCACCCATCACCACAGCCCTGTCTGTGCTGGGGACGCTGCTCTCCATCTGATGGTCCCGGAGTGGATTATTAGAGGACGCAGGGGCTCTTCCCTGAGGCACCTACCAAACAGGGCAAGGAAGAGCATTCCAAGCTGAGGGAACAGCAGGTGCAGAGTCCCAGCGGCTGGAGGAAGTGTGAGCGAGGGCCGAGGGCTGACAGGAGGCAGGGGTGACAGTCACAGGGCACTGGGGGTACCCCTGTGGGTCTGGCAGCAGGGTGAGGCCCTACCGGCTCCTGGAGGAGGTCTACAGACTTGAGCCTGGAAGGGGGACTTGAGGAGGACACGTCTGGAGGGTAGGGAGGGCGTCTGGGCAAGGGAGCGAGGTGGAGCAAGTGAGCAGGCAGGGCCATCCCTGCCATCCGCCAACCTTGTCGGGTCCCCACAGGTGGGCTGCAGGCCGTGGCAGAGCTGCTGCAGGTTGACTATGAGATGCACAAGATGACCCGGGACCCGCTGAACCTGGCGCTGCGCCGCTACGCGGGCATGACCCTCACCAACCTCACCTTTGGGGATGTTGCCAACAAGGTGCCCGGGGGCAGTGGGCAGGCGGGACTGGCACTCCCCTCATCTGGTCTTCCAGGGACTGTCTGAGCCTCCTTCCGACTCATCCCAGCCTTGAAACAGCCCTGAGAGCTGGGGCCACTTGTCCCCAACTGGCAGACGGGTAGACTGAGGTCCTGAGAGTGTGATGTTGGGGGACAGGAGCCCGTGCTGGACTTCCTCCACCCAGCGGTGTCCTCATACCCACCCTGATGCTGCCTCTGCAGAAAATGGCCCTCATTGTAGAGGGGGCCCCGAGGGTGTCTGCCCCTGTCTGGGCCTCAGTTTCCCGACCTGAGGGAGGTAACCCTCCCATGGTGGTCAGGATCAGCAGGGGTTCGGGTTTGCAGCTGCAGCACAGACGGGGCTGGGAGGTGAGGGGCGCCGTCTCCCTCCTGCCCCACCCCGTGACCCTGGCTGCATCACCCCCAACAGGCCACCCTGTGTGCGCGCCGGGGCTGCATGGAGGCCATCGTGGCCCAGCTGGCCTCGGACAGTGAGGAGCTCCACCAGGTACAGGACAGGGTGCTGGGGACAGCCTTCCAGGGCGTCCCTGACAGGCAGAGGCCCCTCCTCAGGGGTGTGGTGGGCTGGCGGGGGGGGTCCCGTCCAACTCTCTGCAGCCTCACACTTGCTGGGGGGTTTGGGGGGCCTGGACCCTAGTCCCACCACCCCTGCCCCTCACCCCACGCAGGTGGTGTCCAGCATCCTTCGGAACTTGTCCTGGAGGGCCGACATCAACAGCAAGAAGGTGCTGAGGGAGGCGGGCAGCGTGACAGCCCTGGTGCAGTGTGTCCTGCGGGCCACCAAGGTGGGCACCCAGCGGGCAGCAGGGATGGTTCTTCAGTCACTGGAAGGAGACGCTGGCGGCAGTGGGGGAGCTCTCCGACTTGGGAGGAAATCAAGTTGTTAGTTGCTTAGCGGGTGGTCCAGCCTCAGACCGGCTGGGGCTCACTCCTCATGTCACTGCTCTTTGAAAGCAAGTGTGGGCCGGGCGCGGTGGCTCACCTGAGGTCAGGAGTTCGAGACCAGTCTGGCCAAAAGGGTGAAATCCCGTCTCTATTACAAAAAAATAACCAGGTGTAGTGGCACGTGCCTGTTAATCCCAGCTACTCAGGAGGCTGAGGCAGGAGAATCGCTTGAACGTGGGAGGCGGAGGTTGTGCCACTGCACTCCAGCCTGTGCCACAGAGCAATACTGCATCTCAAAAAAAAAAAAAAAAAACAACCTCACTGAACGTGAGTGTGGGAGCCTTTCTTCCTGGCCTACTACTCAGGCCCTGACCCCCCCCTCTCCCACCCCTCATCCAGGAGTCCACCCTGAAGAGTGTGCTGAGTGCCCTGTGGAATCTGTCTGCACACAGCACGGAGAACAAGGCGGCCATCTGCCAGGTGGACGGCGCCCTGGGCTTCCTGGTGAGCACCCTGACCTACAAGTGCCAGAGCAACTCGCTGGCCATCATCGAGAGCGGTGGCGGCATCCTCCGTAACGTATCCAGCCTCATCGCTACCCGTGAGGACTACAGGTCAGCCCCCACCCCCCTACCCGCACGCAGGCAGCTGCACTCGGGGCAGGCGCAGGGGATCTGGGCTGGGCACTGTCCTCCTGTGAACGGATGCTCCCACGGCTTCCCCCAGGGCTGCTATTTGCAGGATAAATACGTCCCAAATACTGCGTGAGATATACTAAAATGCGGACTTATTACATTAAAAATTACTTCAGGCCAGGCGCAGTGAATCACGCTTGTAATCCCCAGCACTTTGGGAGGCCGAGGCGGGCGGATCACCTGAGGTCGGGAGTTCAAGACCAGCCTGACCAACATGGAGAAACCCGGTCCCTACTAAAAATATAAAATTAGCCAGGTGTGGTGGCACACACCTGTAATCCCAGCTACTCGGGAGGCTGAGGCAGGAGAATCGTTTGGACCCAAGGAGGCGGAGGTTGTGGTGAGCTGAGATTGCGCCACTGCACTCCAGCCTGGGCAACGAGCAAAACTCCAGCTCAAAAAAAAAAAAAAAAAAAAAAAATTCAGGCAGCCAGGCACGGTGGCTTACGCCTGTAATCCCAGCACTTTGGGAGGCCGAGGCAGGTGGATCACAACGAGGTCAGGAGATTGAGACCATCCTAGCTAACACAGTGAAACCCCGTCTCTACTAAAAATACAAAGAATTAGCTGTGCGTGGTGGTGGGCACCTGTAGTCCCAGCTACTCGGGAGGCTGAGGCAGGAGAATGGTGTGAACCCAGTAGGTGGAGGTTGCAATGAGCTGAGATTGTGCCACTGCACTCCAGTCCAGGCAACAGAGCAAGATTCTGTCTCAAAAAAAAAAAAAAAAAAAAAATTACATCAGGCTGGGCTTGGTCCCTCATACCTGGAATCTCAGCACTTTGGGAGGCCGAGGCAGGCGGATCACCTGAGGTCGGGAGTTTGAGACCAGCCTGACCAACATGGAGCAAACCATCTCTACTAAAAATATAAAATTAGGCAGGTGTGGGCCAAGTCACGGTGGCTCACGCCTGTCATCCCACTGGGAGGATTACAAAGTCAGGAGATCCAAATCATCCTGGCTAACACAGTGAAACCCTGTCTCGACTACAAATACAAAAATATTAGCTGGGCATGGGGGCGGGCACCTGTGGTCCCAGCTACTCGGGAGGCTGAGGCAGGAGAATGGCGGGAACCCGGGAGGCGGAGCTTGCAGTGAGCCGAGATCACGCCACTGCACTCCAGCCTGGGGGCAACAAGAGCAAAACTCTGTCTCAAAAAAAGAAAGAAAGGAAAGAAAGAAAAAAACTTTGCTGGGCTTGGCATCTACCTGTAGTTCCAGCTACTGAAGAGGCCGAGGTGGAAGGATCACTTGAGCATAGGAGGTGGAGGCCGTAGTGAGCTGTGATCGCGCTACTGCACTCCAGCGTGGGTGATGGGAGTGAGACCCTGTCTCAAATTTATTTTAAATCATATCAATATAACTGTCTTCATTAAAGTATTTACCAAACAATAAAGAGTACTTATTTATAAAAATAAATATTTTTAATTGAAATACATCCCAAATATGCATGGGATATACTAATACTAAAAATTAACTTATTGGCTGGGCACGGTGGCTTATGCCTGTAATCCCAGCACTTTGGGAAGCCGAGCTGGGCGGATCACCTGAGGTCAGGAGTTTAAGACCAGCCTGGCCAACATGGTGAAACTCCATCTCTACTAAAAGCACAAAAATTAGCCAGGCAGGGTGGTGGACGCCTGTAATCCCAGCTACTTGGGAGGCTGAGGCAGGAGAATCGCTTGAACCCAGGAAGTGGAGGTTGCAGTGCGCCGAGATCATGCCACTGCACTCCAGCCTGGGCAACAGAGCAAGACCCTGTCTCAAAAAACCACAAAACAAACAAAACACAAAAATTAGCCAGACGTGGTGGTGGGCGCCTGTAATCCCAGCTACTCAGGAGACTGAGGCAGGAGATTCGCTTGCACCCGGGAGGTGGAGGTTCCAGTGAGCCGAGATCGCACCACTGCACTCCAGCCTGGGCAACAAGAGTGAAACTCCATCTCAGAAAAAAAAAAAAAAATTAAAATAAAAATGTTGTTAAATAAGTAACATTAAAATAAAAACATTTATATGTTATGAAAACACAAAGTATTATTTTTACCTGGTCGTCGTGGCTCATGCCTGTGCAATCCCAGCACTTTGGGAGGCTGAGGCGGGAAGACTGCTTGAGCCCAGGAGTTGGAGGCTGCAGTGAGCCATGATTGCACCACTGCACTCCAGGCCGGATGACAGAGCGAGATTCTCAAAAAAAAAAAAAAAATAGATATAGATATAGACAGAATCTAAGTATATCCCAGATATCATATAGTATATATTCATGCTGTTTTTTCTTTTCCTTTTTTTTTTTTTTGGAGATGGAGTCTTGCTCTCTTGCCAGGCTGGAGTGCAGTGGCACTATCTCGGCTCACTGCAACCTCTGCCTCCTGGGTTCAAGCAGTACTCGTGCCTCAGACTCCCGGGTGGCTGGGATTACAGGTGCCTGCCACCACACCCAGCTAATTTTTGTATTTTTAAAAGAGACGGGGTTTCACCATGTTGGCCAGGATGGTCTTGATCTCCTGACCTCAGGTGATCCGCCCCACAAGGCCTCCCAAAGTGCTGGGATTACAGGCGTGAGCCACTGTGCCCAGCCTACTTTTTTTTAAACTCCATCTCAAAAAAATAAAACTACAAAAATTTGCTTTTTGTCTGTCTCATGCAATCTTTGGGACATATACCAAAAATTAGTCTTTCCGAAATCCAAACCTAACCAGATGGGTTCGCTTTTACCTGCCACATCTGGCCTCCCCACCCTTGGGTGACCAGGGGAGGGTACGGGGTGGCCCAGGCTAACCGGCCCTGTGCCCACAGGCAGGTGCTCCGGGATCACAACTGCCTGCAGACGCTGTTGCAGCATCTGACCTCGCACAGCCTGACCATCGTGAGCAACGCATGTGGCACACTCTGGAACCTATCGGCCCGCAGCGCGCGAGACCAGGAGCTGCTGTGGGACCTGGGCGCCGTCGGCATGCTACGCAATCTGGTGCACTCCAAACACAAGATGATCGCCATGGGCAGCGCCGCCGCCCTGCGCAACCTGCTGGCCCATCGACCTGCCAAGCACCAGGCGGCCGCCACCGCCGTGTCCCCAGGCAGCTGCGTGCCCAGCCTGTACGTGCGCAAGCAGCGGGCGCTGGAGGCCGAGCTGGACGCACGGCACCTGGCGCAGGCGCTGGAGCACCTGGAGAAGCATCGCCCGCCAGCAGCCGAGGCCACCACCAAGAAGCCGCTGCCGCCCCTGCGACACCTGGACGGCCTGGCCCAAGACTATGCTTCCGATTCTGGCTGCTTTGACGACGACGATGCACCATCATCCCTGGCCGCGGCCGCAGCCACCGGGGAGCCAGCCAGCCCTGCCGCGTTGTCCCTCTTCCTGGGCAGCCCCTTCCTGCAGGGGCAGGCGCTGGCCCGCACCCCTCCCACCCGCCGAGGCGGCAAGGAGGCAGAGAAGGACGCCAGTGGGGAGGCTGCCGTGGCGGCCAAGGCCAAGGCAAAGCTGGCACTTGCAGTGGCGCGCATCGACCAGCTGGTGGAGGACATCTCCGCCCTGCATACCTCGTCCGACGATAGCTTCAGCCTCAGCTCTGGAGACCCGGGACAGGAGGCGCCACGGGAGGGCCGCGCCCAGTCGTGCTCCCCATGCCGCGGCCCGGACGCCGGGCGGCGAGAGGCAGGAAGCCGGGCGCACCCGCTGCTGCGGCTCAAGGCGGCCCACGCCAGCCTCTCCAACGACAGCCTCAACAGTGGCAGTGCCAGCGACGGGTACTGCCCACGCGAACACATGCTGCCCTGCCCACTGGCCGCCCTGGCTTCCCGCCGCGAGGACCCCAGGTGTGGGCAGCCTCGGCCCAGCCGGCTTGACCTTGACCTGCCGGGTAGCCAGGCCGAGCCGCCGGCCCGTGAAGCCACATCCGCTGACGCCCGCGTGCGTACCATCAAGCTGTCACCTACCTACCAGCACGTGCCACTGCTGGAGGGTGCCTCAAGGGTGGGTGCAGAGCCCCTCGCGGGGCCTGGAACCTCTCCAGGGGCGCGGAAGCAGGCCTGGCTGCCGGCAGACCACCTGAGCAAAGTTCCTGAGAAGCTAGCAGCCGCCCCGCTGTCCGTGGCCAGCAAGGCACTGCAGAAGCTGGTGGCGCAGGAGGGACCGCTCTCCTTGTCCCGATGCAGCTCCCTTTCCTCACTGTCCTCTGCCGGCCGCCCAGGCCCCAGCGAGGGCGGTGACCTGGATGACACTGACTCCTCTCTCGAGGGGCTGGAGGAGGCGGGCCCCGGCGAGGCTGAGCTGGACAGCGTGTGGCGGGCACCCGGGGCCACCTCGCTGCCCGTAGCCATTCCGGCTCCCCGGCGCAACCGAGGCCGGGGCCTGGGGGTGGAGGACGCCACTCCGTCCAGCTCCTCAGAGAACTACGTGCAGGAGACACCGCTGGTGCTGAGCCGCTGCAGCTCTGTGAGCTCGCTGGGTAGCTTCGAGAGCCCGTCCATTGCCAGCTCCATCCCCAGTGACCCTTGCAGCGGGCAGGGCAGCGGCACCATCAGCCCTAGCGAACTGCCCGACAGCCCCGGGCAGACCATGCCTCCCAGCCGGAGCAAGACGCCGCCGCTAGCGCCCGCGCCGCAGGGTCCCCCCGAGGCCAGCCAATTCAGCCTGCAGTGGGAGAGCTACGTGAAGCGCTTCCTGGACATCGCCGACTGCCGAGAGCGCTGCCGGCTGCCGTCGGAGCTGGACGCAGGCAGCGTGCGCTTCACCGTGGAGAAGCCGGATGAGAACTTCTCGTGCGCCTCGAGCCTCAGCGCGCTGGCCTTGCACGAGCACTACGTGCAGCAGGACGTGGAGCTGCGGTTGCTGCCCTCGGCCTGCCCAGAGCGCGGCGGGGGCGCAGGGGGCGCTGGCCTCCACTTTGCAGGGCACCGGCGGCGGGAGGAGGGGCCGGCGCCCACGGGTTCTCGCCCCCGCGGTGCCGCGGACCAGGAGTTGGAGCTGCTGCGGGAGTGCCTGGGGACCGCCGTGCCTGCCAGGCTGCGCAAGGTGGCCTCGGCGCTGGTGCCAGGTCGCCGCGCGCTCCCCGTGCCCGTCTACATGTTGGTGCCCGCCCCTGCCCCGGCCCAGGAGGACGACTCCTGCACCGACTCCGCGGAGGGCACGCCAGTCAACTTCTCCAGCGCCGCCTCCCTCAGCGACGAGACACTGCAGGGACCCCCCAGGGACCAGCCCGGGGGACCAGCGGGCAGGCAAAGACCCACCGGGCGCCCCACCTCTGCCAGGCAGGCCGTGGGGCACCGGCACAAAGCGGGAGGCGCCGGCCGCAGCGCGGAGCAGGCTCGGGGCACCGGCAAGAACCGAGCAGGGCTGGAGCTGCCCCTGGGCCGGCCCCCGAGCGCCCCCGCAGACAAGGACGACTCGAAGCCCGGCCGGACCCGTGGGGACGGTGCGCTCCAGTCGCTGTGCCTCACCACGCCCACCGAGGAGGCCGTGTACTGCTTCTACGGCAACGACTCGGACGAGGAGCCCCCGGCAGCTGCGCCCACGCCCACCCACCGGCGCACATCGGCCATCCCCCGCGCTCTTACCCGCGAGCGCCTGCAGGGCCGGAAGGAGGTCCCTGCCCCGTCCAAGGCCACACCATCCGCCCCGCCGCCCGCCCGGGCCCAGCCCAGCCTCATTGCTGACGAGACCCCGCCGTGCTACTCCCTGAGCTCCTCCGCCAGCTCCCTCAGCGAGCCCGAGCCCCCGGAGCCGCCCTCCGTCAGTCCACGAGGCCGGGAGCCCGCGGTCACCAAGGACCCGGGCCCGGGAGGCGGACGCGACAGCTCGCCCAGCCCGCGGGCCGCGGAGGAGCTTCTGCAGCGGTGCATCAGCTCGGCCCTGCCCAGGCGCCGGCCCCCTGTGTCCAGCCTGCGGCGCCGCAAGCCCCGAGCCACCCGGCTGGATGAGCGGCCTGCGGAGGGATCCCGGGAGCACGGCGAGGAGGCAGCGGGCTCAGACCGGGCCTCTGACCTGGACAGCGTGGAGTGGCGCGCCATCCAGGAGGGCGCCAACTCCATCGTCACGTGGCTGCACCAGGCAGCAGCTGCCACACGCGAGCCCTCGTCCGAGTCCGACTCCATCCTGTCCTTTGTATCCGGGCTGTCGGTAGGGTCTACCCTACAGCCCCCCAAACACAGGAAGGGACGACAGGCGGGGGGCGAAATGGGCAGTGCCCGGCGGCCAGAGAAACGGGGCGCAGCCTCGGCCAAGACGAGCGGGAGCCCCCGTTCCCCTGCAGGCCCGGAGAAGCCACGTGGCACACAGAAGACCACGCCCGGGGTGCCAGCTGTGCTCCGGGGACGAACAGTAATCTATGTGCCCAGCCCGGCACCTCGTGCCCAGCCCAAAGGGACCCCCGGCCCCCGCGTCACACCGCGGAAGGTGGCGCCCCCTTGCCTGGCACAGTCCGCAGCTCCAGCCAAAGTCCCCAGCTCCGGACAGCAGCGGTCGCGGAGCCTACACCGGCCTGGGAAGACCTCGGAGCTGGCGGCGCTGAGCCAGCCCCCCAGGAGCGCTACACCGCCCGCCCGCCTCGCCAAGACCCCCTCCTCCAGCTCCTCCCAGACCTCGCCCGCCTCCCAGCCCCTGCCCAGAAAGCGCCCCCCGGTCACCCAGGCTGCAGGGCCCCTGCCCGGCCCCGGGGCCTCCCCAGTGCCCAAGACGCCGGCGCGCACCCTTCTGGCGAAGCAGCACAAGACGCAGAGGTCGCCCGTGCGGATCCCGTTCATGCAGAAGCCGGCCCGGCGGGGGCCGCCCCCGCTGGCTCGGGCAGTCCCGGAGCCCGGCCCCAGGGGCCGGGCGGGGACCGAGGCTGGCCCGGGGGCGCGCGGTGGCCGCCTGGGCCTGGTGCGCGTGGCCTCGGCCCTCTCCAGCGGCAGCGAGTCCTCCGACCGCTCAGGCTTCCGGCGACAGCTGACCTTCATCAAGGAGTCACCGGGCTTGCGGCGCCGCCGCTCCGAGCTATCCTCGGCCGAGTCCGCGGCCTCTGCCCCCCAGGGCACCTCGCCCCGTCGCGGCCGGCCCGCGCTGCCCGCGGTCTTCCTCTGCTCCTCGCGCTGCGAAGAGCTCCGAGCGGCACCCCGGCAGGCCCCGGCCGGGCAGCGGCCCCCCGCGGCCCGACCCGGCCCTGGCGAGCGCCCTGCCCGGCGCACCAGCTCCGAGAGCCCATCCCGCCTGCCCGTGCGCGCGCCTGCCGCCCGGCCCGAGACGGTCAAGCGCTACGCGTCGCTGCCGCACATCAGCGTGGCCCGCAGACCCGACAGCGCCGTCCCGGCTGCCCCAGCCCCAGCCGACGCCGCGCGCCGCAGCAGCGACGGAGAGCCCCGCTCGCTCCCCAGAGTGGCTGCGCCGGGCACGACGTGGCGGCGCATCCGAGACGAAGACGTGCCCCACATCCTGCGCAGCACGCTGCCCGCCACGGCCCTGCCACTGCGGGGCTCCACGCCCGAGGACGCCCCGGCCGGGCCCCCGCCGCGCAAGACCAGCGACGCTGTGGTCCAGACCGAGGAGGTCGCTGCCCCCAAGACCAACTCCAGCACGTCCCCGAGCCTGGAGAGCAGGGAGCCCCCCGGGGCCCCCGCTGGCGGCCAGCTCTCCCTCCTTGGCAGCGACGTGGACGGGCCCAGCCTCTCCAAGGCTCCCATCTCCGCACCCTTCGTGCACGAGGGCCTGGGGGTCGCCGTGGGGGGCTTCCCCGCCAGCCGGCACGGCTCCCCCAGCCGCTCGGCCCGAGTACCCCCCTTCAACTATGTGCCCAGCCCCATGGTGGTCGCAGCCACCACCGACTCGGCCGCGGAGAAAGCCCCGGCCACCTCCTCCGCCACCCTCCTGGAATAGTGGCCTAGGCCGGCCTTCTGGAACGTTCTCTCCCGGCCCTGCGGCCGGCTCTGGCTGCCCCATAGGCCTGCGCTGTAGATGTTCCCCGTAGGTCGCCCCAGGGCCTCTGCCCACCCGAGCCCCACCACCCTCAGAGCCCCCGCCCAGTGCACTGCGGCCTTGCGCCTCACCGGAAGACCTTGCCTCTGTATTGCGGGGGTCCAGGAGGAAACAGGGCGGCCGCTGGGCCTCAAGTCCCGGCCGTGGAGCGCTGGTAAGGGCGCCCGGGCCCAGCCCTGAGCGCGCGGCCCTTCCCCTGTCGGGAGCCGCTGCCTGACCCCGGGCGAGGGAGGCGGCAGCCTTCGGGTCCGGGTCTGGGTTCCCGCTGCTTCGCAGGGGCAGCGCTGGGGAGGGGACGGCGCCCGCCGCAGGTGCGGCGAGGCTTGGGGAGGGCGGCGCCACGGCGGGCCTGCCAGCTGGGGGCCTCCGCGGCGCGCAGGGGCGAAGCCTGTAATCACGGCAGCCGCGGGTAATTCGCTAATGAGGGCTTTGCAGGGTTTGTTTTCCTTCTCAGCCCCAGCTGTAGGAATGCGAGGTGGGGGTGTGGCCGATCCCCGGCAGGAAGCCCCGCCCAGACGGTGTTCAGGGAACCCGGAGCCCAAGCGCTCCGGCGGAGCCCAAAAGGGTGGGAGGGGCAGGGGCCAACGGATCCCCCTACCTGCTGCACCCCTTGGCGGAAGACTGGAAGGCAGCGGGCTGCGCACGATGGGACCCTGGTGCAGACACCGGGCCGGCTGACATTTGGACCCCAGCCCAGAGATGCTGGCTACCAGCTGGGGCGACCCCAAGGGTCGCTGGAGTCAGGATCGGCCCGGCCGAGCCGCGGCAGGCGAGGTCAATGGAAAGAAGACTGAGGGGAGTCCCGGCAGTGAGCCCGAGGGTCTGGGACCTGGAGGCCGCCATGGCCTCTCCCCAGCGGAGCCGGCACATTACGGAGACCATCACATGTGGGCGTGGTCAGTGCCCAGGACTGCACTGCTGCTGATCTTGTCCCTTTTCAATTCCCTTCTGGTTCATGACGTGCTAGACCCTAAGACTCCAGAGACAGCACAGCTGGGGCAGGGACAGCTAGGACCCAGCCTTGCCTTCCACTCGGGGCGCTGGAGGAGGCCGGAGGTCCGGGGGCCTTCCAGCAGGCGAACGCAGGGCTGGGGAGTACTTAGTGCCAGATGAGGTGAAAGCTGACAGAGGGGCCTGGGGGGCTTGGCTGCCTCATCCCCTGGCCGGGGAGGATGGGAGCTGGGTCTCCTGCGTGGGGTGGGACTCGCAGGGGCCGGGGCTCTGGGACTGGGGCAACGCCTCATCCTGCAGAGGGAGCCGACGACCTCTTTTCTGCAGAATCCCAGCTGGGGCAGGTGCTGCCTTCACACACGAATCTGCCCAGGCGGACGGCACACACTCACTGCCCAATGTGCCTTCTCTGGGAGGAGAGAAGCGGAGTTTGAGGGTTGGGTGGGTGGAGCTCAGAAGGAAACTCCAGCCCCATCACGGACACCACCATCCCTCCCGTCCTGTCCCCAGCGTGTGCAAGGCCAGCCTTTCTGGCAGAAGGAGCTGTCCTCAACTCAGGGTCACTGTGAGAGAAGCTGACCCTAGCCCCCACCCCCAGTTAACGCTGCTGCTTCTCTGAATGCATGTCATGTTGCACCCCATGCTCTGGACCCGCGCCCTGCAGGATGAGGAGCTCCAGGCAAGACGTCTCTAAGCCACCAAGGCGCACCACCCAGCAGGTGCTGGAGGTGCCCAATGCTCCCTCCTAGGACCTCGCAGCCAGGCGAGGCTGTCAGGTTGTTTCGGCGGAAGAGGGGGTCATGGGTGGCTGAGCAGAGAGTGGGGAGAATGCAGGCTGAGTGGGGCGATCTCCTGCCTGCCAGGAGCCCCCTTTCAGGACCCAGCGGGGATCTCACACTTGCAGTCCCCATCCATGGCCTGAGGGGGAGCCTGGTGGTCTCTTCCGAGCTTTTGGACTTGGGGATGCCAAACACGTGCTCACCCTCATGCTCGCCCTGGCCAGCTGCACCTCTAATCGTCAAGGGGTAGGGCGCAGACAGCCACTAGGTCGCTGGTGACAGGGCCAGGGTTGTGCAGGAAGGAGGTGCAGCACTGCCTTCCAGACACGGTAAGTCTCTGGGCGGCGCTCTCCCGGCTCCCTGCCTCTGTTTCCCCATGTGGGCCGTGGGGAACTCCCAGAGCTACCTCTGGGGGGAGCATGGTGGCAGCGATGATGGGGAGACACCTGGTGCTGCTCACAGAACTTGGGTCTGGCCGGCCCCTGCCCCTGCCCGTGCTGCCTTGCCCAGTAGCAGGGAGTGGAACCTGGCCACCGGCCCCGCCCCCCACCCCGAGTCCCAAGCTCACTTTCGCCTTCTCCATCCCCTGCCGCAGGGGCCACAACCACACCTCACTGCCCAGTCCAGCTGTCTCCAGGAGGGGACAGGCAGTTGGTGGCCTCTGGACAATTGACTCAAGGTACGCCCACCGCAAGGCCTCCCCCCAGTGCGGCCCCTGCCTGGCCACCGGCCTCGCTGCACCAGGGCCACAAGGGATCGTCTGCCCTGACACTCCAGGGCCAGAGTCCTAAGGAACTGAGGGTCTGAGGACGCAGGGAGGGTGGAAGTGTCCTGAGGCTGATGGACAGTGACTGCCACTGGCCCCCAAGACCACCACACGTGGGTGCTGAACTCGGGCTGCCGTGCCCACTGGCGTGGTCCTCCCGAGCTCTGACAGCATTACCTCACCCCGCCCCATCTGTTGCCCCGGTCCAGCCCTGACGACGCACGCCTGGTCTGTCTCGGATTCCCCTAGCTGCCACCCCACGTTTCTGTACCGGGTCTCTTGAGTGTTAAACGAATGTGTAAATAGTAACACCCTGTCCTCCCCTAAATGTAAAGCCATCTGTCCGGCGTAAGGACACCGTCAGCTGTCCGACTCCCGCGCACATTTAATAAACTGAGCTGTTGAATTGCCTGCTGCCATCACCTGTTCCTCAAATGGGCTGCGGGCGGGGCGGGTTCATTGATATGTGCTGCGGCAGATTTGCTGAGGAGACCCCCCAGGTTAGATCCCTGGAAGCAGAGCCAGAAAACAGAAACTGGGGGCACAGGGTTTACTTGGGGGCACCCCACCCAGATGGGCAGGGGAGGTACCGGGTGAGGCCAGGAGTCTCCCCCGGGTCCCGAGGGAGGGCGGGCTCCAGGGGGTCCAACCTGGGTGTTGGTACCTGGGCCAGTTATTACGGCAGGCCCCAGTGTGGGGCAGGAGGCATCCATGAGCAACTAAGAGCTGGGACGGCCCCATGTCAAAGTCACTTCAGGGAGCATAGCCCTGGCCCAGCGCGGGGAGAGGAAAGCTTTGACTGCAAGCAGCAGAGAAGTGCAGGGCGGCAAGGGATGGCAGGAGCTGCCCCTCCCCACCTTCCACCCTGAGATGCTGCCGGGACACCCCTCGGCCAGGTGAGCAGCCTCAGAAGAGTGACCAGTGAGAAGTCCCAGGGCCCAGGCTGGCTAGCCAAGTCCCTGTTTCTGGATGAGGCGCCTCCCAGGCTGTATGTGGCAGGCCCCCTTTCTTCGGGGAATAAGAAACATCTTCCACATTCCAGAAACAAAGCTGGCTGTGGATCTGGAGAGACGGCGAGGCAGCCCCAGGTCTCTGAGTCAGGCAGACAGTCCCTGTACACAGGGACAGGCAGGACTGAGCAGGGTTCTGGCTGTGGGTCTGGACAGAGTGCAAGGCAGCCCCAGGTCTCTGAGTCAGGCATGTGGTCCCTGCACGCGGTGCTGGGCAGGACTGAGCAGGGTTCCCAGGGCCCCCGGTACTCATCCCTCCCCAGCTTTCAGGGCCCCGGGAAGGGGCCACTCACAGAGGCACCAATCAGACCGCCAGACACACACCAAGGGGTTTATGTTCAGAGCCCAGCCTCTGGGCCGCCTTGCCCAGGTTTCCACTCGAGTTGATCTCTAGGATGAAAAGCCCTTGGCAAGACCCTCCGCCGCTCTAATGCCCCTTCCCTCAGGGCCAGAACCCGCAGGGAATCAGGCCCAGGACCTGCTCCGGCCAGAGGGTGGTTGTGAGGGCCAGGACACCCTGGGCTCCTGGCCGGTGACTCACAGCAGTCCTCCAGCAAGGGCAGTGGCTGGGAGACACCCGTGCCGTGGAGCTGGGCCCAGCCTGGCCGGGTCTCAGGGCTGCTTGAGTGACCCCAGCAGCCCAAGGTCGTTGTGAAGATCAACGTGGCTCATGGGAGGAGCCCAGAGCCCGGAAGGAAGTGGGGTCAGGGGCTCGTGCTGGCCTTCGGGCTGCTCTGACATCGGGTGGGCACCCGCTGGATGGAATCACAGTTAACACCTCGATCCCCGACACCTGGACTCAGAAGTGGACAGGCGAGTGCCTGCCCCGGGGAAGAAGGAGGTGGCGTCTGCTCCCAGGAGCCCCACCACAGAGCATGGCCACCGTGAGCAGAGGGTGAATCGCAGTAGAGCAGTAAGGTCCCTATCCTCTTCCAAACCCCAGTGGGCCCTCAGGTCACGCAGGACAGAGCCAGCTGGGTGGGTCCCACCAACTTGGCATGAATGGGACGACGGATGAACCGCAGCCCCAGCGTCAGGAGGGGCTTCTGCGTCAGACACCGACACAGGCTGGGACCCCGTGAATGCGTCTGGGGCCGATGGACCCCTAGGGAAAGCCCGGGCGCAGGCCACCTCGTGCGCTGCCCAGGCCTGCAGACCCCGAGAGGTCAGCCTGACGAGGCAGCCTCTGCCGTCGGTAGTGCTGCCTGCTTCATCTGGGCCACCTCTCGCTCCAGGTCCTCACCAGCTCGCCGCAGGAGCTCACACCTCTGCCTCAGTGCATCGCCCGCTTGCTGCAGCCGCTGGTTGGCAGCCACGTAGGCCCGGCTCTGCTGGTAGAGCTGCTCTCCTGGGGCCTCTGCATCCTCCATCATCCTGAAGGGAACTGGGGGGTCTGGGATAGAACACAGCAGCATCACTGCCTGCTGACCAGGGAACCCCGGAGGGCATCCTCCTGGGCACACCTCATTACCGCCCCCAAAGGGCAGAGTTCCCTGCAGTCCCAGTGCGAGCTGCCGGCCAGGGTCTTTTTAAGATGACGAAAGCGGCCAGTTGTGGTGGCTCACACCTGTAAGCCCAACACTTTGGGAGACCGAGGCGGGAGGAACACTTGAGCCCAGGAGTTAGAGACCAGCCTGGACAACATAGTGAGATCTCCATCTCTCCCAAAAAATACAAATACAAAAATTAGCTGGGCATGGTAGCATGCACCTGTGGTCCCTACTTCTCTGGAGGCAGAGGTGGGAGGATTGCTTGAGCCTGGGAGGCCGAGGCCACAGTAAGCTGTGATCGTGCCATGGCACTCCAGCCTGGGTGACAGGATCTCATTAGATCCTATCTCATTAAATAAATAAATAAATAAACAAAGAAATAAATAAATATCAAATAATGGAGGCTTCCTGGCCCACCAGCTGGGAGAGGCACAGTGGCTGGGTGGCAGGAGGGGCTTCCAGCTCTAGGCTACCCACCTTAGCAAAGCGTGTGACCAGAGGGATCGGGTCACAGAAAGAGCTGAGCCTGGCCAGCAGTGGCCCTCCTGGGGGTGGGGCTTCCGTTCCTGCAAAAGCTGTGGCACCCACCCAGATGGGCTCCACTGAGCCGGCCTGGCTCTCACTCCTGCTCTCACTGGAAGCCAGAGACGCAACAAGCCCGCCACTGAAGACCTCTCCAGGGGCCGTGCAACCTCATGGAGCCCACACGTAGTGAGGTGGGGGGGCAAAGGTGAGAGGTGGGCACTCACGTCCTGGGGACTCCCGCATATGGCGGAAACCATGTAAGGCTCCTTGCTCCCCAAAGTATGCAAGCGCAGTGCAGCAGAGCTCCGAAGCACAGACTTTTTTTTTTTTTTTTTTTGAGACAGAGTCTCGCTCTGTCGCCCCGGCTGGAGTGCAGTGGCCGGATCTCAGTTCACTGCAAGCTCCGCCTCCCAGGTTCACGCCATTCTCCTGCCTCAGCCTCCCGAGTAGCTGGGACTACAGGCGCCCACCATCTCGCCCCGGCTAGTTTTTTGTATTTTTTAGTAGAGACGGGGTTTCACCGTGTTAGCCAGGATGGTCTCGATCTCCTGACCTCGTGATCCGCCCGTCTCGGCCTCCCAAAGTGCTGGGATTACAGGCTTGAGCCACCGCGCCCGGCCGCACAGACTACTTAAAGGTCACTCAGAGAAGCGTCAGGATCTCCTCAGCTCTGGCCTGCCCCTTGGCAGTGTGGTCTCACAATGATGAAGGCTGCACGTGCCACACAAGCCTGGGCTGATCAAATCACCGGTCACCTCCTGCTTTAGCAACAGGGTAGGAAAGGCCGGGCAGTGCCTGGATGAAGGCAGGCCAGAACAGGAGGCCCCTCTATCTTCTATGAGTCCCCCGCCCCTGGCACAGCGTGCCTCAGTTTCCCCACACTCAACGGCCATGGACCTGAGCCCATGATGCTGAAACCATGGCCCCTGCACCCTCAGATGACCCAACTGCATGCTGGGAATAAACACAACTCAGGCACCTTGACCGGTACCGGCCAACGGAACCTTCCAGATGATGCGCACACCCTCCAACGCTGGTCCACACCAGCCACCAGCCATGAGAGGCTCCTGAGCACTTAAAATATGCCTAAATGGAAAAAGTCACCCGATTTTTCTTTCCTTTTTTCTTTTTCAGAGACAGGGTCTCGCTGTCACTCAGGCTGGAGCCTCCAACTCCTGGGCAGAAGCAATCCTCCTGCCTCAGCCTCCTGAGTAGCTAAGATCACAGGTGCACGCCACCACACCCAGTTAATCTGTGTCTTTTTGGTAGAGATGGTTTTCACTATGTTACCCAGGCTGGTCTTGAACTCCTGGCCTCAAGTCATCCTCTTGCCTCAGCCTCCCAAAGTGCTGGGATTACAGGCATGTGTCACAGCACCTGGCCCAAGAATTTTCTTTTTTATTTATTTATTTATTTATTTATTTATTTTTTTTTTTTGAGATGGAGTCTCACTCTGTCGCCCAGGCTGGAGTGCAGTGGCCAGATCTCAGCTCACTGCAAGCTCTGCCTCCCGGGTTCACGCCATTCTCCTGCCTCAGCCTCCCGAGTAGCTGGGACTACAGGCGCCCGCCAGGTCGCCCGGCTAGTTTTTTGTATTTTTAGTAGAGACAGGGTTTCACCGTGTTAGCCAGGATGGTCTCGATCTCCTGACCTCGTGATCCGCCCTTCTCGGCCTCCCAAAGTGCTGGGATTACAGGCTTGAGCCACCGCGCCCGGCCAAGAATTTTCTAATATTACTTTTTTTAAACGTTCCCATAGAAATTCACAGTTTCTATCGTTCCACATGACTCATTTTCTTTGTTTCTCTTTTCTTCTTTTCTTTTTTCTTTTTTATTTTTTGAGACGGAGTCTCGCTCTGTCGCCCAGGCTGGAGTGCAGTGGCCGGATCTCAGCTCACTGCAAGCTCCGCCTCCCGGGTTCACGCCATTCTCCTGCCTCAGCCTCCCGAGTAGCTGGGACTACAGGCGCCCGCCACCTCACCCGGCTAGTTTTTTGTATTTTTTAGTAGAGACGGGGTTTCACCATGTTAGCCAGGATGGTCTCGATCTCCTGACCTCATGATCCGCCCGCCTCGGCCTCCCAAAGTGCTGGGATTACAGGCTTGAGCCACCGCCCCGGGCCTTTTCTCTTTTTTTGAGACTGAGTCTTGCTCTGCTGCCCAGGCTGGAATACAGTGGCACAATCTCAGCTCACTGCAACCTCTGCCTCCCGGGTTCAAGTGATTCCCCTGCCTCAGCCTCCTGAGTGGCTGGGATTACACGCCCACACCACCACGCCCAGCTAATTTTTGTATTGTTAGTAGAGAGGAGGTTCCACCATGTTGGCCAGGTTGGTGTCGAACCTCTGACCTCAAGTGATCCAGCCGCCTCGGCCTCCCAAAGTGCTGGGATTACAGGCGTGAGCCACCGTGCCAGTCACTTACTTATTTTTGAGACACAGTCTGGCTGTGTTGCTCAGGCTGGATCCTGCCACTTTAGCCTCCAAGAAGCTGAGGCTACAAGTGTCCACCACTACACTAATTTTTTTTTTTTTTTTTTTTTTTGAGATGGAGTCTCCCACTGTAGCCTGGGCTGGAGTGCAGTGGAGCGATCTCTGTTCACTGCAAACTCCGCCTCCCGGGTTCAAGCGATTCTCCTGCCTCAGCCTCCCGAGTAGCTGGGATTACAGGCGCCTGCCACTATGCCCAGCTAACATTTTTTTCTTTTTTTGCATTTTTAGCAGAGACGAGGTTTCACCATGTTGGCCAGGCTGGTCTCGAACTCCTGGGCTCAAGCGATCCTCCCGCCTCGTCCTCCGAAAGTGCTGGGCTTACAGACCTGAACCACAGCGCCCGGCCTCCTCCCTTGCCTGAAGAACCCTCTTCAGAGGAGGAGAGGGAGGCTAGGAAAGGATACGGACCGTGCCCATGTTACTGAGATTCCCAGGGCGTGGGGTCAGGAGTTAGGGGTGTGCTTCTCTCCCGCCCCGCTTGCTGTCGGGGTCTCAGGTCCGCCTTTCCCCGGGACAGGTCTCCCCCTACCTTCCGGGGCCAGGGTGGTGAACACTGGGTCCTCTGCCGGCGCCCCTCGCACATCCTCCAGGATCTGCTCCACCGTAGGGGGCGCTGGGCGGGTGGGCAGCAGCACGCGCTTCTTGGTCTTGGAGCCCATCTCTGCAGGCGGGGAAGGGAGCGCTGACCCGGGCGTCCACCTCTCCGCCTTTGCCCGGGCCGCTCCTCCCGCCCAGCGAACTCGTAGGAAGCTCGCCCTGTCCCGCCCCTCTGGGTTCTCCCCAGGCCCTGACCCTCCCTCCGCCCAACAACATGGTGGGCAAGGCTTCAGGGTCTGGCTTAACCTCTGCCTCAGTTTCCCCGCGGTAACCCCAGTCACCAGCCTCTCCCCACCTACCTGGGCTCGGAACCCGAACCCCGAGTGTCGGCGATGCAGCCACCTCCGCTTCCGGTCGGAGCACCGCCCCGTCCCCCGACAGGTCACAAGCGCTTCCGGCCTCTACTCGCGCCGGCCCGCCGCTCATCGCGGGGCTCCGCCCCTTCTTAAAGGGACCGTGCCCTTGAGAATCGGATCTCAGCCTCTCAGTCGAACCCGAGCCTGGACGCACTAGGACGAGGGCGAGTTCGAGTCCAGGCTCCACTGGCTGGGTAGAAAGGCATCCGAGGCTCGTCTTTCCGAAAAGCGGGACACGCCACCCGGGGGACATGCCACTCACGTGGCTGTCGGGAGCACAAAGTCGCTGGCCACCTAAAGGGGCCTGGTGGTGCACCAGCACTCGGTGATGTTGGCTGCAGGTATCTCACCTAGGTTGCCAGGACGCAGCGGGGGCGGCCGCGGCGCCTCCACTTCCAGCCAAAGCGGGTCCTCCCGCCTCGGGGGCGGTGCTGGAGGTCACTTTTTCCCCTCCGCTGATGCCTGGGAAGGCAGAAAGAGCAGACGGCCCTTTTCCTGTCTCAAGAGCTTTACTGAGATGCAATGTACATACCATAAATTCGCCTGTTTATTTCGGGGTTTTTTTGTTTTTTTTGAAATGGAGTCTCGCTCTGTCACCCAGGCTGGAGTGCAGTGGCCGGATCTCAGCTCACTGCAAGCTCCGCCTCCCGGGTTCACACCATTCTCCTGCCTCAGCCTCCCTAGTAGCTGGGACTACAGGCGCCCGCCCCCTCACCCGGCTAGTTTTTTGTATTTTTTGGTAGAGACGGGGTTTCACCGTGTTAGCCAGGATGGTCTCGATCTCCTGACCTCGTGATCCGCCCTTCTCGGCCTCCCAAAGTGCTGGGATTACAGGCTTGAGCCACCGCGCCCGGCCTTGTTTTGTTGTTTTTTTAAAGGTGGAGTCTCGCTGTGTCCAGGCTGGAGTGCAGTGGCGCGATCTCAGCTCACTGCAACCTCCGCCTCCCGAGTTCAAGCAATTCTCCTGCCTCAGCCTCCCGAGGAGCTGAGACTACAGGCGCCGCCACCACGCCTGACTAATGTTTTTATTTTTTTGTATTTTAGTAGAGATGGGGTTTCACTGTGTTGCCCAGGCTGGTGTCGAACTCCTGAGCTCAGGCAATCCACCTGCCTCCGCCTGCCAAAGTGCTGGCTGGGATTCCAGGCGTGAGCCACCGCGCCCAGCCAAATTCGCCTGTTTAAACTGTAAGTTCAGCCTGGAAGCGGTGGCTCACGCCTGGAATCCCAGCACTTTGGGAGGCTGAGGCGGGCAGATCACTGGAGGCCAGTTTGAGACCAACCTGGCTAACATGGTGAAACTCCGTCTCTACTAAAAATACAAAAATTAGGCCGGGCGCGGTGGCTCATGCCTATAATCCCAGCACCTTGGGAGGCCAAGGCTGGCGGATCACGAGGTCAGGAGATCAAGACCATCCTGGCTAACACGGCGAAACTTCGTCTCTACTAATCATACAAAAAAGAAAAAGAAAAATTAGCCGGGTGTGGTGGTGGTCACCTGTAGTCCCAGCTACTCGGTGGCTGAAGTGGGAGAATGGCGTGAACCGGGGAGGTGGAGCTTGCAGCCAAGATCCAGCCACTGCACTCCAGCATGGGCAACAGAGCAAGACTCTGTCTCAAAAAATAAACAAATAAGAAAAAATAAAGCGTAAGCTCAATGGCTCAATGGTTTAGAATTTTTTTGTTTTGTTTTTTGTTTTTGACAGAGTCTTGCTCTGTCGCCAGGCTGGAGTGCAGTGGCCCGATCTCAGCTCACTGCAACCTCCACTTCCCGGGTTCCAGCGATTCTCCTGCCTCAGCCTCCCGAGTAGCTGGGACTACAGGGGTGCGTCACCACGCCTGGCTAATTTTTGTGTTTTTAGTAGAGACGGGGTTTCACCATGTTGGCCAGGCTGGTCTTGATCTCTTAACCTCGTGATCTGCCCCTCTCAGCCTCCCAAAGTGCTGGGATCACAGGCATGAGCCACCGCACCTGATGGTTTTTTGTGTAGAGTTGTGCAACTATCACCCCTAATTTCTGAGCCTCCATCAGCCATCACTCCCCATCTCCTCTCTTCCCAGCCCCTGGCACCCACGCATCCCTTTCCCATCTCTGTGGATTGGCCTATCCTGGACATTTCATAGAAATGGGGTCACACTGAGGCAGGTAGGGGGAGGGGGATTGATTGAGCTCAGGAATTTGAGACCAGCCTGGGCAACAAAGTGAGACTTCATCTATATAATTTAAGATAAATTAACATAAAAGACTGGGCGCGGTGGCTCACACCTGTAATCTCAGTACTTTGGGAAGCCAAGGTGGGCGGATCACCTAAGGTCAGGAGTTTGAGACCAGCCTGACCAACATAGAGAAACGCTGTCTCTACTAAAAATACAAAATTAGCCTGGCATGGTGGTGCATGCCTGTAATCCCAGCTACTTAGGAGGCTGAGGCAGGAGAATCGCTTGAACCGAGAGGCGGAGGTTGCGGTGAGCCAAGATAGTGCCGTTGTACCCCAGCCTGGGCAACAAGAGCGAAACTCCATCTGAAAATAAAAAATAAAATAAATTAAAATTAAAATATTCTCAGAATAGCAGTGGCTCCCACAGACAGGGCTTACTTAACTAGTTTGATGTCAAAGAAATTGTTGAGAGAAAAGGAAGGGAGGGAGGGAGGGAGGGAGAGAGACAAGAAGGAAGGAAGGAGAAGAAAAGGGAAGGAAGGAAGGAAAGAGAAAAAAGAAAAGTAAAAGGAAAGAAAAGGGAAGGAAGGAAGAAGAAAGGAAGGAAGAAAAGGGAGAGAGAAAAGAATGAGAGGAAAGGAAGGAAAGAGAAGGAAGAAAGAATGGAAGGAAGGAGAGAGAGAAGAGAAAAAGAAAAAGGAGGAAAGAAAGAGAAAGGGAAAGAAAGAGGAAAGGAAGGAAGGGAGGAAGGAAGGAAAGAAGGAAGGAGAAGAAAGGAAGAAAAGGGAGAAAAGAAAGAAAAAAGAAAGAGGCCGGGCGCGGTGGCTCAAGCCTGTAATCCCAGCACTTTGGGAGGCCGAGAAGGGCGGATCACGAGGTCAGGAGATCGAGACCATCCTGGCTAACACGGTGAAACCCCGTCTCTACTAAAAATACAAAAAAAAAAAAAAGAAAAGAAAAAAAAAAGAAAAAGGAAAGAAAGGAAAGAGAAGGAAGGAAGAATGGAAGGAAGGAGAGAGAGAAAGAAAAAGAAAATAAAAGGAAGAAAGGAAAGAAAGAAAAAGAAAGGGAAAGAAAGAAGAAAGGAAGGAAAGAAAGAAGAAAGGAAGGAAAGAAAGGGAAGGAAGGAAAGAAGGAACAAAGGGAGGGAGGGAGGAAGGAAAGGGCCAGGTGTGGTGGTTAATGCCTATAATCCCAGAACTTTGGGAGGCCAAGGAGGGAAGATTGCTTGAGGCCAGGGTTCAAGGCTGCAGTGAGCTACAATCGCGCCACTGTACTTTAGCCTGGTCAACGTACGGAGACCCTGTCTCAAAACAAACAACAACAACAAAAAGGAACCACAGCAGGAGAGGATTCTTGGCCATGGTGAGCCATTTTCTGGGGTTAGACATTACTGCCGACCCCCGGCCGCTCCCTGCTGCTCCCACTGCCTGGGGTCCCTGGGCCTGGGCGAACTCCTTCTCCATGGCCGGCTGCATTCTCCATAGGCTGATGTCCGGGGACCCCAAGCAGAAACCACCCAAGCCCTGGGGCCTCGGGCCCACCCTGCTTCAGAGGAGGCGACAGACTGAACATCTTCTAGCAACCTTTATTCGCAAACTCTGAGGCTGGACGCGGTGCCCAAGACCGACAGTGTCAAGTTTCTCTCCCCCCACTTTCCCCTGGCTTCTGGGGTGCTCCAGCCTCTCCCGCCAGCCCACTCCCACCCAAACCCAAAATGCATAGGAGACTTCTCTCTCCCTCTTCCCCCTAGGCTGCGGGGTTCCATGGGGCCCACGCCTGGCAGGCCGGGCGTTGGGGGCTGGTGCTTGCTCCTCTGGGCCAGCCTGGGGAGGCAGCAGGGCAACAGTGCCTGTCAGGGACCCAGGCGGGGACAAGGTCGCTTTCTGAGCTGACAACTCGGGTTCCAGCTGGCAGCCGGACCTGGGGTTTGGTGGGCATGGCCCTGGCACGGTAGAGCCAGGTCTATGGTGGGAGGTCCATGGACATGCTGTAGAGGACAGGGCCTCCGAGGGTCATGGCCAGGAGGCCCAGCACCATGGCTGAGGCTGGGCAGCCGTGCTGGGGGCAGGCAGCAGCTCTAAGCCGGGGGCGGCTGTCAGGGGTGGTGGGTCCCACGCAGGAGCCCTGCTGCTGGTCCAGTGTGAAGGATGGGGGACAGGAGGTGCAGTCCTTCAGGGAGCTACCACGGCAGGTGTAGCAGGAGGAGTGGCAACTGGAGCAGACCCTCAGCGCGAGCGCCGCCGTGTGCCCAGGCCTGGCAGTCACCAGCCTTGTGTCGTTGAAGAACCGCGGGGGGCAGTAGGCCAGGCAGAGCCGTCCCAGGATGTAGGCGGGGCCGTCACATACTGCTCAGGGACACGGATGCAAAGACCCGTGAGCTCACTACCCATGGCCTGTTGCCCGCCACCCGCTCACCCGGGGCCACATGCACGCTGCCCACGGTGGCCACTGCCACCTCCCAGCAGTGGGCCCTACAGCGCCGGCACTCACCCTGGCACAGCCCCTCAGTGTCCCGCTGCACACACGCGCTGCTGGTCACCTGGGGGCCTGTAGGCCGCGCTGTCATGTCCTCGGCTGTCCCATAGAGTAGCAGCGTATAGCGGTACAACATCCCTGGGCAGGGGTCGCGGGTGGGCACAGGAGGAGGAGGAGGCTCTTGGAGGCCTGGTCCTGGTAGTCCCCGGGCTCCCTCTCCTGCAGCTCCCACCCAGGGCCCCAGACTGGTCCACATGTCTCAGGGAATTGCACGCCTACTGTGCACCTGTCACTGGACACCAACATCTCCCGGGTGACAACACACCTACTGTGTATCTGTCACAGCACACCTACTGTGTGCCTGTCACTGCACACCATCTCCCGGGTGACTGCACGCCTACTGTGTGCATGTTCTCTTGGAGAAGGCCACTGGGAACCCCTTGTGCAGTGGGGTCACCAAGGCTAACTCCAGAGCCCCTGGGGGGAGGTTGGAGAGCCAAGCCCCGCCCACCACGGTCCTGCCCCGCCCACCACGGTCCCGCCCCGCCCTCACCCGTGTTGAAATAGTAGCCCTTGTTCTCCAGGCCCAGGGTCCACACGCCTTGTGGGTTCTCATCCCAGAAGTGCGTGGACATGAAGACCCAGTTGTTGTAGCCTTCAGTGCTGACGTCCAGGGGTCTGCGACAGAAGGCGGGTGGGGGTGGGGGTGTCAAGAGGGATGGCTTTGTGAAGCCCGCGGAGCCCCACGAAGTGTCTGATCGCACGTGCTGGTGGCCGGGCGTCCTCTGGGTGTGGGTGGGGGCGTGACTCGGGGGTCCCATCCACTAGGCTGCCGTGTGACTTCTGTGGGCCTGGCCCCTCGCCGTGAGGACACTCCGGGTAGATGGCAGCGTTTACCCACAGGGCGTGAGGCCGCCCCTCCCCTCTGCGGGCCACTCACCGTATGGCCACGAGTGTGGAGCGCGTGCCCATGGGGCTGGTGAGTGAGATCTCCAGGTCTCCGCGCCGGCTGTAGGACAGCGTCAGCTGCGCCTGCACGTGCTCCAGCGAGCGGATGGAGTTGTGGCGGCCGGCGCAGGCCGATACGTTTTTCCTGATGTAGATCAGCGGCAGGATGGGGCTGGGGGGGTCGAGGGGTGAGGACCCTCCTGCGGCCTGCTGGGGGGTGGGGGGGCGGCCAGCAGGCGAGGTCGGGGCTCAGAGGTCACGGGGTCCAGCCCTCGTTTTACAGATGGGTAAACTGAGGCCTCAGGCCTGTCCCCCACACCCCCAGCGGTGATAGCGGAGGGGCACGCAGGGGTCTCACGTGGGGCGGTTCTGGACCCGGACGGCACATTTCCTCTGCGGCTGGGTGGGCAGCCAGGTGCGGGCGGTGTCTACCAGCAGCCCGGCGTCCAGCAGCCCGTAGCCGTAGTGATGGCTCACTGAGCGGAAGAGCGGCTGTCACTCGCCCTGTGGGCCCGGGGTCTCCGCCCCCGCCCGGCCCCGCCGCACCTTGGCGCCCTACGCCATTGGTCCTCCAGTCCTCGGCCTGCAGGTGCGCCGGCTTGGACGCGCGGACCACCAGGTGCTGCATGTCTCTCCACGTCAGGAACGGGCTGCGGGGGGCGGGGGCGGGTGAGCCGGGGGCTGCCCCTGGGGGCGAGGGCGGGGGACGGGCCCCGCAATCACCTACTTGGCCTCCAGCGCTAGCGCGATCATGCCGGCCGCCAGTGGGGCTGAGGCCGAGGTGCCCGTGTGCTGGTCCGTGCACTGGTGATGCAGGTCCGTGGTGACCTGAGGGCAGAGGGGGGCGGGACTCGGGGAACCGTGCACAGTGAGAATACAGCCCTTCTTCAAAAAGTACCAAGGACTGGGTGGGCGCGGTGGCTCAGGCCTGTCATCCCAGCACTTTGGGAGGCCGAGGTGGGTGGATCACCGGAGGTCAGGAGTTCGAGACCAGCCTGGTCAACATGGTGAAACCTTGTCTCTACTAAAAATACCAAAAAAAATTACCCGAGCATAGTGGCAGGCGCCTGTAATCCCAGCTACTCGGGAGGCTGAGGCAGGAGAATCGCTTGAACTTAGGAGGCGGAGGTTGCAATGAGTCAAGATCACACCATTGCACTCCAGCCTGGGCAACACGGCAAGACTCCATCTCAAAAAAATAAAAAATAGTACCAAGAACTGAGGTCAAAAAGTACTAAGGACTGGCCACACATTGGCTCACACCTGTAGTCCCAACACTTTGGGAGGCTGAGGCGGGCAGATTGTTTGAGCTCAGGAGTTTGAGACCAGCTTGTGGCAACATGGGGAAACCCCGTCTCCACAGGAAAAACACAAGAATTAGCTGGGTGTGGTGGTGGGCACCTGTAATCCCAGCAACTCAGGAGGCTGAGGTAGGGGGATCGCTTGAGCCTGGGGGGTGGAGGTTACAGTGAGCTGAGATTGCACCACTGCACTCCAACCTGGGTGACAGAGTGAGACTCTGTCTCAAAAAAGTTAAAAAAAAAAAAAAAAAAAAAAGGTACCAAGGACTCCAAGGACTGAGTTCAGAAAGAATTAACAAGGGCTATGCTCAAAAAGTACTAAGAGCCTGGCCAACATGGCGAAGCCCCATCTCTCCTGAAAATAAAAAAAGTTAACTAGACATGGTGGCGTGGCCTGCTAATCCTGGCACTGTGGGAGGCCGAGGCTGGTGGATCGCTTGAGCTCAGGAGTTGGAGACCAGCCTGGCCAACATGGTGAAACGCCGTCTCTACAAAATATACAAAAGAAATTAGCAGGACATAGTGGCATGCTTGTGGTCTCAGCTGCTCAGGAGGCTGAGGCACAAGAATCGCTTGAGCCTGGCAGGCGGAGATTGCAGTGAGCCGAGATCATGCCACTTCACTCTGTTGCGCCCAGTCTGGGTGACAGAGCAAGACTCCATCTCAAAAGAAAAAAGAAAGAGCCAGGCGCGGTGGCTCACACCTGTAATCCCAGCACTTTGGGAGGCCGAGGCGGGCGGATCACGAGGTCAGGAGATCGAGACCATCCTGGCTAACACGGTGAAATCCCGTCTCTACTAAAAAATACAAAAAACTAGCCAGGCGAGGTGGCGGGCGCCTGTAGACCCAGCTACTCAGGAGGCTGAGGCAGTGAATCCAGGAGGTGGAGCTTGCAGTGAGCCGAGATGGGGCCGCTGCACTGAAGCCTGGGCGACAGTGAGACACCGCTCAAAAAAAAAAAAAAAAAAAGCCAGGTGTGGTGGCTCAAGCCTGTAATCTCAGCACTTTGGGAGGCCAAGACGGGCGGATCACGAGGTCAGGAGATCGAGACTATCCTGGCTAACACGGTGAAACCCCGTCTCTACTAAAAACTACAAAAAACTAGCCGGGCGAGGTGGCGACCTGTAGTCCCAGCTACTCGGGAGGCTGAGGCGGGAGAATGGCGTGAACCCGGGAGGCGGAGCTTGCAGTGAGCTGATATCCGGCCACTGCACTCCAGCCTGGGCGACAGAGCGAGACTCCGTCTCAAAAAAAAAAAAAAAGAAAAGAAAAGAAAAGAAAAGAAAGAAGAAGGAAAGAAAGAAAGAAAAATACTAAAGGTTGAGCTTAAAAGGTACCTGTTGGGTCATATGCCCGGAAGCCGGCCCTGCCTGAGACATGTGCAGGTCAGCGATGGGGCGGCAGCAGTAGGACCACAGGGCAGCCCTGGCAGGAAACTCGCCTGGGTTTGGAGGTGTTCAGGGAAGCACTTGCTATGTATCTGGCACCGGCGCCTGAGAGATGACCCAGGCCCTCCTGGTTCTGCCCTGAGGAGCCCTGCAGGGGAGCTCATCACTGCCTCAGGGACTCTCAAACACTGGGAGGCGAGTGTATGAGATGGGGAAAGGCCTGGGGGACTTCCTGGAGGCAGTGGCCCCGGGTGGGGGTCTGAAGGAAGACTCAGCAAGGGCAGAAGAGGTGCAGTGATCGGGCACAGGGGCCTCCCCAAGGAGAATTTAAGGCAGGAGGGGCCTGGAGAAATAAGGGGGAACCTTCTTGCAAGGGGATGAGACAGGGCACAGAGGTGGCTGGGGCCCAGGAGCTGGTTTCATCCAAGAACCCTGGTGGGCCACAGGAGGGCTGTGATTGGACTGGTGGGGTTGGATTTGGGTTTCATCTATGTATTTATTTTCTTAAAACAAGGTCTTGTTCTGCTGTCCAGGTGGAGTGCAGTGGTGTGATCATAGCTCACTGCAGCCTTGACCTCCTGGGCTCGAACAATCCTCCCACCACAGCCTCCCGAGTAGCTAGGACTACAGATGTGTGCCATCAATCCCAGCCTAACTTTTTAATTTTTTTGTAGAGATGGGGTCTCACTATGGTGCCAGGCTGGTCTCAAACCCCTGGGCTCGCTCATCACGGTGGTTCACATCTGTAATCCCAGCACTTTGGGAGGCTGAGGTGGGCAGATCACTCGAGGTCAGGAGTTTGAGACCAGCCTGGCCAACATGGTGAAACCCCTTCTCTACTAATAATACAAAAAGAAACCAGCCGGGCACGGTGGCACATGTCTGTACTCCCAGCTACTCAAGAGGCTGAGGCATGAGAATCGCTTAAACACGGGAGGTGGAGGTTGCAGTGAGCCAAGATCACGCCCCTGCACTCCAGCCTGGGCAACAGAGTGAGACTCCGTCTCGAAAACAAACAAACAGAAAGAAATCCTGGGCTGAAGTGATTCTCCCACTTTGGCCTCCCAAAGTGAGCTACTGCACCCGTCTGGATTTGTTTTTGTTTTGTTTTTTATTGAGACAAGGTCTCGCTCTGTGGCCTAAAATAGAGTGCAGTGGTGCAATCTCGGCTCCCTGCAACCTCTGTCTCCTGGGTTCAAGCAGTTCTCCTGCCTCAGCCTCCTGAGTAGCTGGGACTACAGGCACCTGCCACCATGCGTGGCTAATGTTTTTTTTTTTTTTTTTTTTTTTTTGTATTTTTAGTAGAGATGGGGTTTTGCCATGTTGGCTAGGCTGGTCCTGAACTCCTGACCTCAGGTGATCCACCCACTTTGGCCTGCCAAAGTGATGGGATTGCAGGCGCGAGCCACTGTGCTCGGCCTGGATTTGGGTTATTTATTTATTTACTTATTTATGAGACGGAAACTCGCTCTGTTGCCCAGGCTGGAGTGCAGTGGCGCAATCTTGGCTGGCTGCAACCTCTGCCTCCCAGGTTCAAGCGATTCTGCTACCTCAGCCTCCCAAGTAGCTGGGACTACAGGCGCCCACCACCATGCCTGGCTAATTTTTTGTATTTTTAGTAGAGACGGGGTTTCACCGTGTTAGCCAGGATGGTCTCCATCTCCTGACCTCGTGATCCGCCTGCCTCGGCCTCCCAAAGTGCTGGGATTACAGGCGTGAGCCACCGCGCCCGGCCTGGATTTGCGTTTTCAAAGCAGCTTTGGGAGGGTGCTAAGTCACAGTGGTGAGGACAGGAGGGAGGTGAGGAGGCCGGGCTGGGCCTGGGGAGGGACCCTGTTGGGGCGGCTGCACTCACGATCTGGGGGTCGGTGGCCACGCCGCTGCTGTAGGTGGTGGTGAGGGTGGAGGCGCAGGCTTCGCTGTACCAGGGCACGCGGCCCTGCTGGGTGGTGCTGCCCACAGAGAGCGTGTGGATGCTGTTGGTGTAGCCGTCGCAGTTGCAGTCGTCGTAGTGGAGGCCGCCGTTGCCCGAGGCCCAGATGAAGAGCGTGCCCAGCCCGCCGCGGCCCTGGGAAACCAGGAGGGGTGGGGAGGGGGCGTCGGCCTGGCCTGCCACCCTGGCCCTCCTTGGGCGCCCACTCACCTTGGTCACGCCGCGCCGGAAGGCCTCGCGGGTGAGGATGCCGGGGCCATCCACCGTGTGGCCATCATCCTCAGGGCCCCAGCTGGCGCTGTAAATGTGGATGTGCTGTGGCTGCAGGCTCAGCGACTGGGCCTCAATGACATCGGTGATGATACCGTCCAGCATCCGCACGCCTGCAGAGCCAGGGCGGGAGGGCCGCTGCCACCAGCCCTGCCCTTCCCCACACCCCAGCCCACCCCGCGCCACTCCACGCCACTCCCCAGCCCCACTCGAGCCCTCTCTCCGCTCCCTGGAGTGGGACCATTTGTATTGGCTCAGCACCCCCCGAGCCCTGGAGTCTGGGGCCCTAGCACCACCCAGCAGCGACAGGGGGGGCTCCCGAGTCCTCCTCCCCTGGTCTGCGGGCCCAGCTCCCCACCAGCATCACCCCCTTCCCGTCTGTCCCCGAATGGTGCCGCTGGGGGACCCTGGGTACCTCCGATTCGGGCGTTGAAAGCGACCCCCACACCACAGAAGCCATTGTTGGCCATCGCAGCCACCTCCCCAGCACAGCGGGTCCCGTG
The DNA here is from genome assembly GCF_007565055.1 of Rhinopithecus roxellana. Lineage (NCBI taxonomy): Eukaryota > Metazoa > Chordata > Mammalia > Primates > Cercopithecidae > Rhinopithecus > Rhinopithecus roxellana. The sequence goes on from NC_044556.1 coordinate 11,894,081, forward strand.
CCTGGTGCCAGGGCCAAGAAGGGCTCCCATCACGGCCTCCATCCCCCTGCCAGGTACTAGGGCTTCCCCCGTGTGCTGTAGGAGCCCTGCTCACCGGTTCTCGTTGCTGGGGGTGTAGCGGGGCTGGGGGTCTGGGTCGTAGTCATTAAAGTCGTAGCTGGCCAGGGGGTCCTGGGGACAGGTGGGGATATGAGGGGGCTGGGAGGCGTCTTTGGCTGGAGCCGGTCTCGGCACCTGGGACAGCCCTCGCCCCCAGCCACCCACGGTCTCACATAGTTGGCCCAGAGGTCCGGGTGGTCCTTCTCGATGCCATCGTCCAGCACAGAGACCACAATGCCTTGGCCTGACAGCCCCTGGCCCCAGGCCTGCAGGACACTCAGGTCTGGTTGGGCCTCGCTGTTCTGCAGGGGGAGGCGGGGTTGTGACCCTGTGAGGGCCTGGGGTCGAGGACGCCAGCGGCCCTGTCCCCACCCACCCTGGCTGCCCGCTCACCATGTACCACTGCTTGGAGAACCAGGGGTCTGTGGGCACCACCACAGAGCGTTTTACCCGCCGCCGCAGCGTCTGCTGCTGGAACCACTGCACCTGCAGAGCGGAGGGTGCGTCAGACCTGTCCGCTGCTCGCTCCTGGGGCCCCTTGTGGTTCAGGGAGTGAGGCAGCCCCATGCCCTGGGGCCCTGTGTTTGTGGGGGCTGCTCTCCAGCGTCCCCATGTGCCCGGTGCTCTGTCTGCAGTCAGAGGGGACCGAGGCTTTTGGACCACCTGTCCTTGGGTCCACAGACGTGATGTCGCTGCCCCGGGTGACTGCAGGTCCCCAAGTCCCCACTCCACTCCTTCCCCCAATCCCTGTTCTAGATCCTTCTCTCTCCTGCATAACTTTTTTTTTTTTTTGAGACAGAGTCTTGCTCTGTTGCCCAGGCTGGAGTGCAGTGGTGCAATCTTGGCTCACTGCAGCCTCTGCCTCCCGGGTTCAAGCGATTCTCCTACCTCAACCTCCCAAGTAGCTGGGACTACAGGCACACAGCACCATGCCTGGTTAATTTTTGTATTTTTAGTAGCGACGGGGTTTCGCCATGTTGGCCAGGCTGGTCTTGAACTCCTGAGCTCAAATGATCTGCCTGCCTCGGCCTCCTGAAGTACCGGGATTACAGGCAGGAATCACCACACCGGGCCTGGCTTCTCTCTTGCAAACCACATCAGGAACCGGCCACTGCTTTCCCTCCCGGTTCTATAAGCAGGCAGCTGTCCAGTCCTGTTCAAGGCACTTCCTGGCCTCCGAGGGCTTCCCAGGCTCCATCTCAACCCCTCAGCTTGACATCCCAGGCATTTTCTAGACAGGGCCCAGCCCGATCAGACCCAGGCCCCTTTCTGATTACCCGGACACTGTGTCCTGAGGGCTACTGGGTGACTTTAAGCCTCCTACTCTTTGGAACCCATTCCTGTGTCGTAAAATCCCCTTGCCTCCATCCTATGACCTAGACGGTGGGAAAGGCACGCCATCTGTCCCTCCTTACCAGAGCCCCTGGGACCCAGAGAAGGGAGGGGGAGGGCAAGAGGTGCCCACTGTGTACCAGGCCCTGGCAGGCGCCATGATTTCCGTATCTGGGTCTCCCTCCCTCCCCTCCTGCTGTATAGACTTGTGGTCCAGGTGGGTCTGAGCCACAGAAAGCACACAGCTGTTCATAACAACCACGAGAACCACAGAAGATGGCTAGTGGCCCCAGGAGGCGGCTGAGGCCCCGAAAGGGCAGGCTCACCTTGGGGTCTTTCTTCAGGTGCAGGCGGTGGCCCCAGTGCGGGGTCAGGGACTGCTGGACCACGCCCCGGTGCCGCAGGTGAAAGTACTGCCCATCAGGGAAGATCTGGGGATGTGGGGAAGCGGCCGCACGGATAGGACCCGGCTCCCCTGCTGGAGCCCCCGAGGGCCGGTAACAGCCCCCTTTCTTGTCGTTTCCCACCAGTTGCTCTCTGGGAGTCCCAGAAGCTGAACTTGGCTGAGGCAGGGGTGGGCTGAGGCTCTTGATATTTAGGAGACCTTGTGGGCTCCCTCCCACTTGTCAGGGTCTAGTCCCTTCCAAGCCCCCACTTCCCGTCCATTCCGGTCCCACCCACCGGCCCCAGGTTGACGAAGCCGAATTTGCGTGCCAGGCGCTCGACCTCCCGGTTACCCTGGGACACCCGGACGGCCCAGCTGCTGACATAGATGGGGGCTCGGACCAAGGCCCACCCCACAGCCCGGGGGCGGACGAGGGCCAAGGCCAAGACCCGGAGTAGCCACAGCGCAATCGGGGCGGTCCGCATAGAGGCGGGGCGGGGCAGGGGGCGGGGCCAGCGCAAAGCCCCTCCCTCCCGCCAAACCGCCGAGTGGATCCAGGTGTCCTCTCAGCCCCCGGCGCCATAGCAACGCGGAAGGCTTCGACTCCCAGGGGGCCTTGCGGCTACTCAGCCAAGACGGGCGCGAAGATCTGACAGAAGCGGGGCAGGGACGCACGCCTGCCCGTCTTCCGCAGACCCACACCCTCGGGAGCCTCAGTTTTCCCATTTGTACAACGACAAGACTCTAACCCAGAGAAGCGGGTTCACTGTTGCAGCAACGCGTCCTACCCTTTCTTTGGCCTCGCCCACTTTCCAACACACCCCTCCTTCGAGAATCAGCCCGGCCTCCTATCCGGGCTAATCAGAATCATTCTTTCGAGTAATCCCGCCTCCCCCGGTAAGCCCCGCCCCGTTCCCGCCCCTACCATTCCGCCCTGCCTCCTTTGTAATCAGCCCCGCCCTCCACTGGTCTCGCCAATGAATCGCGTCCCGTTTCTCCAATCGGCTCGGATTTTTCTTTAGCCCCACCCACCGGCTCCGCCCCCACTCGCGCCTCTCCTCGCCCTGGCTCCACCCCTCAGCCAATAATCCCGTCCCCTGACGCCGCCCTTCCAATCAGCTACGTCTCGCTCCGGCCCGGCCAATCGGTGCCCTGGGCCGGCGCGCCCCGCCCTCTCCCGGCGGGGTCTGGGCAGCGGCAGCAGCGGCTGAGGGGGCTATGCGGCGGGGGAGACGGGGCAGGCCCCACCTCCTTTGTCCGCCCTGCCCTCCCATTGGTCCGGGCGGGGGGCCGGGGGCGGACACCGGCGCCGGGCCGGAGCAGCGCGGCTCAGGCTGCGGGAAAGCGGCGCGCGTGCAGCGGAGTGGGTGCGCGGGTCCGCGGGCGAGCTCGAGCAGCCAACCCCGGGCGCGTCAGGGCCATGGACGGCCTGAGCCAGCGCGTGGAGCGCTTCCTGGAGCAAAGGAACCTGGTCACCGACGTGCTGGGGGCGCTGGAGGCCAAGACCGGGCTGGAGAAGCGGTATCTGGCTGCAGGTGAGCCGTCGGCTCTAGCCCGTTTCTCCGACGGGCACACTGAGGCCATGAGCCCGGGGATCGCAGGTTTGACTCCCTCCCCGGCTACGGGGTCCGGTCCTGCTCGTGGAGCGCGCGGGGTGACCGGGACCTCGAGGTCCGCCCGCAACCCCTCCCTTGCCCGCGCCCTGCGACCCTGCTCCCGAGCCACCCCTCTCTAGCTTCCATCCCTGGCCACCCCCCGCCGCCTCTTTCTGGGCGCTGGGTGCCTGCCATGACGAAGTCCGGTTCTTCCAGTTGCCCAGTGGCCCCGGAGGGGACAGGATGCCAGTGTCCTGCGCGTTTCGCCGTCCCCCTACCCCCGTGGACCCTGGCCTGGCTGCAACAGTGGAGATCTTCCCGTTTTTCCGAGGGGAGGCTCCAGGCGGGGAGGGGAACGGACCGTCCCGGGGGGGCTGCTCAGGACTCTCCTTTCCTCCTCCTTTCCTGCCCTAGCTCACCTTCCCCCGCTCAATGGCTTAGTGCCACCGCGCGTAAATATTTGTTAAGACGGGATTGGGTTGTCTGACAGCTGTGATGTGGGGAGGTTGGACTGGGGCCCCACAGAGCGGGAGATCCAGGCACCCCGATTGTGACTCCATTACAGTTCTTCTGGGCCTTTCACCCTTGGTGACGCCGCACCCCTTCCCCTTTCCAAAACAACAGCAAGAGCATGTAGTAAGCGCTCCTTAAATGCCTCTCTCCCCACCTTAAATTTTTTTTTTTTTTGAGACCAAGTCTTGCCCTGCCGCCCAGGCTGGAGTGCAGTGACGCAATCTCAGCTCACTACAACCTCCGCCTCCTGTGTTCAAGCGATTCTCCTGCCTCGGCCTCCTGCGCAGCGGGGATTACAGACGCACGCCACCATGCCCGGCTAATTTTTGTATTTTTAGTAGAGACGGGGTTTCACCATGTTGGCCAGGCTGGTCTCGAACTCCTGGCCTCAGGTGATCCGCCCACCTCAGCCTCCCAAAGTGCTGGGATTACAGGTGTAAGCCACCTTGCCTGGCCTAAAACTTTTTAAAATTAACTTTTTTAAGAGACAGGGTCTCACTATGTTACCCAGACTGGTCTCAAACTCCTGAGCTCAAGCGATCCTCCTGCCTCAGCCTCCCAAAGCTCTGGGATTCTAGGTGGGAGCCACTGCTCCCAGCCCCACTGGCTCTGCCTTCTCTTCCAGGAAGCTCTGCAGAATAACTCGAAAGGACTTGCTCTGGGCCTGGGGTGTTCTGGGTACAGGACAGTGCCACTTTTTTGAGCACCTTCTGCAGGTGGATCCCCGGAGTCCAGTCCCCCCGCCATTTTCCCACCATCTGGGGGTTCCCATACCAGGCAGCCCCAGAACAGTCTGAAGTCTGTGTCCAGACCCTGGAGGTCCCCAGGTGCCTGGACTCATGTGCAGCACAGCAGGTGGCATGGGCATGGCCCGGCTGTGTCTGTCCCCGGGAGCAGGTCCCTGGCCTCTGCCCTGCCTTTCCACATCTCTGGGGCCAGTGGGCAGGAATTTAGGTCACAGAGCGCCCAGGAGGCAGGCAGCAGGGAGGGGATGGCTGGGGCACTGTCACCAGAGAGGAAACTGAGGCACAGGGAGGCAGGGGCTGCCTCTGCGCCTGTTGTGTCTGAGGCATACAACCCTCCACCCCGCTCACTCCCAGTCCTATCTGCTGCTAATCGTGGGGGCTGGGCCCCCCTCCACAGTTCTGATGTCCAAGGTCATCCTCCCGTTGCTGAAGCTGCAGGAACAGGGATTTAGGGGAGGGACGCCCTGGGAGTCACTCCTCCCCACAAGCCAGGCCTGGGGGGAGGTAGCATTCCCTCATCCCCCCTCTCCCACCTCATTTAAATCCACAAATCCCACACCCCTGGGTAACATACGAAGAAACTCAGAGGACAGTGACCGGGAGGCCACGCAGCCTCCCAGCTGGGGGACTCCTCCTACCCCTGACCTCGGGTGCTTGTAGATAAAGACTAAAGCAGGTAGGGGGGCTGGGAGGGACTTGGGCCTCTGCCCTTTGGTCTGGAAGTGGCCTCTATCTCACTCTGCAGATAGCAGCTCCAGGGGAGGAGGAAGAAGGCTGTCCAAGCTCTCTGAAGCATGGAGGTTCCCTGTGTGACCTTGGGCAACACCCACCCACCCAGCCCCAGTTCTGGCTGTTGAATAAGATAATTCAGGGAAAGCACAAAACCTGGCACACAATAGGCGCTTAATAAATGCAGCTGTCGTAGTCATTCTTTTCAGAGCCAGGTTCAGGATTGGGGCTGAGCTGGACACACACACACCTTTTCCTCTGAACACCCTCCTTGCTGGGACTGTGTTATAGTTACCTGAAGGCACTTAATAAATGTGCAGAAGAGCCGGTCACGGTGGCTCATGCCTGGAATCCCAGCACTTTGGGAGACCGAGGCGGGTGGATCACCTGAGGTCAGGAGTTTGAGACCAGCCTGACCAACATGGTGAAACCCCGTCTCTACTAAAAATACAAAAATCAGCTGGGCATGGTGGCGCGCTCAGCTACTCAGGAGGTTGAAGCAGGAGAATCGCTTGAGTCCGGGAGGCGGAGCTTGTAGTGACCTGAGATTGCGCCGCTACACTCCAGCCTGGACGACAGAGCAAGACGCCATCTCAAAAATAAATAAATGAATAAAAATAAACGTGCAGAAAGGCATTCTGTTAACTTGTTATTATTACTTTTTTTTTGAGACAGAGTTTCGCTCTTGTTGCCCAGGCTGGAGTGCAATGGCATGTTCTCGGCTCACCGCAACCTCTGCCTCCTGGGTTCAAGCAATTCTCCTGCCTCAACCTCCTGAGTAGCTGGGATTACAAGCATGCGCCACCACTCCCGGCTAATTTTGTATTTTTAGTAGGGATGGGGTTTCTCCATGTTGGTCAGGCTGGTCTCGAACTCCTGACCTCAGGCTATCCGCCTACTTCATCTTCCCTCCCAAAGTGCTGGGATTATAGGCATGAACCACTGTGCCCAGCCCTCTCTGTTAACTTGAAACCATAGGAGGCAGGGGCCATTACTACTCCCACTTACCAAGGGGGAAACTGAGGCTCCATGCAGCCACAGCCTTGCTCAGTGCCGGCTGGTGAGTGCACAGCCAACCAAAGGACTCTCCTCCACCCGGGGACCGAAATGCTGGGGTTTGCTGCCTCCAAGACAGGGCGGGTAGTACTGCCCCCCACCCTGCCCCAGGGACACTGGGTGATGTCTAGGGATATCTGTGGTCGTCATGACTGGGGAGCTGATGGCATGGAGAGGGCAGAGGCCAGGGACGCTGCTCAGCACCCTGCAGTGTCCAGGACAGCCACCTCCCCTCCCCGCCTAAAACAACCAAGAAAGACCCGGCCCTGACCATCAGCAGTGCCAAGGCAGAGAAACCCTGAACTAAGATAACAGATGAAACAGTTGCCTTTTTTAGCTCTGGAATCAAGTCTTCATGACAGGCTGGCCTCCCTTGCAGGTTTCTGCCATCCCTTATATTGAAACACTAGCCTCTTTTCCCAGCGCCTCCCACAGGGCCTGGAACGAGATGGCTATCATTGCAGATTATGCTCATTCTTTTTTTTTTGAAAAGGAATCTCACCCAGGCTAAAGTGCACTGGTGCAAGCTCTGCTCACTGCAACCACCGCTTCCTGGGTTCAAGCGATTCTCCCGCCTCAGCCTCTCAAGTAGCTGGGATTACAGGCGCCCGCCACCAAGTCTGGCTAATTTTTGTGTTTTTAGTAGAGATGGGGGTTTCACCATGTTGGCCAGGCTGGTCTCGAACCCCTGACCTCAGGTGGTCTGCCTGCCTGATCCGCCCACCTCGGCCTCCCACAGTGCTGAGATTACAGGCGTGAGCCACCATCTGGCCAGATTACACTTATTCACTCAGCAAACACTTTATTGGACAGCTATTCTGCACCCACTCCCACTGCCCAGTATCAAGCTCCTGCCTGCCCTTGGGGAGCTCTTAACCCTGGTGGGGGACATGAACACATTGACCAGTGATAGGCACAAGGCTCGGGGCCTAGGGGCACGATGGGGGGATGCACAGACACTTCGGGGGCAGTGGACACATCCTAGAGGCATCACTAAGGCTTCTGAGGAGGTGACGGTTGCAGTCTCTGTCAACTGAAAGGAGGCCTGGGTACCATCATGGGGATTCAGCAGGTCCCTGGCCCTGGCACACCACCACCTCTCTCCCGCAGGAGCCGTCACTCTGCTAAGCCTGTATCTGCTGTTCGGCTACGGAGCGTCTCTGCTGTGCAATCTCATCGGATTTGTGTACCCCGCATATGCCTCGTGAGTGCACGGCTGGCTGCCCACGTTGGGGGGTCTGGGGGCTCCCGGGCAGCCCCTGACCCTGCTGCACCTCCCTGCAGAATCAAAGCTATCGAGAGCCCAAGCAAGGACGACGACACTGTGTGGCTCACCTACTGGGTGGTGTACGCCCTGTTCGGGCTGGCCGAGTTCTTCAGCGATCTACTCCTGTCCTGGTTCCCTTTCTACTACGTGGGCAAGGTGGGCCCTGCCAGGGCGGGTGCAGCCGTGGAGCGCATGGGGCTTGGGGATTCCTGGGAGGTGTTGGGGCCAGGAGGTCCGGAGGAAAGAATACCAGGAGATGGGGGATGTGAGGGGAAGACTCAGTCCCTTCCCTGGGGAAACGGGCCCTGTCCAGGGGCTGATGGTGGAGGGCCCACCCTGAAGGGTGTCTGATGGTGGAGACCCAAGCCTGCTCCAATAGGATGTCTGATGGTGGAGGACTCACCCTAAAGGATGTCTGATGGTGGAGGGCTCACCCTACAGGATGTCTGATAGGTGGAGGGCCCACCCTGAAGGGTATCTGATAGTGGAGGGCCCACCCTAAAGGATGTCTGATGGTGGAGGGCTTACCCTACAGGATGTCTGATGGTGGAGGGCTCACCCTACAGGATGTCTGATGGTGGAGGGCCCACCCTGAAGGGTGTCTGATGGTGGAGACCCAAGCCTGCTCCAATAGGATGTCTGATGGTGGAGGACTCACCCTAAAGGATGTCTGATGGTGGAGGGTCCACCCTACAGGATGTCTGATGGTGGAGGGCTCACCCTGAAGGGTGTCTGATGGTGAAAACCCAGGCCCATCCCAATAGGATGTCTGATGGTGAAGGGCCCCCCCAAAGGGTGTCTGATGGTGGAGACCAAGTTCCTGTCCAGGGTGGGCATCTGGTGGAGTAGTGCAGCCTCTCTCCCCTCCAGGGGCACAGAGCTGGGTGGGGCTGCGTGTAACTCCTGCCCTGCCCTGCAGTGCGCCTTCCTGTTGTTCTGCATGGCTCCCAGGCCCTGGAACGGGGCTCTCATGCTGTATCAGCGCGTCGTGCGCCCGCTGTTCCTAAGGCACCACGGGGCCGTGGACAGAATCGTGAACAACCTCAGCGGGCGAGCCCTGGACACGGCAGCCGGAATAACCAGGAACGGTGGGTGCTTGCAGGAGCCCGCCTGCCTCTGACCGTCTCCTGGGTCTAGACCTGTCTCCACCTTGCCTCCCTTTCTGACTTTGACCGCCCACTGTCTGGCATCTTGGCCGCCCCCTCTCACTGTCCGCCTCTCTCTCTCACGCTTCCGGGAACCAGTCTTGCAGGCCCTGGCCCGTAGCCGGGCAGGCGTCACCCCAGCGGCTGTGGCCGGGCCTTCCACTCCCCTGGAAGCTGACCGTACGTAACCCGTGGGGAGGTAGGAGCTGTGTGTGCATGTGTGTGCATGTGTTTGAGCGTATGTTTGCTGTTGCACATGTGTTATTGTGCGTGCATGTTTTGTCATGTGCATGAGGGTACATGTGTGTGCAAGGCTCAAGCATGTTTGGTGTTTCCATGTGTGTATGAGTGAGCACGGGAGTGAGCATGGTTTCTCACGTGTGCATGTGTGACCACGTGTGCATGCATGTGCGTGTGCGTGCATGCGTGTGCAACCACGTGTGCGTGTGCGTGCGTGCATGTGAGTGTGTGCATGTGACCACGTGTGCATGTGTGACCACGTGTGCATGTGTGTGCGTGAGTGCATGCATGTGCGTGCATGCATGTGTGCACAACCGTGTGCGTGTGTGCACACGTGCATGTGTGAGTGCGTGCATGTGTGACCAGGTGTGCATGTGTGTGCACGTGTGTGAGTGCGTGCATGTGTCCATGTGACGTGTGCATGTATGTGTGTGAGCGTGTGTGTGTGTGACTGCACATGTGCGTGCTGTGTGCACCCCTCTGTGTATAGGTGACCATGAAAGCGTGCGTGTGGTCGACACTATCTCTGCTGAGGGTGGCTGCCTGGCCCCTCGACTTTCCATGCTCACGTCCAGTAGCCTCAGTTCCACCTGTGGGCAGCTCGGCAGAGCCCAGGCCTGCCTCACCACCCTCCCCCGCCTGCCCCTCTCTCTGCAGTCAAGCCAAGCCAGACCCTGCAGCCAAAGGACAAGTGAAGCAGCCCCACGGGTCTCGCAGGGACCTCCCGGCTGGTGAGGAGGGGGCCGCGCCGGGCTCCCAGGCCTCCACAGAGTCTTCAGCGCATCTCCCGACGGCAGCCCCCGCCAGTCCCTCGGGTCCAGGCAAGGCCCTGGGGGTCTCCTTAAATGCCACCTCGGGCAAGTCCCAGTCCCAGTCCTCGGCCACCCCCAGCTCTGAATCCCAGGGCCAGCTGCCCTCCGGCTCTGGCCATGGCAAGGCCCAGGGCCAGCGTCGGGCACGGGGCAGCTCCCAGCGGTCTCGGCAACGCACCCAGCTGCCTGGTACTTCCTCTGGCCCCTCCCAGTCAGCCCTCCCATCCTCGAGGCCCCTGCAGCCACCCAACATCACCTCCAGCCCGGTCTCACCTGTGGTCCAGTCTCCCAGCAGCAGCAACGTCCCCACACAGCCTCCCAGCAAGCCCCCTGGTGAGCCAGAGGACACAGCCCCCAAGACCAGTGGACAGTGCCAGAAGCAATCCTCGAAACAGCCTGCCAGCAGCACCTCAGTGCCCGAGCTGGTCCCCTGTCACTCCGGGACCTCTCTGGAGTACACTTCGGAGTCCACCACTGAGATCACCTGCAGCTGGCCACACCACAGACCCCCGTGCCTGCAGCACTACTGGTGCCTGAAACACCTGGCCTGCTAGGAGGCTCCAATAAAGCTAACCCGGACCAGACCTGCGCTCCACGTGTCTCAGGGAGGGGCTGCGAGGGCACTGTTCCATTTAATCAGGCACGAATCCCAGCTGTGCCAACCAGCCCCGTAATATAGATGAGGAGACCGAGGCCCAGAGGCTAATTCACCCACTCAAGGTCCACCTGCATGGCCAGGATGGGTGCAAGCCTCGGAAATGCTTGTCCTTAACCACAGTGCTTTTTCCCCTCCCTCCCGAACTAGTTGTCTGGCCCATTTGCATTAGCCTGCTTCTCTTAAAACTCCCCCAGGTGGGCGCAGTGGTGCATGCCTATAATCCCAGCACTTTGGGAGGCTGGGGTGGGTGGATCACCCGAGGTCAGGAGTTCAAGACCAGCCTGGGCAAAATGGTGAAACCCCGTCTCTACTAAAAAATACAAAAATTAGCCGGGCATGGTGGTGGGTGCCTATAATCCCAGCTACCCTGGAGGCTGAGGCATGAGAATTGCTTGAACCCAGGAGGCAGAAGGAGTTGCAGTCAGCTGAGATCGCGCCACTGCACTCCATCCTGGGCAACAAGAGCAAAACTGGCTCAAAAAAAAAAAAAAAAAAAAGTTAGCAGGATAAACCACAAACCCTGATATTATATAACTCAGTTATTCTCAACCCAGAGCAGTTTTGTGCCCAGGCCTCTGGGTCTTGTCTGGAGACACTTTTTTTTTTTTTTTTTTTTTTGGAGACGGAGTCTCGCTCTGTTGCCCAGGCTGGAGTGTAGTGGCCGGATCTCAGCTCACTGCAAGCTCCGCCTCCCGAGTTTACGCCATTCTCCTGCCTCAGCCTCCCGAGTAGCTGGGACTACAGGCGCCCACCACCTCGCCCGGCTAGTTTTTTGTATTTTTTTTTTTTTAATAGAGACGGGGTTTCACCGTGTTAGCCAGGATGGTCTCGATCTCCTGACCTCGTGATCCGCCCGTCTTGGCCTCCCAAAGTGCTGGGATTACAGGCTTGAGCCACTGCACCTGGCCTTTTTTTTTTTTTTTTTTTTTTTTTTTTTAATGAGACAGGTTCTGGCTTTGTTGCCCAGGCTGGAGGGCAGTGATTTAATCATGGCTCACTGCATCCTCAGCCTCCTCAACTCAAGAATTCCTCCTCTCTTGGCCTCCTGTGTAGCTGGGACTATAGGCACGCACCACCATGCCTGGCCATGATCACTGCACTCCAGCCTAGGCAATGGAGCAAGACCTTGTCTCCAAAAGAAAAAAGAAAGAGTGGTCAGCTGGGCGTGGTGGCTCACACCTGTAATCCCGGCGCCTTGGGAGACCAAAGCAGGCGAATGACCCGAGGTCGGGAGTTCGAGACCAGCCTGGCCAACATGGTGAAACACTGTCTCTACTTATAAATACAGTAATTAGCCAGGCATGATGGCACATGCCTGGAGTCCCAGCTACTTGGGAGGCTGAGGCAAGAGAATCACTTGAGCCTGGGAGGCAGAGGTTGCAGTGAGTGGAGATCGTGCCACTGCACTCCAGCCTGGGTGACAGAGTGAGACTCCATCTCAAGAAAAAAATAAACAAAAAGGCTGGGTGGGTGGCTCACGCCTGTAATCCCAGCACTTTGGGAGGCCGAGGTGGGCGGATCATGACGTCAGGAGATCGAGACCATCTTGGCCAACATGGTGAAACCCCGTCTCTACTAAAATACAAAAAATTAGCCAGGTGTGGTGGTGCACGCCTGTAATCCCAGCTACTTGGGAGGCTGAGGCAGGGGAATTGCTTGAACCCGGGAGGTGGAGGTTGCAGTGAGCCAAGATAGCACTATTGTACTCCAGCCTGGCAACAGAGCAAGACACTTTCTCAAAAAAAAAAAAAAAAAAAAAAAAAGAGTGTTCCAGGCGGAGGGCACAGCCTGTGCAAAGGCCTTGAGGCAGGACCATGCTGGTGAGTAGGAGGCACAGAGGGGAGGCTCCTGTGCCTGGAGCAGAGAAGGGGAGAGCAGGGAGGAGGGAGGTCATGGAGGAGGGAGGTCAGGGAGGACAGAGGGCAGGGAGGAGGGAGGGCAGGAAGGAGGGAAAAGGGGAGTTTTCGGGGCTGCACCACACAGGCACTGAGAGGGCATGGGGGGCACTTTCTCTTTATTTTTTGAGATGGAGTTTCACTCTTGTTGCCCAGGCTGGAGTGCAATGACATGATCTTGGCTCACTGCAACCTCTGCTTCCTGGGTTCAAGCGATTCTCCTGCCTCAGCCTCCTGAGTAGCTCGGATTACAGGCACCTGCCACCACTCCCGGCCCGGGGCTTTGTCTTTTACTCAGGGTGCAGGATTCATCAGAGCAAAGAGCAAAGGTAATCATTAATCACCCTCCACCCTGTGTCGGTGACCACATGGGGATGGCAGACCAGGCTGTCGGGATCTGCCAATCACTGGCCCGGCTGCTCTGAAGAATGTGGTCTGGTCATGGCCCCGAGGGAGGAGAGAGGGTGCCAAGCTCGCTCTGCACCTGGCATGGTCCCTCACTATCTTTTTCTTTTTCTTTTTTTTTTTTTTTGAGATGGAGTCTCGCTCTGTTGCCCAGGCTGGAGTGCAGTGGTGCGATCTCTGCTCACTGCAAGCTCTGCCTCCCGGGTTCACACCATTCTCCTATTCTCCTGCCTCAGCCTCCTGAGTAGCTGGGACTACAGGCACCTGCCACCACGCCCGGCTAATTTTTTGTATTTTTAGTACAGACGGGGTTTCACCATGTTAGCCATGATGGTCTTGATCTCCTGACCTCAAGTGATCCACCCGCCTCGGCCTCCCAAAGTGCTGGGATTACAGGCATGAGCCACCGTGCCCAGCCTTTATTTTTTTAAATAGATACGGGTTTTCACTCTGTGACCCAGGCTGGAGTGCAACAGTGCAACCACAGCTCATTGTAGCCTCGACCTCCTGGGCTGAAGCAATTCTCCTTCCTTAGCTTCGCAAAGTGTTGGGATCATAGGCATGGGCCACCACAGCTGGCCTAAAACGGTATTTAAACAAATGGAGGCCGGGCTCGGTGGCTCATGCCTGTAATCCCAGCACTTTGGGAGGCTGAAGCGAGCAGATCACCTGAGGTCAGGAGTTAGAGAACAGCCTGGCCAAATGGTGAAACCCTGTCTCCACTAAAAATATAAAATTAGCAGGCCGGGCGCAGTGGCTCAAGCCTGTAATCCCAGCACTTTGGGAGGCCGAGACGGGCGGATCACGAGGTCAGGAGATCGAGATCATCCTGGCTAACGCAGTGAAACCCCGTCTCTACTAAAAATACAAAAACTAGCTGGGCGAGGTGGCGGGCGCCTGTAGTCCCAGCTACTCGGGAGGCTGAGGTGGGAGAATGGCGCAAACCCGGGAGGCGGAGCTTGCAGTGAGCTGAGATCGGGCCACTGCACTCCAGTCCGGGCGACAGAGCGAGACTCCGCCTCAAAAAAAAAAAATAAAATAAAATAAAATAAAATAAAATTAGCCAGGTGTGGTGACAGGTGCCTGTAATCCCGGCTATTCGGGAGGCTGAGGCAGGAGAATCACTTGAACCCGGGAGGCGGAGGTTGCAGTGAGCCAAGATTGTGCCATTGCACTCCAGCCTGGGCAACGAGAGCAAAACTCCGTCTCAAAAAATAAAAATAAATAAAATGAGGAAAGAGTGGCAGCCGGGTGCAGTGGCTGACACCTGTAATCCAGCGCTTTAGGATGCTGAGACAGGAGATTCGCTTAAGGCCAGGAATTCAAGACTAGTCTTGGCAACATAGAGAGACACCCTCTCTACCAAAAATAAAAGAAAAATCAGCCACACATGGTGGCATATACCTGTAGTCCTAGCTACACTGGAGGCTCAGTCAGGAGGATCACTGGAGCCCGGGAGGTGGAGGCTGCGCTGAGCTATGATGGCATCATTGCAATCCAGCCTGGCAGACACAGTCAGACCCTGGCTCTAAAAATCAAAAATAACAAAGATAACAGAACGTTCACTAGCTGGCTTCAAAGCTAAAGTGCAAATCTGGAGACCATTTATTGCCCATTGTTACGTGGTTCTCACTGGAAACAATGTAGTCATTTTCAAATCATGCTGGGGTCCTCTTGCCCACATAGGAATGGCGTGCTCCTGGCGGTGGGGACTGTGGGACGGCCTCATGCGTGTTTCTCCCTGGCCTCAGGCACAGCCTGGGGTCCCTGTTGAGGAAACTCTCCAAGTGTCAGCTCCCCTGGCATGTTGGGCAGCCCCCAGGGTGACTGTCTGAGATCCAGGCGCCAGGGCAGTGGCCGAGAGACCTGAAACCTCTATTCCCTGGCACACCCCAAACCACAGCTTGGGAGAGGGGACAGCCTTGCAGACTAATCGGGGAGGGAGGGCAGTGGGGTCCCGGCAGGCACCGACAGTGGCCTCAGGAGCCAGTGCTGTCACCAGGAGGCCTGCTAGAGAGGGGCCGCGTCCATGGGGAAGCGAGTGCCCACGTGGAAGTGGGCTCAGGGCACCTGGGCTGCAAGCCACGCGGCGCGCACCGAGTCCCTTCATGTCCCGTTCTGCCGCCAGGGGGCACTGCGGCCCCACGCAGCCCTGCAGTACCCGCGGCCCTTGGCTGGGGAGCTCCTGGGACCCCCGCCGGCAACGCTTGCCGCAGATGTCAATCACAGAAGGCACCGCATCGCTGAAGCGCCGGGCCGGCCCAGGCTCCGGACCGGCCCAGGCTCCGCTGGGTCCTTGGTATGCCGTCGGTGTTCAATAAGCACTTGCTGCAGAAATGTCTGAAGGAAGAAAGGGGGCTAGGGAAGGGCTCCAGGAAAGAGTAACTCCCATGTCACAGCTGGGAGGGGTTTCATTCACTGAGGGGGAAACTGAGGCCGGAGAGGGGCTGCACCCGGCCTGGGGTCACCTGCAAGATCAGGGGCCGAGTCCACCGATGTCCTGCACCTCTCGCCGACTCCCTCTGCCTCAGCCGCCTCCTTGCCCTTCATTCTCTCTGGCTGCTCCCTGCCTGGTGGGGTCAGCTTGTCCGTGCCCAGTGGTCCGTGGGGACCCACGGACCCCAGGCATCCCAGGCCCAGAGAGAAATGCAACCCCTGGTCCCACACAGAGCGGTTTGTCCCCGGTGGCAGCGTGAGCCATCCATCAGGAGTGAGAGGCAGAGGGTTGGCACCCCACAGGGGAGGGTTTACTGAGTGAACTCGTGACACCCCCTAGTACACACACAGCCCATGTCGGCCCTCCTGGTTGCAGAAGAACATAGTGGGCTGGCAGCCCACAGACAGCAGCGGCTCTCACCTACCTCCTCAGCTGGGGAGGGGTTCCCAGGGCGGGCCTGAGAAAGTATGTGGCAGTTGGGGGAGGCTCAGGACCTACCAAAGCCCCATTCATTCCCCGCCTGCTCCTATCCTCATCTGTTCCCTGCCCTCACCCCACACAGGAGGAGGTGAGGCTGGGCCAGGAGGAGGGGTGGGGTGCGTGGGAACATGTGTGTCTACCCATAAGTAAAATGGAGATGGGGTTCTACCAGCGTGTCCCTGAGTCTCTGTGACCGACTGCATGTGACTGGGGTGTTTAAAAAAAAAGTGCTTTGCAGCCATAAAAAAGAATGAGTTCATGTCCTTTACAGGGACATGGACGAAGCTGGAAGCCATCATTCTCAGCAAACTAACACAGGAACAGAAAACCAAATACCGCTTGTTCTCACTCATAAGTGGGAGTTGAACAATGAGAACACATGGACACAGGGAGGGGAACATCACACACCGGGTCCTTTGTGGGGTGGGGGCCAAGGGGAGGGAGAGCATTAGGACAAATACCTAATGCACGCGGGGCTTAAAACCTAGATGACGGGTTGATGGGTGCCACAAACCACCATGGCACATGGATACTAATGTAATAAACCTGCACATTCTGCACATGTATCCCAGAACTTAAAGTAATTTTTTTTAAAGTGCTTGTAAAAATTAAAGAGGAATAAAAGGGGGGTGAACAGCCAGTATGATAGTGCATGCCTGAAATTCCAGTGCTTCAGGAGGCTGAGGCAGGAGGATCATTTGAGGTCAGCAGTTGGAGAACAGTGTGGGCAACATAGCAAGACCCCCATCTCTACAAAAAATTTAAAAGGTAGCCAGGCATGGTGATTCACACCTGTAGTTCCAGCTGCTGTAGAGGCTGAGGTGGGAGGATCGCTTGAGCCCAGGAATTCGAGGCTGCAGTGAGCGATGATTGCACTACTGCACTTCAGCCTAGGTGACAGAACAAGGCTGTGTCTCAAAAAAAAAAAAAAAAAAAAAAAAAAAAGAGGGGAGGGGTGAGCATATTGACAGGCAGAAATCCAGCCAGAAATGCTGAGGCTGAAAAGATTGTCTCTGAGTTTCCTGGTAGCCAGGGAAAAAGGGGAAATTGGTACGTTACAGTGCCTGGTTAGGCATGTCTTCTAAAAGCCATGCCTGTTTGTGACAGTGTTTCTGCCCTTCACACATGAGGGTGTGTGTGAGTAGCAGAGAGGAGAGACAGCACAGAGTCTGGTAAGTAAACAGATGAGTTTCCAGGTACCCAGGGCAGCAGGGTGTCATGCTCGTGCATGACAGTGTCTCCAAGCGAGTGTGACGCAAAGAGAATGAAAGCAGAGTTAAACTTTCTGAGTATAAATAGCTATGAGCAGCCGGGCGCGGTGGCTCAAGCCTGTAATCCCAGCACTTTTGGAGGCCAAGACGGGCGGATCACCAGGTCAGGAGATCGAGACCATCCTGGCTAACACGGTGAAACCCCGTCTCTACTAAAAAATACAAAAAACTAGCCGGGCGAGGTGGCGGGTGCCTGTAGTCCCAGCTGCTCAGGAGGCTGAGGCAGGAGAATGGCATAAACCCAGGAGGCGGAGCTAGCAGTGAGCTGAGATCCAGCCACTGCACTCCAGCCTGGGCGACAGAGCGAGACTCCATCTCAAAAAAAAAAAATAGCTATGAGCTTCCTGGCAGCCAAGGAGAGAGGCGAAATAAAAGAGTCTCGTCAGTGTCTCCTCACCAGTGCCTGCCAGCTTGTGACAGTGACTCCAACTGCATGCAGAGGTGTCTAAGTGTGTGCGGCAGGGAGTCACATAGCTGCACAGGTGGGACATATTTCAGAGATGCCTGGAAGCCAGGGCGAGAGGGGAAATACGCTGACGTTGAGACTGGTCAGATGTATCTTTCTTGCTGTGTGTGGCCAGGGCTCAGATAGGACAGCGTCGGGCAGTCAGGCGTATGCGGCTGTCCTCCGCGGGGCTCCAGGGCCGGGCGTAGCCGGCATGGGGCAGCAGCAGCCGGTCCTGTGTGCCGTTGGGGCTCACAAGGCGCTGGACAGCCAGCAGGTAGTCCCGGTGGGGTGCCAGCATCGGGCAGGGGCAGTGGCCTGGCGCCCACACGTACTCGCGGGCCCGCAGTGGCGAGCGGTTCTTGTAGACGAGCTGTATGCGCACCTCGTAGCGGGTCTCCTGGGCCTGGCGGTGGCGGCCCAGCACTCGGGCCTGGAACACTGGTGGGGGTCGTGCTGAGCTGGCTGGCTGCTCAACTCTGCGCAAATCTCCACGCCCCACCCACATTGCCAGAAGAGGGGCTGAGGGTCAGGTGGGACCTCGAGATCTATAGGGACTGGAGTCAGGATCATGTGAGGGATCCATGAATGGTTAGGGTCAAGAGGCAAATTAGGGTCAGAAGAAGGGGTCAAGGGTAAAGTCAGATTAGGGTCAGAGGTCAGCAGGAAGCCAGGTTAGTAGGGGCTAAGTGAGGGTATGTGTCGGGGGTCTCACCAAAGTCACTGCCGCAATAGTGGAGCAGTCGGTGGGCGCGGCCTCGGGTGTCAGGGCAGGGTGGGCAGAGGTCTGTGGGGTGGGCGGTGCTGTGAGGGGCAGAGGCCTCAGCCCCCATTCATTCCCCACCCTGGCTGTCCCCACCTCACCTGGGGCCAGGGTTGGGGTCCGTGCAGGGATGACAGCAGGGGCTGCGGGGGGCTGAGGCTCCACCTCCCGGGGCTGCGGCTGCTGCAGGGGCCAGCCCAGGGCCTGCACCCGAGCCTGGAAGGGGCTGTAGCGCTCCTGAGGGAGCCAGAACTCAAACTCGATGCCAGGGTTGGGCTCCTGCAGGAGGACCTGGAGCAGGGGAGGGCACACAGGGAGCTTCGCCAGAGGCTGGGGTTGCCTCCTCCCTCTGATCCTATGACCCCAGCCTCCCCCCTTTGACCCTGTCTGTCCCCAGCCTCCCTCCTCTGATGCTCTGTCCCCAGCTGATCCCCTGACCCTGTCCCCAGCCTCCCCCCTCTGATGCAGTGTCCCCAGCCTCTCCCCTCTGACCCCAGACTCCCCCTTCTGGCCCCAGTCACCCTCACTCTGACCCTCTGTTCCCAGCGTCCCCCCCTGTCCACAGCCAACCCTCTCTGACCCTCTGTCACCAGACTTCCCCCTCTGACCCTGTCCTCAACCTCCCCCCTCTAAACCTGTCACCAGCCTTACCCCTCTGACACTGTCCCCAGCTGACCCTTGACCTTGTCCCCAGCCTCCCCTCTCTGACCCTCTGTTCCCATCAGAACCCCCTCTGACACCCTGTCACCAAACTCCCTGCCATGACCCTGTCCCCAGCCAACACCCTCTGACTCTGTCACCAGCCTCCCCTCTCTGACCTTGTCCCCAACTGCCCCCCTCTGACTCTCTCTCACCAGCCTCCCCCGTCTGACCCTCTTGGAGGCCCAGCGGCACCTGTAGGAGCAGGTTGTGGGAGGTGGGCCCGGCTGCTTGCAATGTCTCCTGAGGTCCTGTGTCACGGGTGTAGACCACATGCGTGCCAGCCGCCTCGTAGGTCCCCGGCGGGCTGACCGCCCAGTCCCCGTTAAGCACGTAGCGCCCATCGCCCCCCATCAGCGCTGCAAGGGAACAGTCAGCCCTCAGGAACCTGTCCGTCTCGTCTCCCAGACCCCGGGGTCCCCACCTCAGGCCTCAGTCTCCCCATCTGTAAACAGGGACAACTGCCCACGGGCGGCCTGCAGAGTGCCTCCCGCCTCACACCCTAGGATACCCAGGTGGTTGCGGCTCCGGTGCGCCACGCGGATGTGTCTGGCGCCCTCGGGGATCAGGGTCACGTTCCAGTACCCAGCGAAGGCACCTGGGTGGGGGGGTAAAAGGGTGTTGGGGTGCCAGTGGGGGTGTATTTGAGCGATGATTTAAAGATGAAATGAGCTACTGAGGGTAAGACAGCTAGCCAGGGTCCTGGGAACCGGAAAACCCTCCGTAAAAGGTTGGAGATACAATTACTATTGCTTCAGTGTGGCAGGGAAAGCGTTAAAACACCATCTGTTCTGGGGGAGGGAGGGACAATCTGTCAGTAGCCAATCAGGATGAGGAGAAAGGGGGGCTGGGCCGCACACTGGCCAATCAGCACGGAAATTTGCTTCCGGGCCACAGCTTGTTAAAGGGCCCGCTCTGACGTGTGTGCAGGGAGGATGGGGCATGCAGTCACCGGCGTCACGAAACACGCGCTGCACGAAAAGGCACGAGTCGTTGGCGCCTCCACAGCGGCCGCAGCGGTCCTCGAGGGCACCCGAGCCCAGCAACCCATCACAGCCGGCGCTCTAAAGGGTGAAGGACAGGCGTGGCGTCATTGACGCTGGGAGGGCCAGGACCTGGGGAAAGGGCAGTGCCTGGGAGCAAGAGGACAAGGCCCGGAGCGAAGATGGGGGTGGAGCCTAGGGAGGAGCAGGACCTGGAGGGAGGAGGATGGGCGTGGTGCTCAGGGGGTGGGTGCCTAAGGTGGGGCTGGGGGCGAGGCCTGGAAGGGGAGGGGGAAGGGGTGGAGTCTAGGGAAGGGGTGGAGGCTAATGGGAGGGTGGAGGTGGAGCCTAGGGAGGAGACTGTGGGTGGAGCCTGAGTGGGAGGTGGACGGGGCCTGGCGAGTCCTTACAAGGCAGCGTCCAGCCACGCAGACCCCCTGGGCACCTGGGCTACAGGCGGTGCCATCCAGGACGCGGCCGAAGCTGTGGTAGAAGGCGTGCCCCTGGGCCAGGCAGTTTAGGTCACACTGGTTGGGCGCTGAGGGCAGGAGGAGTCAGTGGGTCGGGGACCCCTATTCGAGTTCCAGGCCCCCTCTACCAAACTTCATCAGGCAACCATCACCTTGGGCAGATGAAGCCCAGAGATTCAGCCAAAGCCACACATTGAGGCTGAGGCAGAGCCAGGACTGGACCATAGGTGCTCTGCCTCCAGCAAGCTAGGACTCCCAGGCAAGTATCCTGGGGCTGCATTCATTCATTCATTCATAGTCTTTATATGAGGAGTCCTTACATACTATTCATTTTTAACACCATTACTCATTCTTCATTCCACTGAACACCTACTGTTTTCCAGACACTGTTCTAAGCTCTAGGATACAGAAGCAAGAACTCTATCAGTGTGCAGATGGATGACCTTAATAAAAGGCCAGGCGCAGTAGCTCACACCTGTAATCCCAGCACATTGGGAGGCTGAGGTGGGCAGATCTCCTGAGGCCGGGAGTTCAAGACCAGCCTGGGCAACATGGCGAGACCCCATCTCAACAAAACAAAAAATTAGCCAGGCTTGGTGGTGGGAGCCTGTAACTCCAGCTACTCCAGAGGCTGAGGCAGGAGAATCGCTTGAAACAGGGAGGTGGAGGCTGCAGTGAGCCAAGATCATGCCACTGCACTCCAGCCTGGGTGACAGAGTGAGACTCCATCTCAAAAAAAAAAAAAAAAAAAGAAAGAAAAGAAAAGAAAGAAAGAAAGAAGATCTGAGCAACTGGCCCGAGCACCTAGCACGTGCCCAATGAAGTGTGTCCAGTACTGACTGGACTGAGTCCCGCACAACTGAGATGTGTCGCTGGTCCTCCCTGGGCCTCAGTTTCCCGTTCTGCCTGGAAGTGGGGCAAAAATGGGCTGTCTGATCATACACACAGTCTGACAGCCCTGATCTCCACTCCCTCTTCTCTCCAGCTCCTTTTGGCTCCCATTTCCCTGAGTCTGGCTGGTGGACCCTGCCTGGAACAGATCCTGGGTTGGACCCAGTGGGCCTCTGTGAGGGTGGGATCACAGCAGGTTTCCTCCAATTCTTGGAAGGAAGGAAGGAAGGAAGGAAGGAAGGAAGGAAGGAAGGAGGGAGGGAGGGAGGGAGGGAGGGAGGGAGGGAGGGAGGGAGGAAATGACGTTGATGGATGGCACTCTGTCCATTCTAGGCTTTTCTTCTATCTGTGTCTGCCTTCCCCATGGCGTGTGAAGCTGCCTGTCTCCCTGAAATCTGGAGGCTCTCTGCCCCGGGCACATAGTTATATAACTTGCTATTTTCAGCTCAATGCAGCAACATTTCCTGCTACTGGGATAAGTTTGAGAACTTACAGCTCTAAGTCAATCCTCAGTCGGAATCCTCAGAATGAACCCTGCTTCCCTCTGCCCCTGTTTCACGCCTAACATATGCTGTTTCTGTTTTCACTTCACCAACTCCTACATATCCTTCAAAACCCTAGTGCTAATACCCTCGTCTCTTTGCAACTCTCCAAGTCCCTCTCCTTAAGAGTAATGAGTTGTTTCACTCTGGACCAATTCTGACCACAGGAGACCAGGCTACTCACCCCCATGGAAGGGCACCCACTGGTAGGTCTTCTGGGTGCCCAGGACAGGGCGGCCATTGTACAGGGCACACTGTAGGTCTCGGAAGGGCACAGCTCCTGGGGGGCAGTCCTAGTGACAGAGATAGGTGAGCCAGAGGCTGGGACAACCCAAGGGGCAGGTGGCGGGCTTCAGGCAGCCTGGGGTGGGAGGGTGGTCTGAGAGGTGGGCAGGACTTACTGGTAACTGGCAGAGGCGGTACTCATGGGAGTCTCCCCAGCACGGGTCTTCCCCAGGAAGCCTGCAGGGAGCCAGAGTGTGGCGAGAACCCCCAGGGATCCCCTCCTGGGGCTGGCCTTCCATCCTCCGCCCCCGCCAACCCCACCCACATTCCAGTGGGATCAGTGGGATTAAAGGGCACAGCATGTGTGGGCAGGCCGAGGGTGTGGCCAGGAGTCAGGCTGGGCCAGCGGGGCAGGAGGGGTAGGGACCCCCTACCAGCCCCAGCCCGCTCACCGGAGGCAGCGCCGGCTGCGCACGGAGACGCCACGCCCGCAGGAGCTGGAGCAGCGGGTCCAGGACACCCACGGGGTCCATTCACCCGGACCCTACTTGGGGAGACAGAGGCACGGTCAGCCTGGCGGGGAGATGCTGGTGACTCCACAGTGCTGGCTGGGTCCCCATGCCCACTCGCCACCCCCTGGGCTCATGCCCCCCCTTACCTGAGCACTGACCCCCAAACCGCAGTTCAGCAGGGCCCACAGGAGGAGCAGGAGGTTCTGGAAGAGGCGGGGCCTGGGGAAAAGATGGGCTGAGTCCATGGAGCCACCGCCAGAGACACAGAGTTGTGTCCCGGCTCTGTCCTGACTGGCTGTGTGATCTTGGACAGTAACTAAACCTCTCTGAGCCCTACTTCTCCTCTCTGAAAAACAGGGTAATAGAGCCTCCCTTACAGGAAAGTTGAGGGGTCCCGTGGATCAGGTAAAGAAGACAGGAGGCATGGAGCCTGGTATGGAGAGGAAAAACTCAGAATGTCATCTGCAATTATTGTTGTTGTTTGTTTTTGAGATGGAGTCTCGCTCTGTCGCCCAGGCTAGAGTGCAGGGGTGCAATCTCGGCTCACTGCAACCCTCCCCTCAAGTGATTCTCCTGCCTCAGCATCCCTAGAAGCTGGGATTACAGGTGCCCGCCACCACACCCGACTACTTTTTGTAGTTTTAGTAGAGACAGGGTTTCACCATCTTAGTCAGGTTGGTCTCAAACTTCTGACCTCAAGTGATCTATCCGCTTAGGCCTCCCAAAGTGCTAGGATTATAGGCATGAACCACTGTGCCCAGCTTGCAATATCATTGATACATGTATTGTGCTATAATGTACACAGTAGGAGCTTAATCGATGCTTGATGCTTGGAGGGATCATTCAAGAATAGTACACACTGGCCGGGCGTGGTGGCTCAAGCCTGTAATCCCAGCACTTTGGGAGGCCGAGACGGGCGGATCACGAGGTCAGGAGATCAAGACCATCCTGGCTAGCACGGTGAAACCCCGTCTCTACTAAAAAATACAAAAAACTATCCGGGCGAGGTGGCGGGCGCCTGTAGTCCCAACTACTAGGGAGGCTGAGGCAGGAGAATGGCGTAAACCCGGGAGGCGGAGCTTGCAGTGAGCTGAGATCCGGCCACTGCACTCCAGCCCAGGCGACAGAGCGAGACTCCATCTCAAAAAAAAAAAAAAAAAAATAGTACACAGGCGCCTCCTAGGGCTGGGGCCCCCTCCTCACCGTCCCCACCATCACTGCTTCTACCTTTCCGTGTGGACTGAGGCCAGCCACTCCACTCTCCCAGGCCTCAGTTTCCCCATCTGTGCAGTGGGGGCCGAGTGGATTCAGTCCATGATTCTGTGACACTGCAGAAGGTACGGCCAGCAGAGGCTGGATCAGGAGTTGGGTCCCTGGAAGAGGCCCCCAGCTGCACCGTGGCCCCAGGGCTCCCTCAGCTTCCACACAGCAGAGAGCCCCCCGGATTGGGGATGGGACAGGGAGGGGTGACTTGGCCCGGATCCAGTCGGTGCCTCATGGCCTCATCAGCGGAGGGGGTGGGACTGAGCGCCGGGGCGGCCCGTGGAGGGAAGGGGCCACTGCTGAGGCTGGAGCAGGGAAGGGGAGGAAGCTGACTGCCTCTCTGGGCCTTAGTTTCTCCATCTGTCGGGCAGGGATGAAGTCACTTGCCATCCACACCCTCCTCGTGACCCCGGCCTGCAGGGAGAAAGGGGAGGGGAGGGAAGGGAAGCAGCTGCCAAGTGAGCCAGGACGTCCCGCTGCCAGCAGAGCATGAAGGCAGGCGGGTGAGCCCGGGCCCAGGCACCAGCTGAAGGAGGCTGGGTCCCACCCGGACCTTGTTTCCCTGGCTCTCAGGCCCCACTGGCTCTGGCATTTGGACCTCTGGGGCACCAAGGGTCTGGGGTCCCGGGTGTCTCCAGGTGCTGAGACAGCTGTGTGGTCAGCTGCATCCGTGCCCCTCTCTGAGCCCAGAGCCTGGGCTGGCCCAGGAAGCAGGAAGAAGTCTGCTTCGGAAAGTTAAAACAAGGGGAGGGGGGCCGGCGTGGCGGCTCAGGCCTGTAATCCCAGCACTTTGGGAGGCTGAGGCGGGCGGATCACCTGAGGTGTTTGAGACAGCCTGACCAGCATGGTAAAACCCCATCTGTACTAAAATACAAAAATTAGCCAGGTGTGGTGGTGCACGCCTGTAGTCCCAGCTACTTGGGAGGCCTGAGGCAGGAGAATCGCTTGAACCCAGGAGGCGGAGGTTGCAGTGAGTTGAGATGGGGCCACTGCACTCCAGCCTGGCGACAGAGCCAGACTCCACCTCAAAAACAAACAACCACCAAAAAATCAGGGGGAGGGGTCTTCACCTTCTGACAACCCCCACCAGACTCTGAGCCTGGCTTGAGGAGTGGGGTCTAGGTGGTGAAAAGTGGGGGGCTACAAGGACCACCCTACCCCCTCCTCAGTGAACCCTCCCCAGAATCAAGGCCCCTCCCCGTGTGGGCTGCAGCCCGGACTGGCAGTGGGATCTCAAGGCAAGCCGCACCTCTGGGCCTCAGTTTCCCCCGGAGAAAGTGGGGGGATAGGAAGAAGGACTTACCGACTGCGCGGAGCCCAGGCAGCGCGTCCCGGCTCCCTGAGCGGCCCCAGGGCGAGCGGAAGCGGCGGGGCCCGAGGTGCCGGGCGGGTGCGAGACTGGGGCGGCCCCTCCCACCGCGTCCTCCGCAGGCGCGCCCAGGCCCGGGTCAGGAGGGGCGGCGGCCCCGGGCGCCCTCGCGCGGCGGGCGCGGATCTGCGGCAGGGGACTGCCGAAGCGCAGGGGCCCCGGAGCCGCGGGCTAGTGTCGGGCGCCCGGGTCCCGGTGACCTTGGCAGTCTCGGGCGGGGGCGCGGCGCGGGGACTGACCGCCTCCCTCTACCCTGGGGCTGCTATTCCGGGCGCCGCGCTCAGGGCCTGGGAATGTGCGCGAACCGAGGTCACCCTGCTCTGGGTCTGGGAGTCCCAGGCGCTGCCCCTGCCCCACCGACGCCCGGATTGCGTCCCGCCGGGGTCCCCGTCCCCGGTCACAGCTCCCTCCCCTGGTCCTGCCCCTCACCCCTCCCGCGGGGGGGATCGCCCTGCTCGTGGATGGGGACTTCCGTGCGCCTGGGCTCCTATCCGGGGGTTCCCCGACCCAGGTCCCGGCCACCCCCAGCGCAGGGCCCCAGCGCACTGGGGAGAAGCTTGGCCCCGGGGGCCGCGCGCGGGGGGCGGGGAGACCCTCCCAGCTGGCGCATTCCCGGGCGCTGCTGTCACCAGGGGACGCGCCCCACCCCACCTCCTGCCCTCCCTGCCGGGTCCCGGGGCTGCCAGCGGAGCTTCAGAGCCAGACCTGGGACCAGATGGTCCCTCTCCCTCACAGCCGCGGCCCCACCCTCTCCAGCCTCAGTTTCCCCATCCCAGCAGTGGGCCCGGCAGGGGTCTCCACCGCGATCCTTCCATCTGGAACCCGGCTCTGTGCGGACGCGCAACGCGAGGGAGCACCCCAGGACTCCCCTACGGCACCCTTTCCTGCCGGGAGTGTCTGCGCCGCCCTGTGCCCACCCACGCAGGAATGAGACCAGGCCCTGGGTTCTGGGCTCCAACAGCTTCTGGTGTCGCCCGACGGGGCCCCCTGGCGGGCGGGGTGAAGGGCTGAGTCACTAAAGGAGGGGGCGGGGGGACTGCCCTTCTGCTTCCTGGGCTCCACCCAGACTCGGCCTGAGCACCCCCTCCTCCAGGAAGCCCACCCGGCTGTCCCACAGCACTGACCAGAGAGAGAGGTTTGCTAGGGACATACAGGGTGCTGCTGGTTCAACTCAGTCAGCCCTCCAGCCTGTAGCATGTCACAGCAGAGCCACCCATATGCCATTTATTGAGCACCTACTGTGTGCACAGCTGTGAACAACCCAGCCAGTCCCAGGCCAGCAGGTAAGGCAGCGCCCTCGGAGTGTATAACCCCACCTTCTGACCTGGACTATTGGAGAAAATAGCCCAGGCCCACCACAGATGGCCCCAGGGGGTGTGGTTGTGGGGATATCAGGAAGGCCCTCACTGAAGGGGTCAAGAGAGAAGGGTAGGCCTGGCGCAGTGGCTCATGCCTGGAATCCTAGCACAGTGGGAGGCCGAGGCAGGCGGATTACCTGAGGTCAGGAGTTTGAAGCCAGCTTGGCCAACATGGTGAAACCCAGTCTCTACTAAAAATACAAAACTTAGCCGGGTGTGCCAGCAAGTGCCTGTAATCCCAGCTACTTGGGAGACTGAGGCACGAGAATCGCTTGAACCCGGGAGGCATAGGTGGCTGAGAGCCAAGATCACACCACTGCACTCCAGCCTGGGTGACAGAGCAAGACTCCGTCTCAAAAAAAAAAAAAAAAAAGAAAGAAGTCAGCTCAGGGCATGTGTCAATGTGTCATTAGGACAATTGTATAATTGTATCCGCCTCAGATGTGCCCCATTCCCAGACGTCCAGTCCACAGAGCTCCATGGGGAGTGCAGACAGCAGGCCCTGTGCCCTGCCGGGAAGGTATGTGGAAAGCACAGCACCCACAGGGAGCACACACAGCAGGCATGATGCTCTGCAGGAAGGGTATACAGCAGGCGCTGCATCTTGTAGAAATGCATAGAGTAGGGCCGGGTACGGTGGCTCACGCCTGTAATCCCAGCACTTTGGGAAGCTGAGGCAGGCGGATCACGAGGTCAGGAGATCGAGACCATCCTGGCTAACATGGTGAAACCCCGTCTCTACTTAAAAATACAAAAAATTAGCCGGGCGAGGTGGCAGGCACCTGTAGTCCCAGCTACTCGGGAGGCTGAGGCGGGAGAATGGCATAAACCCGGGAGGCGGAGCTTGCAGTGAGCTGAGATTGCGCCACTGCACTCCAGCCTGGGCGACAGAGCGAGACTCTGTCTCAAAAAAAAAAAAAAAAAAAAGAAAGAAAGAAAAAGAAATGTATGGAGTAGCCTCTGCCCTGCAGAGGAGTGTATACAGTAGATATGGCACCTGCAGAGGAGTGCATACAGCAGTCACTGCATCCTGTAGAGAGTATATACTGCACGTGCTGCGTCCTGCAAGGAAGGTATACAGAAGGTGCTGTCTCCTGCAGGGAATGCATACAGTAGGCACTAAGTTCTATGGAAAGTGTATCCCACAGCCCTTGTGCCCTCCCGGGAGTGCATACTGCAGTCACTGCACCCTGAGTGGGGGCTCTAGAGCTTGCAAGATTGGCAGAGGTGGTGGTGAAGATGTGGAGGGCTGCCCCCCACCCCCAGTTCTTGTCCCCTACCGTCTCCCACCTCTGTCCTCTGGACGTCCCTAGGAGGAGGCTGGGAGCTCAGCCTAAGACACACCGTGTAGGTGGAGGGGACGGCTGCTGAGGCTCAGAGGCTCCTGGAGTCCCAGTCGGGCGGGGTCCCAGCTTGCTACATTCCCCTATCCTTGCCTGGACCCTGACGCGGGAGTCAGCCAAGTCCCCCTACTCTGAGTTTCAGCCTGGACCCCCTCCTTGAGGCAGCGTCAGGACTAGAGTGGGGACTGAGACACAGGTTCCCGCGGATGTGGGTCAGTTAGGTTCAGTTTCCTGCATGGTCATATGGCCTCCAGGCTTAAGGAATGCCGCGATCTGCTGTGTGACTGGGCTGCAGTAAACAAACACTATGGTATCACGCACTTCGAACTGTGTTCACAGGGTAGATTTTATGGTAAGTGTTCTTACCATAAAATAACAAAAACAGTGGGACACAAGGACCTTGGGAAGTGATGGTTAGGCCTGTCATCTTGAGTGTGGTGACTGCATATGTGCAAACTCATCAAATAGCAGACATCGGGCTGGGCATGGTGGCTTCATGCCTGTAATGCCAGCACTTTGGGAGGCTGAGGCCAGTGGATTACCTCAGGTCAGGAGTTTGAGACCAGGTGAAACTGACCAACAAGGTGAAACCCCGTCTGTACTAAAAATGCAAAAATTAGCCAGGCGTGGTGGCTCACGGTGGTAATTCTAGCACTTTGGGAGGTCGACGTGGGTGTACTGCTTGAGGTCAGGAGTCTGAGACCAGCCCAGCCAACATGGTAAAATCCATCTCTACTTAAAAAAAAAAAAATAGCCAGGCATGGTGGTGCACGCCTGTAGTTCTAGCTACTCAGGAGGCTGAGGCAGGAGAATCATTTGAACTTGGGAGGCGGAGGTTGCAGTGAGCAGATCACATCATTGCACTCCAGCCTGGCTTTTTTTGAGCTCCCTCTCAAAAAAAAAAGGCTGGCATGTTGGCTCATGCCTTAATCCCAGCACTTTGGGATGCCGAGGCGGGAGGATCACCTGAGGTCGGGAGTTCGAGACCAGCCTGGCCAACATGGTGAAACCCCATCTCTACTAAAAATACAAAAATTAGCCGGGCATGGTGGCGTGCGTCTGTAATACCTGCTGCGCAGGAGGCTGAGGCAGGAGAATCGCTTGAACCCAGGAGGCGGAGGTTGCAGTGGGCCGGCTGAGATCGCAGCCTGGGCGACAAGAGTGAAACTCCGTCTCAACAAAAAAAGCAAACATTGCATATGGGCTTCTGTGTCCCCACAACTCTCGGTGGCCTCCCCCGATCCCTCAGGCCTGGACACGTGGTCCCAGGACACCTCAACCTCCTGCGTGGAGTGGGTGGGGCCTCCCCATCCCTCCCCCACAGATCCCTGGACCCCTTGATCCCTGGGGCTGTCCATCTATCCCTGGGCACCAGCAAGGGCCACGTGGAGCTGGGACCCTCCCCAGCTGGAGTCGCCCCATAGGACCCGGGACTCTGGACCCTCCTTGACCGCTGCTTACCTGGTCCTCATTCTGTGCCGGCTTCTTGTGCACGCTCGGAATCTGTTCCCTGCAGACACCCAGTGCCCCGGGCACTGTCCGGAATTCCTGGAAGAGACCCCTTGCTTTCTTGCCCCTCTGCCCAGGCTCCAGGCCTTTGACACGGCTGTGCCTTCCCAGGGTGCCCCTTCCCCTCCACCTTCACGTGCTGAAAACCACCTGTTCTGTCACTTTCCGGCAACAGGTTGTGTACCACGTAACCCATGCTTGGCCAATCAGATAATTCCATCTCCCAGAGCTGGGGATTGGCTGGGGGATGACCACGTGACCCAAGTGGGCCAATGAGAGCCTGCCCTGGGACTTGAACTGGGCCATTGGAGGAAAAGGTGGTTTTCTGTGGCTGGGGTGGGCTCCAGGGATGGTGTGAGTTGAGGTATGCTGGACTTTCTTGACTACTCCAAGAGGTGTGCAGTCTCAAGCAGATGCTGACACAGCAGCAAATGGAAGGGGACAGATTTTTTTATTTTTATTTTTATCCTTCTCTTCCTTTCTTTTCTTTCTTCTTATAATTTTTTTGAGACAGAGTCTTGCTCTGTCGCCCAGGTTGGGGTGCAGCTGTGCAATCACAGCTCACTGCAGCCTTGACCTCCTGGGCTCAAGCAGTCGTCCCACTTCAGCCTTCCGTTTGGCTGGGACTACAGATGCCATCACATCTGGCTAATTTTTTTGATCTTTAGTAGAGACAGCATCTTACTATGTTGTCCAGGCCCAGGTTGGTCTCAAACTCCTGGGCTCAAGAGATCCTCTTACCTCAGTCTCCCAAGTAGCTGGAACTATAGGCATGCACCACCATGCCTGGCTAATTTTTGTATATTTTTGTAGAGATGGGGTCTCTCTATGTGGCCCAGGCTGGTCTTGAACTCCTGAGCTCAAGTGATTATCTGGCCTCAGCCTCCCACACTGCTGGGATTGCAGGCATGTGCCAACCACCGTGCCCAGCCCAAAAGGACAGATTTCTAGAAGATTGTTTGAGTTCCTGGATTGAGCCTCATCTGAAGGCATTCGCTCCCTTTTTTTTTTTTTTTCACGTTAGCAATTTTGAGTTTCTTATTTATTTATTTATTATTATTATTATTTTTGACAAGGTCTCACTCTGTCACCCAGGCTGGACTGCAGTGATGCGATCTTGGCTCACTGCAACCTCTGCTTCCCAGGCTCAGGCAATCCTCTGGGATCAGCCTCCCACATAGCTGGGACTACAGGTGAGTGACATTATACCCAGCTAATTTTTGTATTTTTAGTAGAGATGGGATTTTGCCATGTTTCCCAGGCTGGTCTCAAACTCCTGAGTTCAAGCGATTCTCCCACCTTGGCCTCCCAAAATGCTGGGATTACAGGCATGAGCCACTGTTCCCAAACTTCTTTGGGATTTAAAAAAAAATTATTATCATTATAGAGACAAGGTTTCAAGAGCGAAACTCCATCTCAGAAAAAAAGTGATAACAATTACTATTTCATGATTATTGACTAAATTCCAAATGTTATTTTATTTGGATTTGGATTTCACCAGGCTTTTTTTTTTCTTTCTTTCTTTAGACGGAGTCTCGCTCTGTCGCCCGGGCTGGAGTGCAGTGGCCGGATCTCAGCTCACTGCAAGCTCCGCCTCCCGGGTTTACGCCATTCTCCTGCCTCAGCCTCCCGAGTAGCTGGGACTACAGGCACCCGCCACCTCGCCCGGCTAGTTTTTTGTATTTTTTAGTAGAGATGGGGTTTCCCCATGTTAGCCAGGATGGTCTCGATCTCCTGACCTCGTGATCCGCCCGTCTCGGCCTCCCAAAGTGCTGGGATTACAGGCTTGAGCCACCGCGCCCGGCCTCTTTTTTTTTTTTTTTAAACAAATGTCGTTTTCCTGTTCCCGGATTCCATATGACATTGAGCTATTGAGCTCATAATTAGTAAAAAGACCCACGCAGATTAAAAATGGATTATTTCTTTGGCAATCGGGCCGGTTCCAGTGCCCACGCAGCACCTTGAACACGGCTGGAGTTGATCAGTGTCCCTGATGGGAAGTTGATGCTGTGACCATCAAGAGAAGGGGCACGGAGGCAGGTGTCCACCCATCACCTAATGGAGATACAGACCCACTCCCTGCCATTGGTGCTCCCCGTCAGGTGGGATACACACCAGCAAGCTAGCAAGGAAACCGTCATTCTGGGTTGTGGTGGAACCGGGGAGAAGCAGACATGGATCACGTCTCGGGGCAGGGGTGGCCTCCTGGGCACAGGGGGCCCTCTCCTGCCTGGGCCTAAAAGCTGAGAAGGGGATGCCAGGTAAAGCCTGGGAGGGTGGCAGAGGGAACAGCACATGCAAAGACCCTGTGGCAGGGGGAGCTTGACGTGGGTCTGAGGACCAACGGGAAGGCCAGAGGGTAGATGCCTTGGCCTTGTGTCCTCGCCTTGGGTGGTCAACCTGGGGAATGTTGGATTCAGTTCCTCAGAGGGTCCCTGATGAATGTGGGACTCAGGGTGGCTGGGGGGTACCCAGCTCCCACCCTGCTCCCCGAACCAACTCTCTGCACCAAACCCTTGCTTCAGGCTCTGCCTTTGGGGGAACCCACACAGATGGCCAGGAGGGTTGAGCAACCTGCCCCAGCCGCCAGTGCTAAAGCCACTGACCTGGATGTTGTCAGCGGAGAAAGTGAACAGGGGGTGAGAGGCCTCAGCACTGAACCCCAGCCTCCCAGGAGAAGGAGGAGGTGGCTTAAAGGAGAATTGGAAAAATGCATCCAGAAGGATGGGAAAGGGCCAGGCGCAGTGGCTTATCTCTGTAATCCCAGCACTTTGGGAGGCTGAAGCGGACGGATCACCTGAGGTCAGAAGTTTGAGACCAGCCTGAACAACATGGAGAAACCCCGTCTGTACTAAAAATACAAAATTAGCTGGATGTGGTGGCACAGGTCTGTAGTCCCAGCTACTCAGAAGGCTGAGACAGAAGAATCGCTTGAACCCAGAGGCAGAGGTTGCGCTGAGCCGAGATCTCACCATTGCACTCCAGCCTGGGCAACAAGAGCAAAACTCTGTCTCAAACAAAAACAAACAAACAAACAAACAAACACACAAAACCATGGGAAAAAATCAGGAGCAGGGGTGTCCCAGAGGACAAGAGAGGAGGGTGCTTTTATTAGTGATTATTATTATTTATTATTGTTTTTGAGACAGGGTCTTGCTCTGTCACCCAGGCTGGAATGCAGTGGTGTGATCACAGCTCACTGCAGCCTCGACCTCCTGGACTCAAGCAATCCTTCCACCTCAGCCTCCCAAGTAGCTGAGACCACAGGCGTATGCCACTCCACCTGGCTAACTCTTGTTTATTTTCTGTAGAGACAGGGATCTCCCTGTGTTGCCCAGGCTAGTATCAAACTCCTGGGCTCAAAGGATCCTCCTGCCTCAGCCTTTAGCGCAGAGTAGCTGGGATGACAGGCATGAGCCCTGCATCCGGACAGCAGTGTTTTAGGAGGAAACAGAGCTGAGAGAGGGAAGAACGGGGCTTGGTTTCGGGGCACCAAGTCTGGATGCCCCCTCCCGCGCTCACACTGGGCCATGTCGTGCAGCATAAACCACAATCAGGGGGTCTCTGGAGCCCTGTGGTGGTGGGACGTCTCCTGCCTGCTCTGCTCCCAGGGCCATGGGTCCCTGGGACCTGCGTGGTCAGGCACGTGGGACCTACAGGTATTTGGTAAAGGCCAGGAGACCAGGCAGGGACCAGGGAGCTGGGCTGAGTCACACTGGTTGGTGGCCTCCACCCTGGCGCCTTCCAGAAGGAGGGGGTTGGGGAGGCCTGGGTTGCTGCTGACCTTGGAGGCGGCCCCATGAGTCTCCTGGGCCTCCAGGGAGTCTGGTGCCCGCTGTGTCAGCTGCCACGCCCCATCCACCTGCAGTAGGTATTTTGAGCAAAGCTTCCTGTCACTTCTCCTGTGAAATCTGCTGAGTCTGTGGTTTTCTCAGGTCAGCAAAAGAACAGAGACTGGAGAGGAAATCGAGCCGAGCCCATGGCCTGGGATGTGAGAGGTGCCGAGGGTACGGGGACTGCAGCGCTAGACCACCCAGGCCTCAAGAACCCAGGGCAGGCCGGGCGCGGTGGCTCAAGCCTGTAATCCCAGCACTTTGGGAGGCCGAGACGGGCGGATCACGAGGTCAGGAGATCGAGACCATCCTGGCTAACACGGTGAAACCCCGTCTCTACTAAAAAAAAATACAAAAAACTAGCCGGGCGAGGTGGCGGCGCCTGTAGTCCCAGCTACTGGGGAGGCTGAGGCAGGAGAATGGCGTAAACCCGGGAGGCGGAGCTTGCAGTGAGCTGAGATCCGGCCACTGCACTCCAGCCTGGGAGACACAACGAGACTCCGTCTCAAAAAATAAAAAAATAAAAAAAAATAAAAACCCAGGGCAAGGGGCAGGATGGGAAGGCCAGGTGGCCCCATTGAACCCTGCCCTGCCCCTTTGCAAAATGGCATCCTTGCTCATCACACAAGCTGTGCCTCAGTTTCCCCATCTGTAACCTGGGGCATTAGTAGGGTTGTGTGTTTCAGGGGTTAGGGAATCTAATATATTTTTTCCTTTTTTTTTTTTTGACAGAGTCTTCCTCTGTTGCCCAGGCTGCAGTGCAGTGGCAAGATCTCGGCTCACTGTAACCTCTGCCTCCCGGGTTCAACCGATTCTCCTGCTTCAGCCTCCCAAGTAGCTGGGACAGGCCCCCACCATCATGCCCAGCTAATTTTTTATATTTTTGGGAGAGACGGAGTTTCACCATGTTGGCCAGGCTGGTCTCGAACTCCTGACCTCAAGTGATCCACCTGCGTCAGCCTCCCAAAGTGCTGGGATTATATCACTTTTGGCGTGAGATTACAGGACTTCCGGCATGAGCCACCGCGCCCAGCCTTATTTTTCCCTTTTTAAATTGTAGTAATATATGGACCGGGTGCGGTGGCTCATGCCTGTAATCCCAGCACTTTGGGAGGCCGAGGTGGACGGATCACCTGAGGTCAGGAGTTTCAGACCAGCCTGGCCAATATGGTGAAACCCCATCTCTACTAAAAATACAAAAATCAGCTGGGCATGGTGGCACATGCCTGTAATCCCAGCTACCTGGGAGGCTGAGGCAGGAGAATCATTTGAACCCAGGAGGCAGAGGCTACAGTGAGCTGAGATCGCACCACTGCACTCCAGCCTGGGCAATAGAGTAAGACTCTGTCTCGAAAAATAAACATAAAAATAAAATAGTAGTGATACGTGCATAACATAAAATGTATCTTTTTTTTTTTTTTTTTTTTTTTGAGACGGAGTCTCGCTCTGTCACCCAGGCTGGAGTGCAGTGACGCGATCTCAGCTCACTGCAAGCTCTGCTTCCCGGGTTCACGCCATTCTCCATGCCCGGCTAATTTTTTTGTATCTTTAGTAGAGATGGAGTTTCACTGTGTTAGCCAGGATGATCTCTAACTCCTGACCTCGTGATCCGCCCGCCTCGGCCTCCCAAAGTGCTGGGATTACAGGTGTGAGCCACTGCGCCCGGCCAAATTTATCATGTTAAACATACGACATGCACAGTTCAGCCACATTACGTACATTAACATTATTGCATAAGCATCCCATAACCACCATCCCTCTCTAGAACTTTCTCTTTTTTTTGCTTTTTAGAGACAGGGTTTTCCTCTGTCACCCAGGCTGGAGTACAGTGGCACAATCGTAGTTCGCTGCAGCCTTAAACTCTGGGGCTCAAGCAATCCTCCTGCCTTGGCCTCCCGGGTAGCTAGGACTACAGGCGAGCACCACCACACCCAGCTCATTTATTTATTTTTGAGACAGAGTCTCGCTCTGTTGCCCAGGCTGGAGTGCAGTGGCACAATCTCCGCTCACTGCAAGTTCTGCCTCCCAGGTTCACGCCATTCTCCTGCCTCAACCTCCCGAGTAGCTGGGACTACAGACGCCTGCCACCACGCCTGGCTAATTTTTTGTATTTTTAGTAGAAACGGGGTTTCACTGTGTTAGCCAGAATGGTCTTGATCTCCTGACCTCGTGATCCGCCCACCTCGGCCTCCCAAAGTGGTGGGGTTACAGGCGTGAGCCACCATGCCCGGCCTAACTTTTTATTTTTGTAGAGATGAGGGCTTGCTATGTTGCCCAAGCTAATCTTAAACTCCTGGGCTAAAGCGATCCTTCTGCCTCGGCCTCTCAAAGCTCTGGGATTACAGGTGGGAGCCACTGCACCCAACCCATCTCCAGAACTTTCTCATCTTCAAAAAATGAAACTCTGTCCCCATAAAACACTCACTCCCTGTCCCCCTCCCCAGCTCCTAACACCCTCGCCCCCATTCTACTTTCTATTTCTGTGACTGAGGATGCTAGGGACCTCCTAGGATGGAATCACACGAGATTTCTTTTTTTCTTTTTTTTTTTTTTGAGACGGAGTCTCGCTCTGTCTCCCAGACTGGAGTGCAGTGGCCGGATCTCAGCTCACTGCAAGCTCCGCCTCCCAGGTTTACGCCATTCTCCTGCCTCAGCCTCCGGAGTAGCTGGGACTACAGGCGCCCGCCACCTCGCCCGGCTAGATTTTTGTATTTTTTTAGTAGAGACGGGGTTTCACCGTGTTAGCCAGGATGGTCTCGATCTCCTGACCTCGTGATCCGCCCGTCTCGGCCTCCCAAAGTGCTGGGATTACAGGCTTGAGCCACCGCGCCCGGCCATCACACGAGATTTCTTACCTGGATGTGGTGGCTCACGCTTGTCATCCCAGCACTTTCGGAGGCCGATCACTGCCCGCAGATCACTTGAGGTCAGGAGTTCGAGACCAGCCTGGCCAACATGGTGAAACCCTGTCTCCACCAAAAATGCAAAAATTAGCCAGACGTGGAGGCGGGTGCCTATAGTCCCAGCTACTCGGGAGACTGAGGCAGGAGAATTGCTTGAACCCAGGAGACGGAGGTTGCAGTGAGCTGAAATCTTGCCACTGCACTCCAGCCTGGGCAACAGAGCAAGACTCCATCAAAAAAAAACAAACAGAAACGAGCACACACACAAGGTTTCTCCTTTTGTGCCTGGCGTCTCTCGCTGGACCTGATGTCTTCAAGGCGTATCCATCCTGCGGCCTGTGTCAGGGCTCCCTTCCTTTCCACGGCTGGATGTGATTCCGTCGTATAAATGAGCCAGGGTGTCGTCCAGGTGTTCCTCCTCTCATCTGCTGATGGACATTTGGGCTGTCTCTACCTTTCGGCTGCTCTAAATCAGGCTGCTATGAATATTTCCGTTTTTCATTTGTTATCAAGCTCCTCTCATTCTCGAGTATGGATTCCGAAAAATGAAGTCGAATGTCCCGGTTTCCCTTCCCTGATTGTCTAACTGGAGGGCCCCATCCCTTATGGAAGTCAAGGGACCTGTGCCTGGTTTCCAGACTTGCAAGTGGGAACATTACTGCCTCAGGCGGGCCCTTCTCAGAAATGCCCTCCCTGACCTCCTGTCTAAGCTGGCCCTCAACACTGCTTTCTTTTTTTTTTTTTTTTTTTTTTTTTGAGATGGAGCTTTTTGCTCTTATCACCCGGATTGGAGTGCAATGGCGCGATCTCGGCTCACTGCAACCTCTGCCTCCTGGGTTCAAGTGATTCTCCTGCCTCAGCCTCCCCAGTAGCTGGGATTACAGGCGCCCGCCACCATATCTGAACAATTTTTGTATTTTTAGTAGAGACAGGCTTTCACCATGTTGGCCAGGCTGGTCTTGAACCCCTGACCTCAGGTGATCCACCCGCTTTGGCCTCCCAAAGTGCTGTGATTACAGGTGTGAGCCACCGTGCCCGGCCTTTTTTTTTTTTTTTTTGAGATAGGGTCTCACTTTGTCATCCAGGCTGGAGTGCAGTTTTGTGATCATGGCTCACGGCAGCCTCGGATTTCTAGGCTCAAGCGATCCTCTCCCCTCAGTCTTCTGAGTAGCTGGGACTACAGGCATGCACCACTATGCCCAGCTAATTTAGAAAATTTTTTGTAGAGACAGGGTCTTGCTTTGTTTTCCAGGCTGGTTTCCAACTGCTGGGCTCAAGCAAACCTCCTACCTCCGCTTCTCAAAGTGTTGGCATTACAGGCATGAGTCACTGCGCCTGGTCCTCTTTATTTACCGTTTTTTCTTTTCTTTTCTTTTTTTCTCTGAGAGGGAGTCTCGCTCTGTCGCCCAGGCTGGAGTGCAGCGGTGTGATCTCAGCTCACTGCAAGCTCTGCCTCCTGGGTTCAAGCCATTCTCCTGCCTCAACCTCCTGAGTAGCTGGGACTACAGGCACCCGCCGCCATGCCTGGCTAATTTTTTGTATTTTTAGCAGAGATGGAGTTTCACCATGTTAGTCAGGATGGTCTCGATCTCCTGACCTTGTGATCCTCCCTCCTCGGCCTCCCAAAGTGCTGGGATTACAGGCATGAGGCACCGTGCCCGGCCTAATTTTTGTATTTTTAGTAGAGACAGGGTTTCGCCATGTTGGCCAGGCTGGTCTCGAACTCCTGACCTCAAGTGATCCTCTTGCCTCGGCCTCCCAAAACGCTGGGACTATAGGCATGAACCACGGTGCGTTACCAGTTGTTTTTTTTTTAAACCTTTGAGGTGAAATTCACATAACATAACATTTACCCTTTTAAAAAGGGCACAATTCAGCGGCATTTCCTGCCTCACAGTGTTGAATAAGCACCCCTCTATCTAAATGTAAAACATTTCATCCTCAAAAGGAGACCTGTACTCAACAGCAGTCCCTCCCTATCCTCTAATCTGCGTGAGAGGCCTTCAGGGAGAGCCGAGGGGTGTCTTTGTGGGCATTCATCCTTAGCCCCCCAAAACTCCCCTGCAGCCAGGCTGGGGTGAGCAGGGAGCCTGGGGCAGGGCGGGGGATGGGGACAGCTGGTTAGTGGGGCTCACATAGGCCGGGGGACAGAGTCTCTGCTCAGAAGGGCACAGGCTGAGACTAGGAGGCCATTCCCAGCTCCAAAGTGGACTCTCAGCCAGGAAAAGCCGTGGGCGGCCAGGGGAGAGGGAGGCCGAGCCGGTCTCTGTGCGGGGAGCATCAGCTGACAGGCAGGCTGCGAGGCTCTGGGCCAGGAACTCTGATTTCTTTCCCCCTGGGAAGCTCAGACACCCGCCCCAGCACGAGGGCGCTGCCTGGCACTGCTCCCTGGGACCGCTGGGACTGGCAGCCTGAAAGAGGGACAGACCTATTGTGGGGGGACCAGGAGCTCTGGATCCACTCCCACCTAGACTCCAGGCTCAGCCACATGCAGTCCGGGTGAGCCTGGTCTGGCACCGGCCGTTCAGAGCCTCAGTTTCCTCATCTGTAACACAGGGCTAAGAACAGCACCTGCCTCAGGGACCAGTTACTGCCCAGAACGGGGCTGGCTCACTCCCTTCCACTTTCCAAGCTTTCCCTGACCCCTGACTTGGTGACGTCTTGGACATTCTTGCAGTCCCCTAAGCAGTGGTCCTTTTACGAGGACAGGGCAGTGTCTGCCTTGGACCCGCACAGCCTGACACAGGCAGATATGCAGTAGGTGCTTAACAAATGCCTGAACTGATGCCAGGATGGGTGGCTGCTATCAGGAAGGAACTGGAAGCCATGCCCGGTGTCTCACGCCTGTCATCCCAGCACATTGGGAGGCCGAGGCAGGGCGGGTCATTTGAGGTCAGGAGTTTGAGACCAGCCTGACCAACATGGCGAAACCCCGTTTCTACTAAAAATACAAAAAAAAAAAAATCAGCTGGGTGTGGTGGCATACACCTGTAGTCCCAGCTACTGGGGAGGCTGAGGCTGGAGAATTGGTTGAACCTGGGAGGTGGAGGTTGCCGTGAGCCAAGATCACGCCACTGCAGTCCAGCCTGGATGACAGAGCAAGACTCTATCTCAAAAAAAAAAAAAAAAAAAAAGGAAGGAAGCAACTGACTCTCGGCCCCTGGAGGACTCCAGGGTGACAGTCG
Source organism: Rhinopithecus roxellana (assembly GCF_007565055.1). Lineage (NCBI taxonomy): Eukaryota > Metazoa > Chordata > Mammalia > Primates > Cercopithecidae > Rhinopithecus > Rhinopithecus roxellana. Next base: position 11,933,439 of record NC_044556.1, read on the forward strand.
TGTGACAGCTCACACACTCGGGCCCCGAGCTGCTCACCTTGCAGCTGCCTCACCTGGTTCTCATCGGCAGGGGACTTGGGCTCCCCAGCTGCAACCCGGTGGACCCAGGCTGGCCAGGAATCTTCTGCCCTGGCACTGGGACCAGAACCCCTGCAAAGGTGCCTGAGCTCAGCACCGTCCAATGCACGGGGGCCTCATTCACCACACCAGGTGGACATGTGACAGCTCAGGAGGTGTTTCCTGTCCCTAGTGGTGTGGCCGGGCCAGATTCTGAAATCTGGTCCCTGGAAAATTCCAGCCCCACGGAACCTGGTAACCCCTCCCCATTCCTGGTGTTATGTAATATTTGGGGATTAATACCGAGGCATCCAGGGGCGGCTGCCGGGATTCAAACCCAGCGCGGCCCCTTCCTGGGCTGACTATGCGACTTCACATCCCCGGGTCTCAATGTCTCGCCTGTACAATGGGGATAAGGCCCGTTCTTGTGTCCCAGGCCGGGTGGGTGAGGGGAGACCTCCCCAGGAAAAGGGTGAACCTGAGTCTAGGGCAGGGCTTGGAGCCACGATTCCGGGGGGGTCCCAAGCCCTCTACTGTCTTCCCACCCAGCTGTTCTCTGAGGTCTCTGAGGTTTCTGATGCTCTCTGAGGTCGTCATTTCAAGGACGTCCCCACCTGGCTCTCCGTGCAAACCCCAGCCACGGTCCACCTGTTGCTCCACACAGCCCATCCCTTCTCTGTGCTGAAGGTCCCTCGGACCCCAGCCCATGGGTCCCCAAGCCCCGGTCCTGCCTCCTGGGTCCCTATCCCAGGCCTCACCGCCCTCCCCACCAGCCCCAGCATCACAAATGCTGGGCTTCTCTGCCGCTCCGAATTCTGCTGTGGCTCCCCAGTGCCCAAGGCCATCAAGCCCCACGTTTTCATGTGGGCCCCAGGGACCCGCCAGCAGGGAGGGCCCGAAATGGCACACATTCGGAACGACGAGGCTCATACCTCAAGCGCACTTTTGGGGGAGAGGACCCCCGAAGCCCCCAAACCCCCACGCGCGAGAGAACCTCAGTTTCCCGCTTGGTAAAGGGGCCGCAGCAGCGGTTCCCAGCCAGCCCGGGGGTGCAGGGTCGGAGGAGCTCGCAGGCTGAACGTGGCTCCTAGCGCCCGGTTGGCGCACGGGGTTCCGGCGCGCTCTAGTCTCTGGAACTTCCCCAGCCGCGGCATCCCCGCCGCCCACGCGCCCCCCACTCCCCGGCCGGGCACCTCCAGCCCCTCCCGCGGCCGGCCCAGCGCCCGGGCTCCGCCCCCTCCCCGCCCCTGCGGCCAATAAGACGCGCCCCGGCGGCTCCTGCGCCCCCAGAGCGGCCCCGGAGCGGCCCCGGAGCGGTGGTCCCGGCCCGGCTGTGCCAGAGCCCGCTCGATGGAGCCCCGGCCGCGGCGGCGGCGCAGGAACCGCCCCCTGGTCGCCGCCTTCCTGCGAGACACGAGCTCGGGCCGCGTGTACAGGCGCGGGAAGCTGATCGGCAAGGTGGGGGCCCCGCGCCCCGAGTCCGCGAGGGGGCCGGGCCGGGCTAGGCTGGAGTCCCCGGGGGCGCGGGCAGTCCGGCGAGGTCTGCGCGGCGCGTCCCTGCGAGCGCGGGGTCTGGCGCGGGCGCGCGTCCGGAGCCGCGGGGCCTCCAGTGCGGGGTTTCGCGTGGCGGGAACCGTGTTGGGCTCGCTGCGCGGCGTGTACGTGGGTTGCGTGTCCGGGGTGTGCCGGGCGTGCGGCTCGGCCTCGGGATGCGACGCTGTGTTGCCTCTGGGTGTGTGTGCGAGCCTGGCGAGGGTCTGAGTGTGCCATGTCTGTGACCACTGCTTCCAAGTGCCGGGGTGCTGTGCGGTGTTCGTGTGTGTATCGGGGTGTTGTGTTGCTTGTTCACCTGTTGTGTTTGTGCGTCATGCCTTTGTGTGTCTAGGCATTGTGTTGTGTGTCTGGGAGTTGTGTGTTCATGTGGTGTGCTTGTGTGTGTGTTCATATGTGGTGTGTCTGGGAGTTGTGTGTTCATGTGTTGTGTTTGTGTATCTGTGTCTTTGTCCATGTGTTGTATTGTGTGTCCGTGTGTTTGTGTGTTCCTGTGCTGTGTCTGGGTGTTGTGTGTCCACACATGGTGACTGCATGTCCAGACATTGTATATTCATGTGTTTGCGTGTTGCTACGTTGTGTGTCTGGGTGTGGTGTTGTGTGTCCATGCATGGTGACTCTGTGTCTGGGCATTGTGTGTTCGTGTGTCGTATTCAGGCGTGGTGTTGTGCGTCCGGTGCTGTCTTGTGATCCGTGGCCTGTATGCACCAGGCGTGGATGTGCCTGTTGCCTGTGTCTCTGTGCATTCTTGTGTGTGTCATGTCTTGTGTGTCCAGGTGGGAGGCTGGGAGCTGTGCATTGTTTTTTCCCCAGTGTGTGTGTGTGTGTGTGTGAAGAGACCTGGCCACACCTGTGTCCCTGCTGCCCTGTGCCTCTGTACATGCTGCCAGCTTGCACACCTGTGCACACCTGCCCGCTGATCCCCGACCCTCTCCTCAGGGCGCCTTCCGCCGCTGCTACAAGCTGACGGACATGTCCACCAGCGCTGTGTTTGCCCTCAAGGTGGTGCCGCTGTGGCGGGGCTGGCGCCGGGTGGCTTCGCACACAGGGAAAGGTGAGTGTCCCCATCAGTCCCTAGGGCCCGCAGCCCGCAGCATGTCCCAAAGAAGGCCCTGCCCTTTCGTCCCAGCCCTGGGTGGACGTGACATTGTACACGAGGCAGGCGAGCATCCTGCAGCCCGTGCCCCCTTGCAGGCAGGTACATGTCGGGGCTGTGCCTCCAGGTGGAGCGTGAGACTGCCCTGCACAGCCGCCTGCGACACCGCAACATCGTGGCCTTCCACGGACACTTTGCTGACTGCGACCACGTGTACACGGTGCTGGAGTACTGCAGCCGCCAGGTGCCCGGTGGTTGGGGAGAGGGCAGCATTCGTGTCGGCTGTGCCCGTCTGTGTCCACCCTGTGTCCATCTGCACCTCGCTGCTGACCCCGTACCATCTTGTGTGCCCTCTGCTGTCCAGTCGCCAGTGCTTCCTGTGCCTACATGGGGCATTTGTGTCCATCCTTTACTCACCTGGGCACACCTAGGCTCTCTTGATCCACCTGGGACACCCGGACCAGCTTATACTCCTGTGACCGCCCAGGCCCATCAGCATATATTTGCTTCTTCTTGGCCCCCTTGGACTCACCCATACCCACCTGTACATACCAGCATGCCCCTATGCCTACCTGTGGTCGCCTGCGCCCCTCCTGCACCCAGCTGTGCCCACCGTGGCCTAGTTGAATTTAGTCATGCCATCATACACCCCTGAACTCACTGTGCCCATTAAGTACACCTGAGCTCACCTGGGTCCACCTGTGCCAGAATATGCCCCCTCTGCGCTCACTGCCGATCACCTGGTCCTTCCTTCTCAAGCCGACGGGCATGTCCACCAGCGCCGTGTTCACCCTCAAGGTGGTGCCAGGTGCGGGACCGGGGCTGGGTGGCTGTGCCTGTGAGGAAAGGTGCATGCCCCCCTCAGTGGCCACGTGGGCCCATCTGAACCCGTACGCTCCTATTGGGGTTGGTCATCTGTGCACACCTGTGCTTATCCCATAGTCAGCCATACCACCTCGGCCAGGTTGAGCCTTCTAATCTGGGGCCGCTGGGCACCTGCAGTCTTTGGCTCACGTGCTGAGGGCGCGGCAGACCCTGACAGAGCCGGAGGTGCGCTACTACCTGCGGGGCCTGGTCAGCGGCCTGCACTACCCGCACCAGCGGCACATCGTGCACCGAGACCTGAAGCTCAGTGAGTGCCAGGAAGGGGAACTGTGGGCGGGGGCTGTGGGTGGAGGCGTCGGAAGGTGGGTGCAGATCTGCCCCCTGCACGATGCCCCTCCCACTGCCAGGTAACTTCTTCCTTAACAAGAACATGGAGGTGAAGATTGGAGACCTGGGGCTGGCAGCCAAGGTGGGGCCAGGGGGCCGCTGCCACGGGTTAGAGCCAGGGGGGCTCTGAGCAGTCTGTTCAGGTGGGCACGGCTGGCCCTGAAGTCTGGCACAGAGATGCCAGCCTTCCTGAGCCCCCCATGACACCCCTCCTAGAGTGCTCTGTGGGACCCCTAACTTCCTGGCCCCCGAGATTGTCTCCAGAAACGGGCACTCCTGCCAGTCCGACATCTGGGCTCTGGGCTGCATCATGTGAGTGGGGTCCTGGGGAGGGCGGGCAGGGCCTCCAGGGGGGCAGGTGCAGCAAGGGGGAGCCTGCACGGAACAGGTGGGGACCGGTGTGCAGAGTGGGGCGCATGGAACAGGCACCTGTCGCCACCAAGTGTGCAGTATGAATAGGATGTGTGTGGGGATGCGTGTGCAAGAGAGGATGGGGGAGGGTGTGCACAGACACGTGGACAGATATGGGCAGGTGGCAACAGCACAGGCAGGTCAGGGCGTATGTGTACAGGGATGCAGCGTGTGTGGGCACAGGGCAGGTGTGAGCGGGCATAGGATAGCACTGGAAGGTGGAGGCCAGGCGTGGTGATTCATGCCTGTAATCCTAGAGCTTTGGGAGGCCAAGGCAGGAGGATCGCTTGAGCCCAGGAGTTCAAGACCAGCCTGGCCAAGTTGGCAAAACCCTGTCTCTACAAAAATTATAAAAAGGCCGGGCGCGGTGGCTCAAGCCTGTAATCCCAGCACTTTGGGAGGCCGAGACGGGCGGATCACGAGGTCAGGAGATCGAGACCATACTGGCTAACATGGTGAAACCCCGTCTCTACTAAAAAATACAAAAAAAAAAAAAACTAGCCGGGCGAGGTGGCAGGCGCCTGTAGTCCCAGCTATTCGGGAGGCTGAGGCAGGAGAATGGCGTAAACCCGGGAGGCGGAGCTTGCAGTGAGCCGAGATCTGGCCACTGCACTCCAGCCTGGGCGACAGAGCAAGACTCCGTCTCAAAAAAAAAAAAAAAAAAAAAAAAAAAAAATTATTATAAAAATTAGCCAGGAGTGCTGGTGTACACCTGTAGTCCCAGCTATTCAGGAGACTGAGTTGGGAGGATCGCTTGAGCTCAGGAGGTGGAGACTGCAGAGGGCTGTGATTGCACCACGGCACTCCAGCCTGGACAACAGAAGGAGACCCTGTCTAAAAAAAAAAAAAATAGGAGAATTGAAAAAGTGTATGCAGGTGAGTTCAGGGCGAGCCAGGTGCAGGCAGGGACGGACAGACACCAGTGTCAACCAAGCAGGGTGCATGGGAATGCACAGGGTGCCAGGTGCAGGCAGGGGATGGACAGATGCTGGTGTCAGCCAAGCAGGGTGCACGGGAATGCACAGGGTGCCAGGTGCAGGTGGATGTTGGGAGGTGAGTAAGCCGATACGGGTTGCAAAGGCGGGCTGTGTGGGCAGGTCCAGTCAAGTGTGCAGGGGTATCTGTGAGTGGCGCCTGGACGCCCAGCTTCTTGTCCCCCACCTGGTCCAGGTACATGGTGCTGACCGGCGCCCCGCCCTTCATGGCCTCACCCCTGTCGGAGATGTACCAAAACATCCGTGAGGGCCACTACCCCGAACCCGCTCATCTGTCCGCCAATGCACGCCGCCTCATCGCACGCCTCCTGGCACCCCACCCGGCCAAGCGGCCCAGCCTGGAACACCTGCTGCACGACAACTTCTTCACGCAGGTGGGCGGCGGTCCCCAGCGTGGGGTCCCCGGCAGGTGATCAGCCAGAGCCTGCCCTGCTCAGCCGAGGCCAGGCCCCCCCGTCCCAGGTAACCCAGGTGCTCAGGGGCTGGGCAACCTAAGCTGGGGATGACCCCAAACCCCCCATCCGAAGGGCTTCACTCCGGACCAGCTGCCGGCCCACTCCTGCCACAGTCCCCCCATATTTGCCGTACCCCCGCCTCTGGGCAGGGTATTCCGGAAGGTGCGCCAGCTGCTGCTCACCCAGTGCCGGCCACCCTGTAAGTACCGCCCCTGCCCACACCTGCTCAACACCTGCCTCTGCCTGCTATCTACGCAATATCTGCCCCCACCTCCCACCTGCCCACACCTCTTACCTGCCCCCACCTGCCACCTGCCACCTGCTCCGCTCTGTCTCCACATCAGGGGTGGGTGTGGGTAGCAGATGCCCCCCCCCCCCGCCCGGCTTGGGGCCCAAGCTGTGCCTCCCTCAGGCCCCTTCACACCTAAAGAGGCCTCGGGTCCAGGAAAAGATGGGCCAGACCCTGACTCCATGGAGTGGGGCGGTGAGGTGAGACATCGGGGTGGGGGATACGGGGAGGGACAGGTGGAGGGCATGCCTGACCCCTGCTAAAACCCCCTCCTCCATGCCAGCTTCTCTGAACCCCTTCTGGGATCTCCAAGCCCGGCCCCCTCTCCCTGGTCCCGTCCTGACGCATCAAAGCTGGGATCCATTTGCATCCAAATGTGCCCACCTGGGGTTTCCCAAGGGCCAGGCTCCAGGTCACGGGAAGGGTCCCATCCATGGCTTCAGTCCATCGCATTTATTGGGCGCCGCGTGTATGCCTCTGAGACACTCCGGGGTTGCCTCCCAAGGGGAAAGCAGTGCCTCTGTGTGCAGAGCTCAGTGGGCACAGGCAGGGGCCAGAGCCCACCACCCTCCTCACACCTCTCCCAGGGGCTGGGGCCGCCCCTCACCCCTGCTGCTCCCACCTCAGAGCTCCCTGTCTGTGAAAGCGGTTCCCTGCCTGGAAGCCCCCATCCACCTGGTCGCACATGGGACCCTGCAGAGTGACCTGGCCGGTGAGCAGATCCCCGTCCCAGCCCGGGGCTGCAGGTCTTGAGGTACAAGTAAAGGGGGGACCAAGGCCGTGACTTACCAGGGTCTCTTAAATTCATGAACCGGTCTTGTTAGAGACCCAGTGATGAGGAAACGTGACGTGAGACATTGGCCACAGAGCCCGGGGCCCACGGACCACACTCCAAAGGGGACCCCTCTTATCCGCAGTGTCCCAGAACCCAAACCCTCTTCCTCTCCTCTCCCTCAGCCTCCACTGACCCACACGTCCTGCCCCACTTAGGGAGGGAGCCCCAAACCCCACACCAGGTCTCCAGCCCAGAAGAAGCCTCTTCTTTTCTTTTCTCTCTTTTTTTTTAAGAGACAGAGTCTCACTCTGTTGCCCAGGCTGGAGAGCAAAGTGCAATGGTGCCATCTTGGCTCACCACAACCTCCACCTCCTGGGTTCAAAGCGATTCTCCTGCCTCAGCCTCCCGAGTAGCTGGGATTACAGGTGTGCGCCATCACGCCTGCTAATTTTTGTATTTTTAGTAGAGATGGGGTTTCACCATGTTGGCCAGGCTGGTCTCGAACTCTTGACCTCAGATGATCTGCCCACCTCGGCCTCCCAGAGTGCTGGGATTACAGGCGTCATCAGCCACCACGCCCAGCCGCCTTTTTGTTTTGTTTTGTTTTGTTTTGTTTGAGATGGAGTCTCGCTCTGTTGCCCAGGCTGGAGTGCAGTGGCACGATCTCGGCTCACTGCAAGCTCCGCCTCCCGGGTTCAAGCAATTCTCCTGCCTCAGCCTCCTGAGTAGCTGGGACTACAGGTGCCCGCCACCATGCCCAGCTAATATTTATTTAGAGACGGAGTCTCGCTCTGCCGCCTAGGCTGGAGTGCAGTGGTGCGATCTCAGCTCACTGCAAGCTCCGCCTCCCGGGTTCACACCATTCTCCTGCCTCAGCCTCCCGAGTAGTTGGGACTACAGGCACCCGCCACCTCGCCTGGCTAGTTTTTTTGTATTTTTTAAGTAGAGACGGGGTTTCACCATGTTAGCCAGGATGGTCTCGATCTCCTGACCTCGTGATCCGCCCGTCTCGGCCTCCCAAAGTGCTGGGATTACAGGCTTGAGCCACCGCGCCCGGCCTATTTTTTTGTTTTTTTAGAGATGGGGTTTCACTGTGTTAGCCAGGATGGTCTCGATCTCCTGACCTCGTGATCTGCCTGCCTTGGCCTCCCAAAGTGCTGGGACTACAGGTGTGAGCCACCGCTCCTGGCCATTTTTTTTTTTTTTTTTTTTTTTTTTTTGAGACGGAGTCTCGCTCTGTTACCCAGGCTGGAGTGCAGTGGCCAGATCTCAGCTCACTGCAAGCTCCGCCTCCTGGGTTCACGCCATTCTCCTGCCTCAACCTCCCGAGTAGCTGGGACTACAGGCGCCGCCACCTCGCCCAGCTAGTTTTTTTTGTATTTTTAGTAGAGACGGGGTTTCCCTGTGTTAGCCAGGATGGTCTCGATCTCCTGACCTCATGATCTGCCTGTGTTGGCCTCCCAAAGTGCTGGGGATTACAGGCTTGAGCCACCGCGCCCGGCCTTTTTTTTTTTTTTTTTTTGACAGAGTCTTACTCTGTCTCGCCCAGGCTGGAGCACAATGGCGCAATCTCAGCTCAGTGCAACCTCTGCCTCCCGGGGTCAAGCAATTCTCCTGCCTCAGCCTCCCAAGTAGCTGGGACTATAGGCACCTGCCACCATGCCCAGCTAATTTTTGTATTTTTAGTACAGATGGGGTTTCACAATATTGGTCAGGATGGTCTCGATCACTTGACCTCGTGATCCGCCTGCCTCGGCCTCCCAAAGTGCTGAGATTACAGGCATGAGCCACCAGCACCCAGCCAACAGCTGGTCTTTGTTTTTGAAACGAGGTCTCACTCTGTCGCTCAGGCTGGAGTGCAGTGGTGCGATCACAGCTCACTGCAGTCTTGACCTCCTGGGCTCAAGCAATCCTCTCACCTCAGCCTCCCAAGTAGCAGGGACTATAGGTGTGCAGTACCATGCCTGGCTTATTTACTAATTGCTGGTAGAGATGGGATCTTGCTATGCTGTCCAGGCTAATTTCAAACTTCTGGGCTCAAGCGATCCTGATGCCTCAATCTCCTGAGTAGCTGGGACCACAGGCACTCACCACCATGCCTGGCTAAAATAAAAACCTTTTTTTTTTTTGAGACGGACTCTTGCTCTGTTGTCCAGGCTGGAGTGCAATGGCGTGATCTTGGCTCACTGCAACCTCTGCCTCCCGGGTTCAAGCTATTCTCCTGCCTCAGCCTCCAGCATGTGCCACCATGCCCAGCTAATTTTTGTATTTTCAGTAGAGACAGGGTTTCTCCATGTTGATCAGGCTGGTCTCGAACTCCCAACCTCAGGTGATCCACCCGCCTCGGCCTCCCAAAGTGCTGGGATTACAGGGGTGAGCCACCGCGCCTGGCCTAAAATAAAAAACTTTTTGAGTAAAATAAAACTTTTGGCTGGATGTGGTGGCTCATACCACCCTAATCCCGGCACATTGGGAGGCTGAGGCCAGCAAATTGCTTGAGTCCAGGAGTTTGAGACCAGCCTGGGCAACATAGCGAGACCCCATCTCTACAAAAAAATGAGCCGGGCATGGTGGCACATGCATGTTGTCCCAGATACTCAGGAGGCTGAGGAAGGAGGATCACTTGAACTCAGAGGTGGAGGCTGCAGTGAGCTGAGATCATGCCACTGCACTTCAGTCTGGGCAACAGAGTAAGACCCTGTCTGAAAAGCAAACAGACAAATAATCAAAAACCCAGAAATGGGGCCGGGTGCAGTGACTCACGCCTGTAATCCCAGCACTTAGGGAGACCAAGGCGGGGCGGGGGGGGGATCACTTGAGGTCAGGAGTTCGAGACCAGCCTGGCCAACATGGCAAAACCCTGTCTCTACTAAAAATACAAAAATTAGCCGGGTGTGGCTGCAGGCGCCTGTAATCCCAGCTACTCAGGAGGCTGAGGCAGAAGAATTGCTTGAACCCTGGGAGGCGGAGGTTGCAGTGAGCTGAGATCACGCCATTGCACTCCAGCCTGGGGGACAGAGCAAGACTGTTTCAAAAAACAAAACAAAACAAAAAACCAGGCCAGGCGCACTGGCTCACACCTGTAATCCCAGCACTTTGGGAAGCCGAGGCGGGTGGATCACTTGAGGTCAGGAGATCGAAACCATCCTGGCCAACATGGAGAAACCCCATCTCTACGAATAATACGAAACTTAACTAGGTGCAGTGGCGGGTGCCTGTAATCCCAGCTATTCGGGAGGCTGAGGCAGGAGAATCGCTTGAACCCGGGAGGCGGAGGTTGCAGTGAGCCGAGATCGCGCCACTGCACTCCAGCCTGGCAACAGAGCAAGACTCCGTCTCAAAAAACAAAACTAAACAAACACACGCACAGAAATGTGTAGAATTTTCAGAGCATCGCAAGCATTTGAGAATGACTCATTCTCAGGCGTGCACCAGTATCCCACAGTCTCCCTCTGCAAGCCAGGAATTCGTTACGGTTCCATGGCTTCTGTTGATGTCTGATCTCCTAGAATCCACCACTGAAGCCCCCAAGCCTCTGTCCAGTCCCCGCCGTGGAAAGGGTCTCACCCATGGTTTCAGTCCATCGCATTTATTGAGCGCCTACTATATGCCTGACCCCTGACCCTTGGCTCAGCATACGTTTGTTTGCGCCCAGCTACACGGGACCCCCTGGGAGAGCAGCGGCCCATCCTCTGGGCCCCCAAATGGGTGGATCATTCCAGCAAATACGGCTTTGGCTACCAGCTCTCGGACGGGGGCAGTGGTGTCCTGCTTCGGGACGGCACCCACATGGCCCTGCGTCCCCCCGGAGGGTAAGTTGTGGTCTCCTGTGTCCTGGGGGACCAGGCGTTCCCCCTGCCTTTTTTCATTCATCTCTCAAGTATTTATTTATTTATTTATTTATTTGAGACGGAGTCTCACTTTGTCGCCCAGGGATGGAGTGCAGTGGCCGGATCTCGGCTCACTGCAAGCTCCGCCTCCCGGGTTTACGCCATTCTCCTGCCTCAGCCTCCCGAGTAGCTGGGACTACAGGCGCCCGCCAACTCACCCGGCTAGTTTTTTTGCATTTTTTAGTAGAGATGGGGTTTCACTGTGTTAGCCAGGATGGTCTCGATCTCCTGACCTTGTGATCCGCCTGTCTCGGCCTCCCAAAGTGCTGGGATTACAGGCTTGAGCCACCGCGCCCGGCCTCAAGTATTTATTAAGCACCCGCTGTGCACACCTACAAGTGCTCCCTGCCTGGTCCGGGGAGAACAACGCTAAACAAATGAATGACCAAGTGCTTTTCTGCAGGAAATGAACGCAGTGAAGAGGCAGATTAGGAAGGGAGGTGAATCCCAGTAGTGGGGGGGGTGGAAGGGGAAGGGGTCTCTGAGAAAGTGACGTGAATGGCAAGCAGCAGCCCTGTGCTTTGGGAGGCCAAGGCAGCAGGATCGCTTGAGTCCAGGAGTTTGAGATCAGCCTGGACAACCTAGCAAGACCCCAGCTCTACAAAAGTTTTAAAATTAGCTGGGCGTTGTGGTGCACGCCTATAATCCTGGCACTGTGGGAGGCTGAGGTGGGAGAATTGCTTGAACCCAGGAGTTTGAGATCAGCCTGGGCCACATAGCAAGACCCCAGCTCTACAACAAATTTAAAAATTAGCTGGCTGTGGTGGTGCACACTGGTAATCCTGGCACTGTGGGAGGCTGAGGTGCAAGAATCACTTGAACCCAGGAGTTTGAGATCAGCCTGGGCCACATAGCAAGACCTATCCTATCTCTACAAATTTTTTTTTTTCCTGAGACAGGGTCTTGCTCTGTCACCCAGGCTGGAGTGCAGTGGCACGATCTAGGCTCACTGCAAGCTCCGCCTCCCGGGTTCATGCTATTCTCCTGCCTCAGCCTCCTGAGTAGCTGGGACTACAGGCGACTGCCACCATGCCCGGCAAATTTTTTTTTTTTTTTGAGACGGAAGTTCACTTTTGTTGCCCAGGCTAGAGTGCAATGGCGCGATCTTGGCTCATCACAACCTCTGCTTCCTGGGTTCAAGCGATTCTCCTGCCTCAGCCTCATGAATAGCTGGGATTACAGGCGTGCACCACCACACCTGGCTAATTTTGTATTTTTAGTAGAGATGGGGTTTCTCCACGTTGGCCAGGCTGGTCTCAAACTCCTGACCTCAGGTGATCCACCCACCTCAGCCTCCCAAAGTGCTGGGATTACAGGCGTGAGCCACCGCGCCTGGCTTTTATTTATTTATTTATTTTTTATTAGCCAACTGCAGGGCTATACGTCAGTAGTTCTAGCTACTTGGATGGCTGAGGTGGGAGGATCACTTGGCCCCAGGAGGTTAGGGCTCCAGTGAGTTATGATTGCACCACTGCACTCCAGACTGGGGGACAGAACCAGACCCTGTCTCTTTTTTTTTTTTTTTAGACGGAGTTTTGCTCTTGTTGCCCAGGCTGGAGTGCAATGGTACAATCTCGGCTCACCACAACCTCCGCCTCCCGGGTTCAAGCAATGCTCCTGCCTCAGCCTCACGAGTAGCTGGGATTACAGGCACCCACCACCACACCCAACTAATTTTGTATTTGTAGTAGAGACGGGGTTTCTCCATGTTGGTCAGGCTGGTCTCGAACTCCTGACCTCAGGTGATCTGCCTGCCTCGGCCTCCCAAAGTGTTGGGATTACAGGCATGAGCCACTGCGCCTGGTCTTAACAGTCTAGCGGGAGTGACACGGGAGCCAGCGGGTGGCTGAACTCATCAGGTGGGCAGTGGCAGAGGCCTGGGCTGCGCTGGTGACCAGGGAGGGATGAGAGGGGCTGGAGTGTGGACAGAGTTGGAAGGCAGGAAGGGTGGACCAGCTGTCAGCCGAGGTAGGGAGAGAACAGAGAGCCGCACTGGGACCTTTTTTTTTTTTTTTTTTTTGAGACAGAGTCTTGCTCTGTCTCCCAGGCTGGAGTGCAGTGGCCGGATCTCCGCTCACTGCAAGCTCCGCCTCCCGGGTTCACGCCATTCTCCTGCCTCAGCCTCCCGAGTAGCTGGGACTACAGGCGCCCGCCACCTCGCCCGGCTAGTTTTTTGTATTTTTTAGTAGAGATGGGGGTTTCACCGTGTTAGCCAGGATGGCCTCGATCGCCTGACCTCGTGATCCGCCTGCCTCAGCCTCCCACAGTGCTGGGATTACAGGCGTGAGCCACCATGCTCGGCCTACTGGGACCTTATTAGCATGCACCGGGCATACGGATAAGGTGTGGCCAGGGCAGAGCTGCTCCTTAAAGCCACCATTCCAGGGGGTGTAGCTGGATGGAAAGGTGTCCACTGGCCTGGGCTGCCCAGGACAGACGCCCTGTGTCCTGGCCCCAGCCAAGTATGCTACATGCTCGACCGCGGGAAGCTGGAAACCTTCACCCTGAGGGATGTGCCCGGCCCGCTGTGTGCCAAGCTGGCCGTGCTGCAGCTCTTTGCCAGCTGCCTGCAGCGGCGGCTGCGGGAGGTGAGAGCTAGGGTGCTGGGAGGGCGAGGGGTGGGGACGCCTCCTGCTCTACATGACCTCAGCCAAGTCTGTCCACAGGAGGGGACCCTCTCCACACCTGTGCCGCCTGCTGGACCTGGCCTCTGCCTCCTGCGCTTCCTGGCCTCTGAGCAAGGCTTGCTGCTGCTGTTCAGTAATGGGACGGTGCAGGTGAGCCCGGGGCTCACACTCAGGGACCACTGGGGCTCAGCAGGGTGGGGTCTGGCCTGGGCTGTTAGGGAACAAACTCTGGGGGAGCCCTAGGAAGCATCTGCCTCCCAAAAAAGAAGAAAAAAAAAGTATTGGCTCCTAAGTACAAAAGCCACAGCATGGAAAATGCGTGACGTTTTTGGGCCAGGCACTGTGGCTCACGCCTGTAATCCCAGCGCTTTGGGAGGCTGAGGTGGGAGGATCCTTTGAACCTGGGAGATCGAGGCTACAGTGAGCTATAATTGCACCATTGCACTCCAGCCTGGGCAACAGAGTGAGACCCTGTCTCTAAAAAATAACAATAAAAAATAAAAAATTTAAAAAAAATGACCCTTCTTGGAGGTGGTTGTATACCCAAGAGTCAGGGGTCTTGGCTGGGTGCCACACGCCTGTAATCCCAGCACTTTGGGAGGCCAAGGCGGGCAGATCACAAGGTCAGGAGTTTGAAACCAGCCCGACCAACATAGTGAAACCCCGTCTCTACTAAGAATACAAAACTTAGCCAGGCACAGTGGCGCCTGTAATCCCAGCTACTCAGGAGGCTGAGGCAGGAGAATCGCTTGAACCCGGGAGGCGGGGGTTGCAGTGAGCTGAGATTGCACCACTGCACTGCAGCCTGGGCAACAGAGCAAAAATCCATCTCAAAAAAAAAAAAAGCTGGGCGCGGTGGTTCACGCCTGTAATCCCAGCACTTTGGGAGGCCCAGGCGGGCAGATCATGAGGTCAGGAGATCGAGACCATCCTGGCTAACACGGTGGAACCCCATCTCTACTAAAAATACAAAAATTAGCTGGGCGTGGTGGCGGGCGCCTGTAGTCCCAGCTATTCAGGAGGCTGAGGCAGGAGAATGGTGTGAACCCGGGAGGCGGAGCTTGCAGTGAGCTGAGATCGCACCACTGCACTCCAGCCTGGGTGACAGAGCAAGACTCCGTCTCAAAAAAAAAGTCAGGGATCTTGCTGGAAGACTGTGGGCAGGGGAGCCCCCATCTGAGCCTCAGTTTCCCCAGGTGTACAGTGGAGCGCTTGGCCTCCCGACCCCGAGTTCCTGTGGCTGGGGCAGGCACTAGGGGCCAGATTGGGGGCTCTGGGTCCAGTGTCCACTTGTCTTTCTCCTGGAGCGCCAGGGCTGGCGGCAGGTGCAGGGGAACCCTTCTCCCCTTGACTGGTATCTTACCCTTTGCAGATGAGTTTCAGTGGAGTCCCGGCCCAACTGGTGCTGAGTGGCGAGGGTGAGGGTTTGCAGCTCACCCTCTGGGAGCAGGGCCCCCTGGCACCTCCTATGCCCTGGACATCCTGCGGAGCCACGGCTGCGTCCCCGCCACCCGGCAGTGCCTTCACCACGCCGTCCGCATGCTGCAGAGTATCTAACGCCCCTGAGAGTCAGAGTGGACCCCTGCATGGTAGTGCCAGGAACCCAGGCTCCATTTCCATTCCTGTGGCTCTCCACAGAGGGGCTGTCCTGGGGGAGAGTTGGGGGGCACATGGGAGGTGGGTTCTTGCCTTGTGGCATGACTGTTCAAGCCAGACTTTGCTGGGATCTCTTCCTTTTTCATTAAAGACAATT
This sequence comes from Rhinopithecus roxellana, assembly GCF_007565055.1. NCBI lineage: Eukaryota > Metazoa > Chordata > Mammalia > Primates > Cercopithecidae > Rhinopithecus > Rhinopithecus roxellana. The sequence continues at coordinate 11,948,550 of NC_044556.1, forward strand.
TGAAATGCTGTAGGCCACGGTCTGCCTCTCTTTGGGGGAAAGTGTTTGGAGGAGCTTTGGCAAAGGAGCGTTGACCCCACGTGATGTTGCCTCCTCCATGGCAGAGGTGGGCTACATTTTCACCAATGCAGACATTAGCACCAGAGGGCCGGTCTAGTGGCTCATGCCTGGAATCCCAGCATTTTGGGAGGTCAAGGCAGGAGGATCGCTTAGGCCCGGGAGTTTGAGACCAGCCTGGGCAACATGGCAAGACCCCATCTCTACAAAAAATTAGCTGGGCATGGGCCAGGGGTGGTGGCTCACGCCTGTAATCCCAGCACTTTTGGGAGGCTGAGGCGGGTGGATCATGAGGTCAGGAGATCGAGAGCATCCTGGCTAACCTGGTGAAACCCCGTCTCTACTAAAAATACAACAAATTAGCCGGGCACGGTGGCAGGCGCCTGTAGTCCCAGCTACTCGGAAGACTGAGGCAGGAGAATGGCGTGAACCCGGGAGGCGGAGCTGGCAGTGAGCCGAGATCACCCCACTGCACTCCAGCCTGGGCGACGGAGCGAGACTCCGTCTCAAAAAACAAAAGAAAAAATAGCTGGGCATGGTGGTGCATACCTGTAGTCCCAGCTACTTGGGAGGCTGAGATGGGAGGATTGCTTGAGCCTGGGAGGCTGAGGCTGAAGTGAGCTGTGATTGCACCACTGCACTCCAGCCTGGGTGACAGAACAAAGACCCTGTCTCAACAACAACGAAATTAGTACCAGAAGTGGGGTTCTGCCGTAACTCTGAATCTAAAGCACGAGACACTTGCTTAATGGGTGGACAGGAAAGAAGCCGACGCTGAGGCTGGAATGGCGGCTGGCCGCGCTCTGGGACACAGTTGCCACAACTGTCACCTGTGCTGCCCTGGGGGGGATGGTGCATTCATGGACCTGACCTCTCTGGGCTGATGGAGTGTTGATTGTTAGGTCAAAATGTCATCTGAGGCTGGGCATGGTGGCTCACACCTGTGATCCCAGCACTTTGGGAGGCCAAGGCAGGCAGATCACTTGAGCTCAGGAGTTCGAGACCATCTTCACCAACATGGTGAAACCCCGTCTCTACTAAAAATACAAAAAATTAGCTGGGTGTGGTGGTGCACGCCTGTAGTCCCAGTTACTCAGGAGGCTGAGGCAGGAGAATCACTTGAGCCCAGGAGGCAGAGCTTGCAGTGAGCCGAGATCGCACCATTGCACTCCAGCACGGGCAACAGAGCAAAACTCCGTCTCAAAAAAAAAAAAAATGGACACAACCTAAGTGTCCAGCGATGAGAGACTCAAACATCTGGCCACCCCCAGGGATGAGTGAGGCTGGGGAAGTGGGGAGGCTCACGGGGGCATTAAGGCACGCCGAGGGGTTCGGAGCTGATGACAGAAAAACCCTTGCCGACTGCGGAAGGGCTCCAGGCCCCTCAGTAGCTCTTTTGTTTTTTGAGATGGAGTCTCGCTCTGTCGCCCAGGCTGGAGTGCAGTGGTGCGATCTCGGCTCACTGCAAGCTCCGCCTCCCGGGTTCAATGGATTCCTCTGCCTCAGCCTCCTGAGTAGCTGGGATTACAGGCATGCGCCACCACGTCCGGCTGATTTTTGTGTTTTTAATAGAGACAGGGTTTCACCATGTTGGTCAGGCTGGTCTTGAACTCATGACCTCAGGTGATCCTCCCACCTCGGCCTCCCAAAGTGCTGGGATTACGGGCATGAGCCACCGTGCCCGGCCCCCTCGTTATCACTTGAAGCCACAATTCTCAGTGCGAGGCTCCTGGGCTGTGCTTGGGCTGTCCGCTGAGGTGCCCAGAGGTGTATCCTAGGCTGGAGAAAACTCCCCCTCGACCGATGTGGGATCGGGAGACCGGGGCTCCAGTCCCAGCTGGCCACTTCCAGGCACATCCAGGCCTCAGTTTCCCTGCCTGTTTAAGGGGGCATGTATTCTCTGGCATCCCTGCCAGCAGCGTGATTCTGCGTGAAGTTCCACTTCCAAGTTCCCATTATCAACCCCAGAAACTCATCATAAAAGAGGGAGAATTGAGGCTGGGTGCGGTGGCTCACGCCTGTAATCCCAGCAGGCTGGGAGGTTACGGCGGGCGGATCACTTGAGGACAGGAGTCTGAGACCTGCCTGGGCAACATAGTGAGACTCTGTCTCTACTAAAAATTTAAAAGCCAGACCTGGTGGCACATGTCCGTAGTCCCAGCTACTCAGCAGGCCCAGGTGGGAGGACTGCTTCAGCCCAGGGGTTCCAAGGTACAGTGAGCTATGATTGCACCACGGCACTCCACCACTACTCTGGGTGATAGAGCAAGACCCTTTCTCAAAAATAAAAAATAAAAAATAGGCTGGGCGTGGTGGCTCACGCCTGTAATGCCAGCATTTTGGGAAGTCAAGGTAGACAGATCACCTGAGGTCATGAGTTCGAGACCAGCCTGGCCAACATGGCAAAACTCCGTCTCTACTAAAAATACAAAAATTAGCGGCCAGGTGCGGTGGCTCACACCTGTAATCCCAGCACTATGCTGGTCAGGCTGGTCTCAAACTCCTGACCTCAAGGAATAATCTGGCCTCAGCCTCCCAAAGAGCTGGGATTACAGGTGTGAGCCACCGCACCCAGCCACCTTAGCCTTTAGAATAGTAGTTGTTCTCTGCCGGACGCGGTGGCTCACGCCTGTCACCCCAGCACTTTGGGAGGCCAAGGTGTTCCGATCACGAGGTCAGGAGATTGAGACCATCCTGGCCAACATGGTGAAACCCTGGCTCTACTAAAAATACAAAAATTAGCCAGATGTGGTGGCGTATGCCTGTAGTCCCAGATACTCGGGAGGCTGAGGCAGGAGAATCACTTGAACCAGGGAGTCAGAGGTTGCAGTGAGCCGAGATCACACCACTGCACTCTAGCCTGGTGACAGAGAGAGACTCCATCTCAAAATAAAAAATAAAAATAAAAAATATAGTAGTTGTTCTCCGTGGTGGGGGATGGGGAGTGGAGGGGTGATTCTGTCCCCAGGGGACACTAGGCTATGTCTGGGGACATCTGTGGTCATCATGACCAGGGGTGCTCCTGGCATGGAGTGGGTGAAGGCCAGGGACGCTGCTTTGTACCCCGCAATGCCCAGGACGGCCCCACCCCAGAGAATAGCTTGGCCCCAACATCCATAGTGCCCAAGAGGAGACACCCTAGTTTGGAGACAGGAACTGAAATATTTACAGGCCTAGTGTTTAATTTCTAAAGCGGATTTCCTCTGTAATCAGGAAAAAAAAAAAAAAAGCAATGAAGTGGAGAAACGGCACTCCCGGGAGATTCTGCACATTCCCAAGCCCACGCTGCACCTCACACGCAGCAGGGAGCAATGTCCCCGTAGTGGCCCCTCGCTGAGGTCAGCGATGCATGGGGCGAGAGAAGGGTCGAGGTGGGGACGGCGTCCTGCCAAGCACAGCATGTCCTGGGGCCACCCGTCAGCAGGCAGGGCGCTCTGCCACTCAAACGGGGGCGTGATGAGTCCGAGGCCACCCAGCAGGACTGAAGCTCCCCAGGGGCCTCCTCACAGCCCTTTCCCTTTGGAACCATATGCTATCAATTCCAAAAGTAAAATGCAGATTTTTTTTCTTTTTGTTTTTTTTTTTTTTTTTTAAGACAGGGTCTCACTCTGTAGGCCAGGCTGGAGTACAGTGGTGCCATCTCGACTCGCTGCCCACTCTGCCTCCTGGGTTCAAGCAATTCTCCTGCCTCAGCCTCCCAAGTAGTTGGGATTACAGGCATGTGCCACCATGCCCAGCTAATTTTTGTAATTTTAGTAGAGATGGGGTTTCACCATATTGGTCAGGCTGGTCTCGAACTCCTGACCTGTGAGCCTCCCGCCTTGGTCTCCCAAAGTGCTGGGATTACAGGCATGAGCCACTGCACCGGGCCTCTTTTCTTTTCTTTTTTTTTTTGAGACAGAGTCTCACTCTGTCGCCCAGGCTGGAGTACAGTGGTGGGATCTGAGCTCACTGCAACTTCTGCCTCCTGCTTTCAAGCAACTCTCCTGCCTCAGCCTCCTAAGTAGCAGGAAATATAGGCGTGCACCACCACACCCAGCTAATTTTTGCATTTTTAGTAGAGACAGGGTTTCACCATGTTGGCCAGGCTGGCCTCGAACTCCTGACCTCAGGCAATCTGCCCGCCTCAGCCTCCCAAAGTGCTGGGATTATAGGCATGAGCCACCATGCCCAGCCCATTTCTTTTTTTCTTTTTCTTTTTCTTTTTTTTTTTTTTAAGATGCAGTCTTACTCTGTCGCCCAGGCCAGAGTGCAGTGGCGCGATCTCAGCTCACTGCAGCCTCCACCTCCCGGATTCAAGCAATTCTCCTGCTTTGGCCTCCTAAGTAGCCAGGACTACAGGTGCGTGCCACCACACTCGGCTACTTTTTGTATTTTTAGTAGAGATGGGGTTCACCATGTTGCCCAGGCTGGTCTTGAACTCCTGACCTGAGACAATCCACCTGCCTCGGCCTCCCAAAGTGCTGGGATTACAGGCGTGGGCCACTGCACCCCATCTGGATGCCATTTCTTTGCCACGAAATTGCAACCTTAACAAATCAAACTCAAGTCCCAGCGTCCACCACCACTTGTCCCTGGGCCCCCTCTGTTTCTGGGAAGTGACAGGGTCTCCTAGTTTTCTCCCATCTGTTTCCTACGCTTCCTTTCCTGGAAAGAATAACTGACACGTGGCAGCGTCCCCGTGTCCCCTCTCGGCCGAGTGCCTGTGTGCATTGCTGCATCTGGGGAGATAGAGCCAACTCTTTGCTTTTTATGGAACGGGGAATGAAGCAAAGCCAGCGTTTGTGGATGGGAGAGAAAACACGACCAAAACAGATACTGGGGCCCACGTTGGGAGTAGAGAAAGCTGCAGGCACGCTGGGCTGGGGCAGAGGGAGGAGCAGGGAGACCGGTAAGGGAGGTCGTGTGTCTTGGTGTAGCCAGACCTAGGAGGAGGGATCAGTGGGGAGAATTTGGAGATGCCCCCAGGGACTCCACAGGAATGGAGTGTGGGTGAGAGAGGAACGAAAGCAAGCAGAGAAAACACAGAGCAAGTGCATCACCACCTTTAAAAACAAAATGAACTGGCCAGGCATGGTGGCTCATACCTGTATTCCCAGCACTTTGGGAGGCTGAGATGGGCAGATCATCTGAAGTCAGGAGTTTGAGACCAGCCTGGGCAACATGGTGAAACCCCGTCTCTACTAAAAATACAAAAATTAGCCAGGTGTGGTGATGTGCACCTGTAGTCTCAGCTACTTGAGAGGCTGAGGCAGGAGAATCGCTTGAGCCCGGGAGGTGAAGATTGCGTGCGGTGAGCCGAGATCATGCCACTGCACTCCAGCCTGGGCAACAAGAGCAAAACTCCACCAAGAAAAAAAAAAAAAACAAAACCCTAAGAAGAAAAACTTTTGTTAAAAGTTAAAGCATTTACTGACTTTACCATGTCAACAATCATTGATTATGATGTCATGGCTTAAGTGGATGTCTTTGTCTCCTCGGTGCTGTGGCATCCTATAGAGAACTTAATTTTTTTTTTTTTTTTTTGCTTGTTTTTTAAACGACAGGGTCTCATTCTGTCCCCCAGGCTGGAGTGCAGTGGTACAATCACAGCTCACTGCAGCCTCAACTTCCTGGGCTCAAGCGATCCTCCCGCCTCAGCCTCCTGCATAGCTAGGACTATACGCGTGCACCACTATGCCCAGCTAATTTTTTTTTTTTTTTTTGAGACAGTGTTTTGCAACATTGTCCAGGCTTGTCTCAAACTCCTGGGCTCAAGTGATCCTCCCGCCTCAGCCTCCTAAAGTGCTGGGATTACAGGCGTGAACCACCGTGCCTGGCCTCTGGCAGACGTTTTGACTACAACCTTGTGAGCACCCTTGAGCCAAATCACTTCTGACTTCCTGATATGCAGAAAATATAAGAAATAAGTGTTTGTTGGCTGGGCGCGGTAGCTCAGGCCTGTAATCCCAGCACTTCGGGAGGCCGGGGCAGGCGGATCACGAGGTCAGATCTAGACCATCCTGGCTAACACAGTGAAACCCCATCCCTACTAAAAAAAATACAAAAAAAACTAGCTGGGCGTGGTGGCGGGCGCCTGTAGTCCCAGCTACTCAGGAGGCTGAGGCAGGAGAATGATGTGAACCCGGGAGGCGGAGCTTGCACTGAGCGAAGATCGTGCCATTGCACTTCCAGTATGCACAACAGAGCGAGACTCCATCTCAAAAAAAAAAAAAAAAAGAAAGAAAGAAGTGTTTGTTATTATTTCAAGACACCAAGTTCTTTTTTATCTTTTTTTTTTTTTTTTTTTTTTTGAGATGGAGTTTCCCTCTGTCGCCCAGGCAGGAGTACAGTGGTGTAATCTCGGCTCACTGCAACCTCTGCCTCCCGGGTGCAAGCGATTCTCCTGACTCCCGAGTAGCTGGGATTAGGCACGCACCACCACGCCTGGCTGATTTTTTAATTATTAGTAGAGACGGGTTTCACCATGTTGGCCAGGCTGGTTTCGAACTCCTCACCTCAGGTGATCTCTCCGATTCTGCCCCTCAAAGCACTGGAATTACAGGCGTGAGCCACCGCGCTCGGCCTCTTCTCTTTCTTTATGGAGAGACGGAGTCTCGCTCTGTCACCTAGGCTGGACTCAAACTCCTAGCCTCAAGCAATTTCCCAGTCTCAGCCTCCCAAAGCACCGAGATTACTGCGAGTCACCATACCTGGCCCAGACACCAAATTTGAAGGTAATTTGTGACCCAGTACTAATACACAATCCAAAAGATGCAAGAAACAGCTGCATTTCTGCCCAGAACATTTGTTTCTAGGGAGAAAAAGACAAAACATCTTCAGAGTGTTTAACTGTGTGTCTTGCAAAATGACCTACCTAGAGTATTTATTTCCATCTGCTTGTAGGCGTCAAGAACAGCAACAATCTGTGCGGTCTCCCACGCCCCGAGCCCACAATGGTGGTTTATTAAAAATAAACCAACCACAGAATATATTAATTTTCTAACCTCCCGGGCCAATGCTTATTTCTAGGTATAAGAACTTCCAGAGATGGCAAAGCACCTACACCGCCCTCGTGCTAAAGTTTCTGGAATCTTCCTTAGATGGGTGAACTGTGTGCTGCCAGAAATAAAATTAATAGCCTCACTTATTTGGGTGCTGACAAGGGTTGGAACTTCGAGAAATGGTCATGAATTCACTCCAGCCCTGGCTCAAAGATTTTTTTTTCTTTTTTCCCTTCTTCCTTCTCCCCTGTTCTTCCCGCTACTCCTTCTCCTCCTGTTTCTCCGCCTCCTTCCTTCTCCTTCTTCTTTTTCTTTTTGGAAACCACTGATTTAACCCTAAGAGAGGGAAAACTTGCCCTGGAAAGAATTTCCAAAGCTCAATTTTATTTTTCAAGACAGAGTCTCGCTCTTGTCACTCAGGCTGGAGTGCAGTGGCGTGCTCTCGGCTCACTGTAGCTTCCGACTCCCGGGTTCAAGAGATTTTCTCCTGCCTCAGGATTCCAAGTAGCTGGGACTACAGGCGTCATCATGCTCGGATAATTTTTCTATTTTTAGTAGAGATGGGGTTTCACCACATTGGTCAGGCTGGTCTCGAACTCCTGACCTCAGGCGATCCACCTGCCTCAGCCTCCCAAAGTGCTGGGATTACAGGCGTGAGTCCCCGCGCCTGGCCCCAAAGCTCCGTTTTACCCTTTTTCCCACGCTGAGGCTACAGCTGAACCCAGCCTCCGGACCACCTCCTCATTGGTCTGTGGGAGCACGTGACATTATGCCTGCTCCAATCATCAACAAGCAAGGCGGGGCCAAGGGCGGCTACCTCTGAGGCCAGCAGGATTGGCTGCTGCCCGTGGCAACTGTGTGTGACGTCATAAAGCTTCCTTGCGCCGTGGCAACGCCCGGGGAGCCGGGACCTTTTCTCTCCCACTTTACAGATGGGAACACTGAGGCACTGGTTCTCCTCAATCTATGAAAAAATGGGGTGCTGGTAGGTAGGTCAGTCTGGGTCCCACGGGGAGTTTTCAAAATCCTGATGACTCCAGAGAATTACGCTGAGTGAAAAAAGCCTGTCCTGACGGGGCGCGGTGGCCCACGCCTGTAATCCTCGCACTTAGAGAGGTCGAGGCAGGTGGATCACAAGGTCAAGAGATCGAGACCATCCTGGCCAACATGGTGAAACCCTGTCTCTACTAAAAACACAAAAACTAGCGGGGCGTGGTGGCGGGCGCCTGTAGTCCCTGCTACTTGGGGAGCTGAGGCAGGAGAATCACTTGAACCCGGGAGGCGGAGGTTACAGTGAGCTGAGATCGCGCCACTGCACTCCAGCCTGGGTGACAGAGCGAGACTCCGTCTCCAAAAGAAAAAAAAAAGCTTGTCCCAAGAAGTCACATACTGTAACATAACGTTATATGGCCGGGTGTGGTAGCTCACGCCTGTAATCTCAACATTTTGAGAGGTTGAATCGGGAGGATCACTTGAGATCAGGAGTTCAGACCAGCCTGGGGAACATAGCAAGACTCCATCTCTCTCTAAAAAAAAAAAAAAAAAGGCCGGGCGCGGTGGCTCAAGCCTGTAATCCCAGCACTTTGGGAGGCCGAGATGGGCGGATCACGAGGTCAGGAGATCGAGACCATCCTGGCTAACACGGTGAAACCTCGTCTCTACTAAAAATACAAAAAACTAGCCGGGCGAGGTGGCGGGCGCCTGTAGTCCCAGCTACTCCGGAGGCTGAGGCAGGAGAATGGCATAAACCCGGGAGGTGGTGCTTGCAGTGAGCTGAGATCCGGCTACTGCACTCCAGCCCAGGTGACAGAGCAAGACTCCGTCTCAAAAAATAAAAATAAATAAAAATAAAAATAAAAATAAAAAAATAAAAAAATTAAAAAAAAAAAAAAAAAAAAAAAAAAGCCCGGGTGCGGTGGCTCAAGCCTGTAATCCCAGCACTTTGGGAGGCTGAGACGGGCGGATCACGAGGTCAGGAGATCGAGACCATCCTGGCTAACACAGTGAAACCCGTCTCTACTAAAAAGTACAAAAAACTAGCCGGGCGAGGTGGCGGGTGCCTGTAGTCCCAGCTACTCAGGAGGCTGAGGCAGGAGAATGGCGGGAACCCGGGAGGCGGAGCTTGCAGTGAGCTGAGACCCAGCCACTGCACTCCAGCCTGGGCGACAGAGCAAGACTCTGTCTCAAAAAAAAAAGAGGGAGGGAGTCTTGCTCCATCGCCCAGGCTGGAGTGGAATGGCGCCATCTCAGCTCACTGAAACCTCCACCTCCTGGGTTCAAGCAATTCTCCTCCCTCAGCCTCCAGAGTACCTGGGATTACAGGCGCTCACCACCACGCCCAGCTAATTTTTGTATTTTTAGTAGAGACAGGGGTTTCGCCATGTTGGCCATGCTCGTCTCGAACTCCTGACCTCAGGTAATCCTCCTGCCTCGGCATCCCAAAGTGTTGAGATTACAGGCATCAGCCACCACACCCGTTTCAAAAATAAATTTAAAAATTAGCCGGGCATGGTGGGGTGTGCCTGTGGTCTCAGCTACTCAGGTGGCTGAGGTGGGAGGATCAGTTGAGCCCAGGAGTTCAGATCAGCCTGGGGAACATAGTGAGACCTCATCCCTATGAAAAATTAAAAAATTAGCCAAGGATGATGATGCACACCTGTTGTCCTAGCTACTTGGGAGACGGAGGCAGGAGGATGCCTTGAACCCAGGAGTTCATCTAGGTTGCAATGAGCTGTGATTGCACCACTGGACTCCAGCCTGGACAGCAGAGCAAGACCTTGTCTAAATAAAAAAAAAAAGGTTTATATAACATTTTGGAAATGGAATTAGGTTTGGGGATGAGGGTTGGGGAGGAGGCACAAACAGCAAGAGATCCTGATGGTGATGGAAATGCTCCATGTCATGATTGTGGATACATGCATCTACCCAGGCCAGCAAATTACAGGAATCTAAATACATGACACACACACACACAAGCACAAGTTAAACTGAGGAAACCTGAATAAGACTGATGGATTGCATCCATGTGAAATCCTACTTACAATATATATGTGTTTTTGAGATGGAGTTTCCTTCTTGCACCCCAGGCTGGAGTGCAATTTTGCGATCTCAGCTCACTGCCGCCTCTAGGGTTCAAGCGCTTCTCCTGCCTCAGCCTCCGGAGTAGCTGGGATTACAGGCGCCTACCACCACGCCCAAGTCATTTTTGTATTTTTAGTAAAGATGGGGTTTCGCCATGTTGGCCAGGCAGGTGTAGAACTCCTGACCTCGTGATTCACCCACCTCAGACTCTCAAAGTGGTGTGATTACAGGCCTGAACCACCACACCTGGTTTTGTTTTGTGTTTTGTTTTGTTTTTGAGAAGGGGTCTCACTCTGTTGCCCAGGCTAGAGTGCAGTGGTATGTTCTAGGCTCACTGCAGCCACCACCTCCCAGATTCAAACGATTCTCCTGCCTCAGCCTCCGGAGTAGCTGGGACTACAGGTACCCGTCAGCACATGCAGCTAATTTTTTGTATTTTTGGTAGAGACGAGGTTCACCATGTTGACCAGCCTGGTCTCGCACTCCTGACCTCAGGTGATCCACCTGCCTTGGCCTCCCAAAGTGCTGGGATGACAGGCATGAGCCACAGCACCTGGTCCTTCCTTCCTGTCTTTCTGAGACAGGGTCTTGTTCCATCACCCAGGCTAGAGTGCAGTAGCAGGATCACAGCTCAATGCAACCTAGAAGAATTCCTGCGGTGCTGTGCTCACGGGATCCTCCCTCCTCTTGCAACTGCATGTGAATTTACAATTATTTCAATAAAAATTTAAATTAAAAAGTTATGGGCCAGGAACGGTGGCTCACGCCTGTAATCCCAGCACTTTGGGAGGTCGAGATGGGTGGATCACCTGAGGTCAGGAGTTCAAGACCAGCCTGACCAACATGGTGAACCCTGTCTCTACAAAAAATACAAAAATTAGCCGGCTGTGGTGGCAGGTGCCTGTAATCCCAGCTACTCGGGAGGCTGAGGCAGGAGAATCACTTGAACCCGGGAGGCGGAGGCTGCACTGAGCTGAGATCACACCACTGCACTCCAGCCTGGGTGACAGAGCGAGACTCCGTCTCAAAAAATAAAAAGAGAAAAAAGAAAAAAGCCAAGGAAGTGGGGTCTGTTGTGCCCTTGAAAGGACAGTGGTAAAACTCTCTGGGCGGCGTGGGGTGTCCAGGTCTCTCTCTGTCACCCCTAACACTGGGCGAGACTGGATCTGCTTTGGGTAAAGGAACAATACATTTCTGTGTCCCCTGCCAGTCATTCATTCAATCAGCAATTTTGTTGTTGTTGTTCGTTTGTTTAGAGATGGAGCTTCCCTCTTGTCGCCCAGGCTGGAGTGCAGTAGCATGATCTCAGCTCACTGCAACCTCCGCCTCCCGGGTTCAAGAGATTCTCCTGCCTCAGCCTCCCGAGTAGCTGGGATTACAAGTGCCCACCACCACGCCCGGCTAATTTTTGTATTTTTAGTAGAGACCGGTTTCACCATGTTGGCCAGGCTGGTCTTGAACTCCTGACCTCAGGTGATCCGACCGCCTCGGCCTTCCAAAGTGCTGGGATTACAGGTGTGAGCCACTGCTCCCGGCCAATCAGCAAATATTTAATGAGCCCCCACTGCGTACTAGCGTTGAACTGCTGGCGAGGGTCGGCCAACGGCAGGAAAACGGAGTAACAGCTGCGCCCGCTTGTGCGCGAGCTCGCAGCCCCGAGCGAAGAGACCTGCGTCTCCACTTTGGACAAGTCTCCCTCCCGGAAATTTCCCGGGGATTCAGGGCTCCGAAGTAGCTGCAGGGCAGGGTGTCATGTGCAGCGCTGGCCACACGGTGGCGACAGAGAATGTGCCGTTCTGGTCCCCACTGGAGGCTGCGGGGTCGGGATGGGGAAGGAGATGGGGTCGCAATGGAGTGGGGGAAGCAGTGGGGCAGGAGAGAGCACCCCCCGCTTTCTTTTTTGTGAGACAGAGTTTCTCGTTGCCCAGGCTGGAGTGCAATGGGTGATCTTGGCTCACCGCAATCTCCTGGGTTCAAGCCATTCTCCTGCCTCAGCCTCCCGAGTAACTAGGATTACAGACATGCACCACCACACCCGGCTAATTTTTGCATTTTTAGTAGAGATGGTTTCGCTACGTTAGGCTGGTCTCGAACTCGTGACCTCAGGTGATCCATCCACCTCGGCCTCCCAAAGTGCTGGGATGATAGGCGTGAGCCACCACACCCAGCCGAGAGCACTCTTATCCACTGTGGGCTTTGGCAATAAACAAGGCGCTCAACCAATTATAATAAACACCTATGGAATTAATTCCCATCTGTGTTCCCCAAACTGCCCCCCACCACCGCCCAGTAATTCAGGGACCACAAGGATGGAGGTCTCTGGCTTATAACTCTCACCGTGAAGCCTGGTGCAGGAGCTCACACCTGTAATCCTGGCACTTTAGTAGGCCAAGGCGGGAGGATACTACCGAGCCTGGGTAATTTATTGTTTTATTATTTATTTTCATTTATTTTTTCGAGATGGAGTCTCGCTCTGTTGCCCAGGCTGGAGTGCAGTGGTGTCATCTCGGCTCACTGCAACCTCTGCCTCCCGGGTTCAAGCAATTCTCCTGCGTCAGCCTCCCGAGTAGTTAGGATTACAGTCGCCCGCCACCACATCTGGCTGATTTTTGTATATTTAGTAGAGATGAGGGTTTCGCCATGTTGGCCAGGCTGGTCTCAAACTCCTGGCCTCATTGATCCTCCCACCTCGGCCTCTGAAAGTGCTGGGATTGCAGGCTGGAGCCGCCGTGCCCGGCCAAGGCTGGGTAATTTATAAACAAAGGAGGGTTCACAGACTCACAGTTCTGCATGGCTGGGGAGGCCTCAGGAAACTTATAATCACGCTGGCGGGGAAGCAGGCGTGTCTTACCTGACTCAGGCGAAAGAGAGAGAGGAAGAGCAGTGAAAACTGTCTTATAAAACCATCACATCTCGTGAGTTCTCACTTACTCTCAGGAGAGCAGCATGGGGACCGCCCCCATGATCCAATCACCTCCCTCCTGCTCCCTCTCTCCACACATGGGGACCATGGAGATTACAACCGAGATGAGAGCCAAACCGCCTCAGGACCTCTCTCCCCCCACTCTCCTCCCACTGCCTCTAAACGTCGGCACCCCTGCCTCCTCTTCCCTGGTTGGTCCTTGGTGAGATGTGTGTCCAGTGGTCCCAGATCCTGACTTTTATTTTTTTTTGAGACACAGTCTCGCTCTATCGCCCAGGCTGGAGTGCAGTGGCGTGATCTCGGCTCACTGCAAGCTTCGCCTCCCGGGTTCAAGCGATTCTCCTGCCTCAGCCTCCCGAGTAGCTGGGACTACAGACGCCACCACCACGCCCGGCTAATTTTTTGTATTTTTAGTAGAGACGGGGTTTCACCATGTTAGCAGGACGGTCTTGATCTCCTGACCTCATGATCTGCCCTCCTCAGCCTCCCAAAGTGCTGGGACTACAGGTGTGAGCCACCGCGTCCGGCCCAAGACCCTAACTTAATAAGTAAGTCCAGGCCAGGTGGCTCACACCTATAATCAGCGTTTTGGAAGGCCAAGGCAAGTGGATCGTTTGAGCTCAGGAGTTGGAGACCAGTCTGGGAAACATGGTGAGACCTCGTGTCTATTAAAAACACAAAAAATTAGCCAGGAGCGGTGGTGCATGCCTGTAATCCCAGCTACTCAGGAGGCTGAGGCAGGAGAATCCCTTGAACCTGGGAGGTGGAGCTTGCAGTAAGCTGAGACTGCACCACTGCACTCCAGCCTGGGTGACAGAGCAAGACTCTGTCTCAAAAAAAAAAAAAAAAAAAAAAAAGACCAGGCTCAGTGGCTCACACCTGTGATCCCAGCACTTTGGGAGGCTGAGGTGGGGGATCACCTGAGGTCAGGTGTTCCAGACCAGCCTGGCCAACATGGTAAAACCCCATCTCTATTAAAAGTATAAAAATTGGCTGGGCGCGGTGGCTCAAGCCTGTAATCCCAGCACTTTGGGAGGCCGAGACGGGCGGATCATGAGGTCAGGAGATCGAGACCATCCTGGCTAACACGGTGAAACCCCGTCTCTACTAAAAAATGCAAAAAAACTAGCCGGGCGAGGTGGCGGGCGCCTGTAGTCCCAGCTGGTCGGGAGGCTGAGGCAGGAGAATGGCGTAAACCCGGGAGGCGGAGCCCTGGGAGGCGGAGGCTGCAGTGAGCTGCGATCGTACCACTGCACTCCAACCTGGGTGACAGAGCAAGACCCTGTCTCAAATAAATAAATAAATAAATAAAGATATGTATAAATAAAATTCAAGCTCGGTAGAATAAAAAATTCAGCTTCCCAGTTGTTCTCGCTTCATTTCAGGTGACAAATCACCATGCACAGCTGGTGGCTCTGTATCACACAGTGCAGATTTAGACCATTCTCATAATCGTTTTCATCATTGTAGAAAGTTCTATTGGACAACGCTGGACTAGAACATTCTAGAAGATTCTAGAAAGATCCAATACAGGAGCCACCAGCCACCTGTGGGTAATTGCATTTAAATTTAGACTTAAATTCTGGCCGGGCGCGGTGGCTCAAGCCTGTAATCCCAGCACTTTGGGAGGCCGAGATGGGCGGATCACGAGGTCAGCAGATCGAGACCATCCTGGCTAACACAGTGAAACCCCGTCTCTACTAAAAAAAATACAAAAAACCAGCCGGGCGAGGTGGCGGGCGCCTGTAGTCCCAGCTACTCGGGAGGCTGAGGCAGGAGAATGGCGTAAACCCGGGAGGCGGAGCTTGCAGTGAGCTGAGATCCGGCCACTGCACTCCAGCCTGGGCGACAGAGCGAGACTCTGTCTCAAAAAAAAAAAAAAATTTAGACTTAAATTCTGTTGGCTGGTGAAGTCCAGCACATGCTGGTGTGGTTTTTTTTAGGGGTGAGGTAGGTAGACTGCAGCAAAAACAGGATCTCCCATCACAGTTCTGTACATGGGGTGAGTGAGACAGTTCTGTGCAGGGGGTGAAGAAGCCAAAGGCCATACCCCAATTCACTTTCTGAAATCATCTCCCATTATTTTCACCTGTTCTTTGATTACTCTTTGTTCCCTGAGTGTGCCCTGTCATCCCACCTCCACACCTTTGCCATACTGTCTCCCTTTGACCCCCACATCCAACCAGCCCCTGTCTAGCCTTCTGCAGCATCCCCAGGCAGAATTCATTGGGCAGAATTCATCTCTCCCTCCTCTGAGCTCCTGACTCACCCACCCATCCACCCATCCACCCATCCACCCACCTGTCCACCCATCCATCCATCCATCCATCCATTCATCCAACCATCCACCCACCCATCTACCCATCCATCCATTCAACCATCCACCCTCTCATCTACCCATCCATCCATCCACCCATCCACCCACCTGTCCATCCATCCATCCATCCATCCATCCATCCATCCATCCATCCATCCACCCATCTATTCATCCATCCATCCATCCATCCATCCATCCACCCATCTATTCATCCATCCATCCATCCAACCATCCATCCATCCATCTATCCATCCATCCACCAACCCACCTGTCCACCCATCCACCCATCCATCCATCCATCCATCCACCCACCCACCCACCCATCCACCCACCTGTCCACCCATCCACCCACCTGTCCATCCATCCATCCATCCAACCATCCATCCATCCATCCATCCAACCATCCACCCACCCATCCATCCATCCATCCATCCATCCATCCATCCATCCATCCAACCATCCACCCACTCATCCATCCATCCATCCATCCATCCATCCATCCATCCATCCACCCACCCACCCATCTACCCATCCATCCATCCAACCATCCACCCACTCATCCATACACCCACCCATCTACCCATCCATCCATCCAACCATCCACCCACTCATCCATCCACCCACTCATCCACCTGTTCACCTATCCACCCACCCATCCATCCATCCATCCATCCATCCATCCATCCATCCATCCATCCATTTACCCACCCTCCCATCCATCCACCCACCCATCCACTTGTCCACCCATCCACTCATCCATCCACCCACCTGTGCATTCAAGCACCCACCCATCCATCCATCCATTCATCCACCCACTCCCCCATCCTCCCATACAACTACACATTCATCCATCCATCAGTTCACCCACCCATCCACTCACCCACTCATCCATCCATCCATCCATCCATCCATCCATCCATCCATCCATCCATCAATCCACCCATCCACCCATCCGTTTAACCCTTCCATCCATCCATCCATCCATCCATCCAACCATCCATCCATCCATCCATCCATCCATCCAACCATCCACCCACTCATCCATTCATTCATCCATCCATCCATCCATCCATCCACCTACCCTCCCATCCATCCACCCATCCATCCACCTGTCCACCCATCCACCCATCCATCTACCCATCTATCTATCCATCCATCCATCCATCCATCCATCCATCCACCCATCCATCCATCCATCCATCCATCCATCCATCCACCCATCCATTTACCCAGCCTCCCATCCATCAACCCACCCATCCACTTGTTCACTCATCCACCCAACCATCCACCCACCCATCCATCCACCCACCCATCCATTCACTCAACCAGCCATCCATCCACCCATCCATTCACTCACCTGCCCATCCACCCATCTATCCATCCATCCACCCACCCACCCATCCATCTATCCATCAACCCATCCACCCACCTGTCCACCTGTCCACCCATTCATCCATCCACCCACCCACCCATTCATCCATCTGCCCACCAACCCATCCATCAACCCATCCACCCACCCATCATCTATTTACCCACCCATCCATTCACCCACCCACCCCTCCATTCATTTATCCCCCCACCCACCCACCCACCCCTCCATTCATTTGTCCACCCACCCATCAACACATCCATCCATCTACCCATCTAATCATCCATACATCTACCCACCCACCCATCCATCCATCCATTCGTCCACCCACCCACTCCCATCTCCCCATCCAACCACCCATTCATCCATCCAATTCACCCACCCGTCCACTCACCCATCCACCCACCCATCTACTCATCCATCCATCCATCCATCCATCCGTCTCCTCATCCACCATCCACCACCCACCTGCCACCCACCCACGCATTCACCCATCCATTCACTCAACTGCCCATCCACCCACCCATCCATCCCCTCCTGAATGTAAGCATCTGAGGTCAGTGATTGCGAGGGCACCTATAGCGGGCCAGCTCTTACTGAGTGCTCGCCCTGTGCTAGGCTCTGTTTCTCACCAGCTGGTGGCCTACCCCCGGTTAAGCCCCCAATTCCCCATCCTACCGATGCAGAAACCAAGGTTGAGAAGGTGAAGTGACATGCCTGGGGACAGCCCAGGAAGGTGGTGCGGCAGACAGGGGCTCAGGCATCTGACGCTAGCACCCGCCATTTTCCTCATGCTTGGTGGACATGGGGCACGGTCTCTGCCCTGGGGACATCCCAAGGGGCACACAATGTGTGGGTGGTGTGTCCTTCCCATGTGGAGCCTACAGATGGGAGAACCACAGCCCTGCCCCTCAGCATCCCCCTTGTCTGATGAGACCTGGAACATGGGGTTTTCAGCAGACATTGGACTAGGGTCACCCCACCATGCCAAGTCCATGAGTCAAAGGAGGTGAGTGACAATAGCAGTGAGACTTTGTGCCCAGGACACAGGCCAGGCCTCAGCCCTTGGCTTCCCTGAGCTGTGCCGAGACATGGAGAGGTCAATGCACGGGATCCTTGCTTTGCCATTGCTGCCCCAGCCCTTCTAGAAAATTCTTCCAGCTCCTTGGTTAGAAATGTGGTCCCTGTGTTAGAGTTTGAGTTATTCCAACTCCTATTAGCTCTTACGATGGAAAGAAAGTTGGCTTTCAGGCACAACTGGATCCAGGGCCTTAGGCAGCAACTTTAATAGTCCAGACTGGGCCAGATGCAGTGTCTCATGCCTGTAACCCCAGCACTGTGGGAGGCTGGGGCAGGAGGATCACTTGAGGCCAGGAATTTGAGACTTGCTTGGGCAAACATGGGAATCTCCGTCTCTACAAAATATACAAAAAATTACAAAATATACAGAAAATTAGCTGGGCACGATGGTATGTGCCTGTGGTTCCAACCACTAGGAAGGCTGAGGTGGGAGGATCATTTGAGCCCAGGAGGTCAAGGCTGCTGTGAGTTATGACTGCACCACCACACTCCAGACAGGGCAACAGAGCAAGACTCTGTCTCTTAAAAAAACAAAAACAGAATCCATCTCTGGCCAACTCTTGGGCTGTCCCCAAAGGCCACAGACACTTCAGACTCTCATGTGTCAGCTGAGCAACCCTGCAGTGGGAGTGAGCTCATCCCTTGGATGTCCCTGGAAGTGCTGGGACCAGCACAGTGACACCCCTGGCCCCTGGCTGGGAGGCCTCAGCTCCCCTATCACTGCATCTCTTGGAAACCCCTAAAGCGGGTCCTGGCCAGTCGAGTTTTGCGCCCTGCCCTGGCGGGTCACCCAGCAGCCTCCTCACACTCTGTCATTCCCTTCCGCCGGGCAATTCCGCACCCCAACGCCCAGGGTCTTTGCACCTAGCCCTGTCATATCCTCTCCTCTCACAATTTTTTTTGTTGTTGTTGCTGACAGAGTCTTGCTCTGTCACCCAGGCTGGAGTGCAGTGGGGGAGTCTCGGCTCACTGCAGCCTCGACCTCCTTTGCTCAAGTGATCCTCCCACCTCAGCCTCCTGAGCAGCTGAGACTACAGGTGTGTGCCACCACATCTGGCTTCCTCCTAGTTTGGAGGTGCCTCTCCTCTCCCCAGCCTCCCCAGCAGTTAGATAACAAACTGACCCCACTTGAGGCTCCCCAGAAGCAGAGCCACTACATGATAGCCCCCTACTCCTTGCACCAGACAAAATCGTCCCTTCTGCCCACTCTATCGGAACCCTGGGGCTGCAGAAACCCCCGTATCCTTCCAAAAGACTCTCCTCCACCCCCTTGACATGTGTTCCATCTTCAATCCCTTGACCCCGTGGGGGCTGCTCTCATTCTCTCCATGACCCAATTGCAGAGAGGGGAGGGGGCGTCTGCACACCCACACCTCCCTGCGGCCTTCTGCAGTCTGGCTGAGGCATGAAGTCAGCCCAGGTCACAAGGTGTGTGGCCTGCAGCCGAACCCAGCAGCTCTTCACAGCTGTGGCCAGACCCAGGTTAAGAGTCCCTCCCGGCCGGGCACGCAGGCACGGTGACTCATACCTGTAATCCCAGCACTTTGGGAGGCCGAGTCAGGCGGATCATGAGGCCAAGAGATTGAGACCATCCTGGACAACTTGGTGAAACCCCGTCTCTACTAAAAATACAAAAATTAGCCAGGCATGGTGGCGGGCACCTGTAATCCCAGCTACTCAGGGGGCTGAGGCAGGAGAATCTCTGGAACCCGGGAGGTGGAGGTTGCAGTGAGCCGAGATGGCGCCATTGCACTCCAGCCTGGTGACAGAGCAAGATTCTGTCTCAAAAAAAAGAGTCCCTCTCCTACTGCCGTTCCCCAGGGCTGCCACAAGGAAGTACCCACACCCACAAGCCGGGGGCTTGAATGGTGCAAAGGGATTCTCTGTCCTAGAGCCCAGAGGTCTGGGGTCAGGGAGGTCCGGAGTCAGGGAGTGGGCAGGACCGCACTGCCGCCAGAGGCTGCAGAGAAGGAGCCTTCTCCCCTCCTCCAGCTTCGGGGGGCTCCAGGCGTCTTTGGCTTGTGGCCACACAGCTCCAGCCTCTGTCTCTGTCTTCCCAGGCTGTTCCATCTCCCGTGTGTGTCTGAATCTCACAGCCTTCCCTCTCTCCCTTTTTTTTTTTTTTTGAGATGGAGTCTTGCTCTGTTGCCCAGGCTGGAGTGCAGTGCCACGATCTTGGCTCACTGCAAGCTCTGCTTCCCGGGTTCACGCCATTCTCCTGCCTCAGCCTCCCGAGTAGCTGAGACTACAGGTGCCGCCACCACGCCTGGCTAATTTTTTGCATTTCTGATAGAGACGGGGTTTCACTGTGTCAGGATAGTATCGATCTCCTGACCTCATGATCCGCCCACCTTGGCCTCCCAAAGTGCTGGGATGACAGGTGTGAGCCCCCGCGCCCGGCCCTGTCCCTGTCTCACAAAAACACTCATGACCGGATTTAAGTCTTGCTCTAATTCAGGATGATTTCATCTTGAGATCCGTAATTATCTCTGCAAAGACCCTTTTTCCAAATAAAATCACATTTTCACTTTCTGAGGGACCTCTTCTTCTGGTGGGGGGACGCCATTCAACCAGTGACACGACCCTCAATTTCACCAAGCAGGAGTTTGGGCCTAGAAACACCCGGCGTTTTGCAGAAGAGGGAGTTCCAGGCCAGGAGCCTGGGCAGGGCTAAGCTTGAACTCAGGTGTCCGTCTCTGGTGATTCCTCTCCATCGGAGCCTCCTCGCCTCTTTCTGGAAGCTCTCCAGGCCTCTCTTGGACACGTGCTTCTCCTTCCCTAGTGGGTTCTAAGCCCCAGGCCCCTCTGCAAGGTCTACTCCCCAAGCCCGCAGCCCGTGTGCCTGGCCTCTGCCTTGTCCCCAGAGCGGCCCATCCTGCCACCCAGGGGCTTCCTTGCCGTTTTGGGATGGCACTGGGATGGCTCACCGTGGGTCCAGTCTGTGGTCTCAACGCCAGCCCTGAAGAGCTACATCTGGTGGCCCCATGTGTCATGGCTCCCAGAGCGCTGGGGGGATGACCATGGCTCAAACGTCCTTCACAGACCAGGAGACATCAGGGTCAAACCTGGGATGAGCATTTCCAGGCCTCAGTTTCCCCATTTGCACGACTGGTGGACGGTCTGCTGGGATGGATCCCACACACCCGGAGAGCTGGGCAGATGTCCCCAAGGGAAGACAGCCTGGGTCCCCTTTCTCTGTGGAGCCCATGGTTGAACACCCACTGGGATGGGCGGCACCTGAGGTCTGCTCACAGGGAACCCGGCTAGACCCTCCCCCACAGACCCAATTCCTTCGTCTGGAACAAGAGACGGTGCCTGGGCGGGGTGAGAGCCTGGACCACGGGATGGGGGGCGAGGGGCTGGATTCGAGTGTCCCCTGCCCCAGGATCGCCCCTCCTGGTGCCCACCCCCCACACCACGCTGAAGCCGTGTGCTCACATGTAGAAAAGAGGCTTTATTAAGAAGGCTTTGAAGTCAAAAAATAAAACTCTTGATACAATTTTTTTAACCCTTAAATCAGCTCAGCAAATATATAATCAGTGATTTAGCTGCAAGATGAAAGGCCCATTACTTTATTCAAAATAAAATATATTTTAGTTCTTAAAATTTATTCCATAAAGTACATATTTCCCTATAAATTCCCTACATATACACAGGAGGTAAAAAGTAAAAGTAAAAAAAAAAAATTAAAAAATTTAAAAAATGACAACAGAAACCGCAGTAGAAAGGGGATTAATAATTAACAGAAAGTTAGAAATTTCTGATTGGAACGCCCCTCGCCCCTCGCCCCTGCCCCCCTCTGGCCGCGCATGGTTGATGTACAAAAGCATAAATGGTTAGCCCCAAAAAGGGGGTAAAAATGTCACCCTCCTCCTCTGGAACGTCTGTGCGGCCTTGAGACCGGCCGGCGAGAAAAGTCAAATCAGAAAACGGCTTCGGACAAAAGGAAAACACTGAGCTCTGGAAAAATCGTATTTTTTGTTTTGTTTTTTAAAGATCACCCTGGAGGAGAGGGGTGTCTACAAATAAAAACTAAAAAAAAGTGCAAGCGGACCTTTTCTCTCCGGTTTATTGTAACCTGACCACTCAATACTGTCGTGGAAGGGTTGAGGCGCCGGGCTGCGGGGTCTCCGTCTCCACGCCTGGGACGGCAGTTAAAGCTCAACTGTAAACACTGGCCGCCGCCCACCCCCTGCCCCCTCGGCCTCCGCCCCTCGCCTCCCGTCCCTCGCCCCCCCCGTCCCTCTCCCACCCCGGGTCCCGCCCCGTCTCCCGCGCCCAGCCCTGGTGCCCGCAGATGGCCCCGGTGGCGGCGGAGGCCTCGGCCACGTGGCGGTCCTCCCTCTAGGAAAAGATATGAATGGCCTGGGTGGCCGGCGTGCGGCAGGCGGGACACTCGGGCTCGCTTTTCCCGCAGATGCGGACGGCGCAGTCCATGCAAAAGAGGTTGTGGCCGCAGGGGACCAGCGCGGCCATCACCTCGCCCTCGGCGCACACCACGCACTCCCGGGCCAGAGCCTGGGCGGGGGCCGAGGACGCCGAGGGGGGCTTGCGGCTGTTCTCGGAGGCGCCGGAGTCCAGGGGGGCGCAGGCGGTGGCCGCGGGGCTGCTGGGCAGCGAGGTGGCCGTGGAGAAAGCGGCGCCGCCCGGGAAGGATACGGGGCCCTGCGGGGGTCGCCAGGACAGCGCGCCCACCGGGTCCGGGGCGCCGCGGCGGGACAGCGGGAGCTCCAGGCGGAGGCCGCCGGGCTCGGGCAGCGTGGGCGAGTGGCTGGGGGTCCCGGCCCCACTGCTGCGCCGGGCGCCGGCGGCGGGTGGTCCCGGGGCTCCGTTGACCGTGGAGCAGCCGCTGAAGGCGGGCAGGGGGGCAGCGCGCTCGAAGGGCGCCCAGATGGTGGCCGCGGCAGGCACAGTCAGGTCCAGCGCCAGGAAGTCGAAGCCGAAGTCGCAGTCGTCGGGGGCGGCCGTCCCCACCGGGGCACCAGGACCCTCCGCACCGAAAGCGAAGCCCCCGTTGCCGGAGACGCTGTAGGGGCTGGCGGGGCCTGGGTCCGGCACAGAGGGGCCGCCACGGCCGCCCGCGTAGAAGGCCTCGGGGGCGCTGGGGGCGCCCAGTGCCGTATCCCCGCGGAGGCCGGCCGTGGTCGTGGGGGGCCGTCGTCCTGGGTTTGGGGTCTTGGCCCAGAGGCTGGCGGCTGCCCCGAGCAGGTCCAGGCAGACGTCGGTGCCGTTGGCGTGGAAGTCACTGTCGGGGCCCGCATCGGTGAAGGCGCCAGTGCGCAGTGTGATGTGCGCCTCGATCTCCTCGCGCGCGCGGTCCACGTTCTCGGGCATCCCGGTGACCGCGAACACCGGCTCCTTGTCACGCCCGGGCGTCACGATGTAGGTGTGCGTCCGCTGCTGGATGCGCTTGATGGTGGCGCCCTTAGGCCCCACCACCAGCCCCACCACCCGGTAGGGCACGCGCACCTGGATGGTGGTCTGTCCGGGGAGATTGGGCGGGCCCTGGGCGGCGCCGGGCAGACACCCGGCCTTGCTGCGCGTGGCGCGGATAATGGAGAAGTGCTCGGCCGCCGACAGGATCTCACGCTTGGCCATCTCCACGTCCTCCTTCCGGCCCGTCACGATGAAGACCGGCTCCTCGCCCCGCACCGGGGTCTTGATGTAGGTGTTTGTCTTGGCCCTTAGGGCCTTGATCTTGCAGCCTGTCGGGGAAGGACAAGGTGACCCAAAGCCCCTGCGCAGCTCAGCCCCGCTGGGCATGCGGGCTGCAGAGGCAGTGAGGGAGTCCCTACCTCCCAGCCTGTGCCCAACATCACTTCATCCTCAGACACCACGTCCCTTCTTCCCCGGGCCTCAGTTTCCCCTCTGGGCTCCAGGGTTTGGCATAAAAGCAAGACGGCAAGGGGACCTGTTTTAGGTTGAAAGGTGTGCGCCATTCACCTGGAACCACAGAGTGTGATGGCTGGGGTGTGAATGTTTCCCCCAAATTCATAAGCTGGACCCTAATATCCGGCATTGACAGTATTAGTAGGTAGGGTTAGCCGGGCGCAGTGGCTCATACATGTAATACCAGCACTTTGGGAAGCCGAGGCAGGCCGATCACTTGAGGTCAGGAGTTCGAGACCAGCCTGGCCAAAATGGTGAAACCCTCTCTCTACTAAAAATACAAAAAATGACTGGGGTGTAGTGGCAGGCACCTGTAGTCCCAGGTACCTCGGAGGCTGAGGCAGGAGGATCACTTGAACCCAGGAGAAGAAGGCTGCAGTGAGCCGAGATCACACCACTGCACCCCAGTCCGGACAACAAAGCAAGACTCCAACTAAAAAAAGTAGGGTGTCATTGCTCACCCCTGTAATCCCAGCACTTTGTAAGGCCAAGGCGGGCGGGTCACAAGGTCAGGAGTTCAAGACCAGCCTGCCCTACATGGTGAAACCCTGTCTCTACTAAAAATACAAAAAGTTGGCCAAGCGTGGTGCCAGGCACCTGTAGTGCCAGGTACTCGGCAGGCTGATGCAGAAGAATCGCTTGAACCTGGGAGGTGGAGACTACAGTGAGCCAAGATCGCACACCACTGCACTCCAGCCTGGGTGACAGAGCGAAACTCTCTCTTAAAAAAAAAAAAAAAAAGCTGCAATAAGCCAGGTGCGGTGGCGCACACCTGTCATCCCAGCCACTGGGGAAGGCTGAGGCAGGAGAATTGCCTGAACCCTGGAGGCGGAGGTTGCAGTGAGCCGACATTATGCCACTGCACTCCAGCCTAGCCACAGACCAAGACTCCATTTCCAAAAAAAAAAAAGAGCCATAATGGCAGGCTGCAGTGGCTCACACCCGTAATCCTAGTACTCCGGGAATCTCAGGCGGGAGGATCACTGGAGCCCAGGAGTTTGAGACCAGCCTGGGCAACATAGCAGGACCCCATCTCTACTAAAAACAACAACAACAAAACTAGCCAGGTGTGGTGGTGAACACCTGTAGTCTTAGCTACTCGGGAGGCTGAAGTGGGAGGATCACCTGAGCCCGGGAGGTGGAGGCTGCAGTGAGCTACGATCACACCACTGCACTCTAGCCTGGGTGACAGAGCAAGACCGTGTCTCAAAAAAAGAAGAAGAAAAAAAAGAGACATACACACAGGAGCCGGCCTTGTGGGGACAGAGACAGAGACTGCAGTGTTATCTCTACGAGCCAAGGACTGGCCCTAGCCCCCGCAAACTGAAGATGTCCCCCACCCCCTCCACAGAGCCCTCCCTGCCCATACCTTGACTTGGAACTTTTATCTTACAGAAATGAGAGGAGACATTTCCATGGTTTCAAGCCCCCACTGTGTCAGCCCAGAGAGCAACTGCAGACCCTCTGCCACCACCTCCCGGTCCAACAGGAAGGGAAGCCGAGATTCAGATTGTGGAAACTGCCTACAATTTCCTTCTGGCCAAATGACCTTTCCTAGGCTCCCAAGACCCTGGCCTAAGGGGAGACGAGGCCTCAGCCGACTGCCGACTCGCCCACTCTGCCTCCAGATGCCTCGGGAGGGTCCAGGTGGGCCCTGAGGGGCCTGCTGTGGCTTCATTCTTGTTGGCTGGGCTGGGGGTCTGACCTGATGGGCGGCATGAGTGTCAGTGTGGCAGGCAGGGGTCTCTTCACCTATTGTCTGGGCAACCACTGACCAGATGTGGTCTTCTCAGGGTCCCAGATATCCCTACCCCACCCCTGGGGCCTTAAAGGTTTTTTCTTTTTTTTTTTTTTTTTCTATTCCTTTTTTGAGATAGTCTCACTCTGTCACCAGGCTGGAGTGCAGTGGTGTGGTCATAGCTCACTGCAGCCTTCAACTCCTGGGCTCAAGTGATCCTCCCACCTCAGCTTCCAGAGACCCAGCTTAATTAGTTATTGAGACGGAGTTTCGCTCTTGTTGCCCACCTGGAGTGCAGTGGCGCAATCTCGGCTCACTGCAGCTTCTGCCTCCCAGGTTTAAACAATTCTCCTGCCTCAGCCTCCTATGCAGCTGGAATTACAGGTGCCCACCACCACATCCAGTTAATTTTTTTAAATTTTTCGTAGAGACGGGGTTTCACCATGTTGGCCAGGACAGTCTTGAACTAGTGACCTCAGGTGATCCACCCTCCTTGGCCTCCCAAAGTGCTGGGATTACAGGCACGAGCCACCGCGCCCGGCCTATTTTTAGTTTTTGTAGAGATGGGTTCTCACTATGTTGCCCAGGCTGGTTTCAAACTCCTGGGCTCAAGCAGTCCTCCTGCCTCAGCCTCCCAAAGTGCTGGGATGACAGGTTTGAGCCACCGTGCCTCGCCTGAAAGGGTTTTGAGACACTGCCCGCAACCCCCTCAGGCTCTGGGGAAGCAGAGGGAGCCGCAGAGATATTGTTTCAATACAGTCAGAAGGTGGCTCTGAGAGGAAAACAGTGTTGCTAACTCTCCCACAGCGAGAGAGAAAACGAGCAGGATCAGCACTTTTGATGGGGACGAAGTCAGAAACTGCCTGGGCCAGGAAGATGGAAGGCGTGGGGCGTGGAGGCTGGTGGTCTCAGGGGCTCGGCAGGGAGGACCCTGGGAGGGGTGGCGGGGGTGCACCCACTCAGAGGGGGACAGCAGTTCGCCCACCCCAGCAGCGCTGCCGCCACACCTGTCCTTCCCACTTGCAGCATTCTGTTCGCCTCCATTGCACCCAGTGCGACGTGCGGTCCGTTCCTCTGTGCAGTCCATTGTCCCCCTCCTCCAGGAAGCCCACCTTGACTGCACCGAGTTGGGCCTGCTCTTCTGAGTCTCTCCTCACATGCCTGACTTTCTGAGCTGCCTCCCTGAGGCCGGGGGATGGGGCTGGGGAGTCCCTGGGCACTCGGGGACCTTGCTATGCCTGTTTCTTCACTGTGAAAGTGGAAGGTAATAGGCCTGCCTTCACAGGCCCTCAAAGGGCCATGACCAGGCCGGTGGCCCGTGGCAGCCCACAGTGTTTGCTTTAGGGAGATCCTCCTTGAGGAGAGGAAATTGAGGCACACGGAGCAGAGACCTAGCAAGGCTGGGGCAGGAGGTGCCACTCACAGACGGGGACTCCACTGGCCCTGCCCACGGCAGGAGGTGGTCTTGTTCCCCATCACGCCGACCCAGCAGAGGGCACAGCTCGCCAACGTTGCCAGGGCGCAGCACGGGGTCCTCCCTTGCTGATCTGAGAGCTGTCCCGGGTCCCTAGAGGGTCACACACGGGAGAGGCTGCCCCGACGTGGCCACCGCTGGGCTCACACGCTGTGGTCATAGAAAATCTGGTCTGGGTGAGATGACAAATTTGGGAGATGGGGGTGCAGGAAGGGGGTATGTGACTATCTGAGCAGAAACCAGGATGGTGCTGGGAGCCACCGGTGCGTCGGGGCAGGGAAAGGACCTGGCCGCCTCCCCCTCCCCTTACTCCATCCTGCCCTATCCCAGACGGCGGCGCTGGGTGGAGACCTCACAGCTACAAGGCCTCTAGGATCTCAAAGATAGAGTTTGAGCTCAATTCATTGGTGGTGCCTCCACTTTGACACGTGCTGGCCCCCAAAACCCCACCCACATCAAGACCCCAAGAGGCCAAGGAATAAGGGCTCCAGGAGTGACCCTGGCCCCACCCCTGCCCCAGTGGCCCCTGCCCCAGCGAGGCCAGAGTGACAGGAAGCCTGAGGGGAGGGCTCTGGCGGACACAAAGGCACTGAAATGCAGGTGTGGGGGCCATGTCCCCTCCAACTTTGAGGGCTTGAGATGCCTGGGAACGGGGGTGACCACCCCAGAGTCTGGCCCTGACCTGTCCCACATCCCCAGCCCACAGCAGCCAAGTCTCTCTATGCCAGGGCAGGGCCTCGGGGCCCCACGCAGCACACACACCAGCGGGCGTCACTCATCTGGCCCGTCTGGGGTCCTGGCTGCAGATAACTGTGCACTCCAGACTCACCAATGAAACCACAAGTCCTGCTGTGGGAGCCGAGGCCGCCAGCCCAGGCTGGACAGGTTTGCCAAGGCAGGAAGGGGAACGTGAACCACAGGGAGCCGCTGAGGCAAGAGCAAGGGCAGGCTTCTGGAAGCAGGACGGGACAGGAACAAGGCCCCATAGCCAACACTCAGTCCAACACGCGGCTGCCCCCAGCCAGGCAGCTGGGCAACACGGAACAGCTGCATCCCAGACCTGGGCCGCCATGGAAGCCAGCCGGAGCTGAGGGGTCTGGTGGGGAGGAGGGAAACTGGTTCAGCTGTCAAACAAGGATGTCAAAACCCCCGTCCCAGGCCAGGCACAGTGGCTCACACCTGTAGTCTCAGCAGTTTGGGAGGTCAAAGCAGGAGGATCACTTGAGGCCAGGAGTTCGAGACCAGCCTGAGCAACACAGCAAGATCCTGTCTCTGTAAAGGGTCTCACTTGGTTGCCCAGGCTGGAGTGCAGTGACACCATCGCAGCTCACTGCAGCCTTGACCTCCTGGGCTCAAGTGATCCTCCCACCCCAGCCTCCCAAGTAGCTGGGACCACAGTGACGCACCACCACGCCTGGCTAACTGTTCAAAGCTTTCCTGCAGAGATAGAGCCTTATTATGCTGCCCAGGCTGGTCTGGAACTCTTGGGCTCAGTTGATCCTCCCATCTCAGCCTCCCATAAGTGCTAGAATTACAGGTGTGAACTACCGCATCCGGCCTTTACAAAAAAATTTTAAAAATTAGTCAGGTGTGGCCGGGCGCGGTGGCTCAAACCTGTAATCCCAGCACTTTGGGAGGCCAAGATGGGCGGATCACAAGGTCAGGAGATCGAGACCATCCTGGCTAACACGGTCAAACCCCGTCTCTACTAAAAATACAAAAAACTAGCTGGGCGAGGTGGCGGCGCCTGTAGTCCCAGCTACTCGCGAGGCTGAAGTAGGAGAATGGTGTAAACCCGGGAGGTGGCGCTTGCAGTGAGCTGAGATCCGGCCACTGCACTCCAGCCCGGGCGACAGAGCAAGACTCCGTCTCCAAAAAAAAAAAAAAAAAAAAATTAGTCAGGTGTGGGCTGGGCACAGTGGATTACTAGGCCAGGAGTTCGAGACCAGACTGACTAACATGGCGAAAACTCATCTCTACTAAAAATACAAAAATTAGCCAGGTGTGGTGGCAGGCACCTGTAATCCCAGCTACTCGGGTGGCTGAGGCAGGAGAATCGCTTGAACCCGGGAGGCAGAGATTGCGAGATTACGCTAGTACACTCTAGCCTGGGTGACAGAGAGAGACGCCGCCTCAAAAAAAAAGAAAAAAAAGAAAAAAAAATTAGCCGGGAGTGTTGGTGCCTACCTGTGGCCCCAGCTACTTGGGAGGCAGAGGTGGGAGGGTCGCCTGAGCCTAGGAAGTTGAGGCTGCAGTAAGCTATGACTGCACCACTGCACTCCAGACAGAGGAACAGAACCAGACCCTGTCTCAAAACAGATAAATAAATAAAAATAAAAACAACAAAAACCACTGGGCGTGGTGGCTCACGCCTGTAATCCCACACTTTGGGAGGTGGAGACAGGCGGATGACCTGAGGTCAGGAGTTCAAGACCAGCCTGGCCAACATGGCAAAACCCCATCTCTACTAAAAATACAAAAATGAGCCTGGTGTGGTGGTGCATGCCTGTAATCCCAGCTACTCAGGAGGGTGAGGTGAAAGAATCGCTTGAACCCGGCAGGTGGAGGCTGCAGTGAGCCGAGACTGAGCCACTGTACTCCAGCCTGGGTGACAAGAGCAAGACCCTGTCTCAAAAAGAAAAGAAAACACCTTGGCCGGGCGCAGTGGCTCATGCCTGTAATCTCAGCACTTTGGGAGGCCGAGGCGGGCAGATCACGAGGTCAGGAGATCGAGATCATCCTGGCTGACACGGTGAAACCCAGTCTCTACTAAAAATACAAAAAAATTAGCCTGGCGTGGTGGCGGCGCCTGTAATCCCAGCTACTCGGGAGGCTGAGGCAGGAGAAAGGCGTGGAGGCGGAGCGTGCAGTGAGCTGAGATCCGGCCACTGCACTCCAGTCTGGGTGACAGAGCGAGACTCCGTCTCAAAAACAAACAAACAAACAAACCGCTTGGGGAATGAAAGGAAAAAACCTCTCCGGGAATGAAGGGAGTATGTACACTGACTGATGCCAGAACTCTCAGTTTGGGTCTGCAGTGTGGAGGTGACCCAGCGGACCCTTTCTTTCTAGGGCTCCTCAATGTACGGACAGGAAAACCAAGCCATGGTCCCCACCAACACCCAGCCCTGTCCCCAGCTGCCAGGAAAACACCTGAGGCCTGTGGAGATGGGAGAAGGGAGCCTCTAGGACTTCAGCCAGGAAGAAGGGACAGGAGAGCCAACAGTGAGCTGGGGTCTCCTCCAGGCGCGGGGGACAGTCTAAAACCACTACCCTCAGCTGTGCCAACAGCGGGGAGAGGGAGCCCTGAGAAGCTTCCAGTCCAAGCCCTGCCTTCAAATCATTCACTCATTCATTCATTCATTAGCTACAGACGACCTTCTGTGTACAGGCCGTAGCAAGATACTGAAGACCCAAGCACCTGCCCCGGTTCCTGTCCCTGGGAACGTGTAGGGCGAGGGGCTGCCACAGAGAGCAGATTCGTCCAGGGTGGGGTGAGAAAGGAGGGTACATGTTGGGGTCTCAGCAGGAGCAGGGCCTGAGATCCCCTAGAGCACCTTTGCTGGCCAGCTGGAGGGAGACGCCTGTCCTCCTGGATCTCCACTTTGCCTGTCTCCCAAACAGGGCTGCCTTCCCCCACCCCCAGCCCTCCAGCTTTGGAATCCGAAATTTTCTTATTGACCCACCAGAGAAACTAGGGTTTGAATCCCAGCCCGTGATTTTTTTGTTTTGGAGACAGGGTCTTGCTCTGTTGCCTAGACTGGAGTGCGGTGGCAAGATCATAGCTCACTGCAGCCTCGGCCTCCCAGGCTCAAGTAATCCTCCCGCCTCAGTCTCCTGAGTAGCTAGAGTCGCAGGAGTGTGCCACCATGCCTAATTTTTGTATTTTTTTTGTAGAGACAGGGTTTTGCCGTGTTGGTCGGGCTGTTCCCAGTTCCTAGGCTTATGGGATCCTCCTGCCTCAGCCTCTCAAAGTGCCGCTGTCCCCTCAGTTTTTACCTACCCTTTACCTCCTGCAGCCTCTGCCTCCCCATCTGTGACCTGGGAGCTGCAGGACCTTCCCTGGGGAACATTATGGGCCTCAGTGAGATGGGGCAGGTCAAGTCTGGCACAGGCTCAGCACACAGTAGGCACTCAATAAAGATCTAGCCAATGGCTGGGTGCAGAGGCTCACGCCTGTAATCCCCGCACTTCAGGAGGCCAAGGCGGGCGGATCACCTGAGGTCAGGAGTTTGAGACCAGCCTGACCAACACGGCGAAATCCCTTCTCTACTGAAAATACAAAAATCAGCCGGGGGCCGGGCGCGGTGGCTCACGCCTGTAATCCCAGCACTTTGGGAGGCCGAGGCGGGTGGATCACCTGAGGTCAGGAGTTCAAGACCAGCCTGGCCAACATGGTGAAACCTCGTCTCTACTGAAAATACAAAAACCAGCTGGGCGTGGTGGCGCGTGCCTGTAATCCCAGCTACTAGTGGGGCTGAGACAGAAGGATGGCTTGAACCTGGGAGGCGGAGCTTGCAGTGAACCGGGATCGCACCACTGCACTCCAGCCGGGCAACAGAGCGAGGCTCGGTCTCAAAAAAAAAAAGAAAGATCTAGCAAACAAATGAATTGGAGCCTCCAGCAGACGGGTGGGAACTCAGAAGGGGTGAATGACCACAGTCTGCCCAGAAAGCACTCAGACCTCCCTCTAGGATCAAGAGAACTGAGCCTCAGGGAACAGCACATGGCTACCGGGCCGAGGGCTGGTGCCAGGCCTGTGTGACTCTGGTCTAGGTGGGGAGGCCGGACAGGTGCACCCCTCCTGTCCTCCAGGGAAGGGGTAGCCTTGGAGGTTGGGTTTGACAGAAAAGCATGAGAAGCTCAGAGAGCCCCAGGGTGGAGAAGAAGGTGAGTGAAGGGGCAGGGCTGGGGCACAAAGGACATTGAAAAGTGTGCTCGACAACGGGGTGGGTGGGAGAAGCTGGGAGCCACAGATGGTTCTACAGTGTGGAAGATGTAAGGACTACTGAAGCTGCCAACCTGTCATGGCAGTCACAGTCACATCCCTGGCAACCTGCACTCCACTTACAGGGTGGCTGCTGTGTGTGACCTGGAGCTGGAATTAAAACCAGCAACTTGGGTGCAGGCATGGTAGCTCACACCTGTAGCAGCCCCAGCGTTCTGGGTAACTGAGGTGGGAGGATCGCTTGAGGTCAGGAGTTCAAGACCAGCCTGGCAAACAGAACGAGACTCTGTCTCTACAAGAAATTTTTTAAAATAAAAACTAATAAATAAATAAGCCAGGGCGCGGTGGCTCAGGCCTGTAATCCCAGCACTTTGGGAGGCAGAGGCTGGCGGATCACTTGAGGTCAGGAGTTCGAGACCCCGTCTCTACTAAAAATACAAAAATCAGCCGGGCGTGGTGGCAGGTCACCTGTAATCCCAGCTACTCAGGAGGCCGAGGCAGGAGAATAGCTTGAAACCGGAAGGCGGAGTTTGCAGTGAGCCCAGATCGCGTCACTGCACTCCAGCCTGGGAGACAGAGCAAAACTCCGTCTTATAAATAAATAAGTAAAACCAGCATCTTGCCCCAGAATCCTCTATCCGAATGGAGGTGAGACGTCTGCACATCACAGAGAGGGGGCTGTCACCTGCACAGGGTCACGGGGCACTGCGGCCTGCCAGGCAAGCAATCAGGGCCCACTCTCCCGCCACCCCCACTGTGCCCCAGGGCCTGCCTTGCTGACCACCACCAGCAAGAGCCCAGTAAGTGGGTGCAGAACGCACAGGCCAGAAGTGGGCGGCTAAGCCTGGTGCCCACGGACTCCATCTCCCATGGACCTGCCCCTAGAGAATTCCCACCCTGAGGCCACAGGTCTAGAAGCTCTCAGCCTGACCCTGACTCCTGCCAGCTCCCCATGTGGTCACAGCCTGGCTCAAAGGCCCTTCGGGTGCCAGGACACGCGAGTTCACATAGAACACAGCCACACCCTCCACCACCTGGTGGCTCAGCCTGGTGCCTTTGGACACTTGGTCCCCAGGCTTCGGCTTGGACGTCTGTCTCCACAGGCTCCCACACACTGCACAGGGCAGCTGTCCTGTTCTAAGCCCTGGTTATGGGACATGGAGGCCGGGTGGAAGGCTTCAATGGGGAGGCAGTAACAGGATGGTAGGGCACCCTCCTGCTGGGGAGTCCCACTGAGGGCAGCCAGAGCACCCAGTCCCTCCACATTCGCCATTCCAGAGCATGCTTCCTGGGCCAGCACCATGCCTGACCCTCCATGGGTCCCCACATGAGCTGGGCAAATGACTGACCAAAAGACAGGAGGCCATGCTGCCCCACCCACCTGGACAGAAGGAAGGGGCAGAGGAGAGGGCACCCTGGTGGTCCCCCACCTGCGGCCAAGGCCACAGATGACCTTGCAATCCCAGCCCCCCACACCTTTCTCTGGCCTGGGTTCCTGAGGGCCCTGGGGGAGGCAGGGACCCCCAGCCCAAGTGTCCTGCCACCCCACCTAGCCCCGCCAAGGCCCCACCCCAAGTTCTAGAACCTGGCTGATCACTAGCGGTCAGCGGGGAGCCAGGAGCGGGTAGGGGTGGTGGGAAGGCAGGAGAAAGTTGAGGGAGGCGGGCGGGCGGGTGGCTAATGGGGTGGTGGGTGTGAGCTGGGCCAGGCACTGCCCACCACCCGCCCGCCCGCCCGCCCCGCAGCTCGGGGGCCAATGAGCAGCGGCCGGCCTGATGTCACCCTGCAAATCTCAGCCTAGCTCTCTAACAAAGAGAACAATGGGGCGGCCAGAGGGAAGCTCCGACGATGCCACCGCTGGACCCCACACCCGGGGCCTGCCGCCCGCCGGCCTGCCCAGCAGGCTGCACCCCAGAAGTGGCTTTGACAGCCGGTCCTTCCCAGGCCCCCAAATCCCTGACTCGGGGCCAGAGAGTGGAGCAGGGACCCTCTCCTGCCAGGTCCCGTCCCCACCCGAGTCAGGGCCCCAGGCTGGGGACCCAGACGTGCGCTCTTTGTACTGTCAGCCTTCTCTCCCGGCCCTGCAGGCGGCCCCCCTAAGCCACCCCTAAACCTGCGCTTGCCCCGCCCCGCCGCCTGTGCTGGGTGTGGGGTGCCCCCCGCCCGACCGGAGCCCCGGGCCCTCGCGCTCCTCTCTGGGGTGCCCCTGCGGGCGGCCAAGGGCCTGGGCTGCGGCGCGGCTCCCGGGAGCCTTTCCGGGCTGGAGGCGGCCCAGACAAAGGCGGCGGCGGGGCCGGAGCGCGCAGGGGAGGAGCGCGGGCTGCGCCCAACTTTCTCCCGCGGCCGCTGCAGGACAAAGGCGCAAAGGCAGTGGCTGAGGCCGGAGCCCACGCGGGGCGTGTCCGGTGCGGGGCGTCCGGCGCCGGCTGGGCTGGGCTCGGGCGACCCCCTTCCCCGGGGCGGGCGGTGCGGGGACCCCCAGGACAGCAACCCCCGACGAGGGCCACTCACCCTGGCGGCCCACGATCTCGGCGACGTGCTCGGAGCTGGGCACCGGGACGCACTCGGTCATGTTGACGCTCTTCTTGCGGCTGCCGATCACACTCATCTGCTCGGCCAGCAGCGTCGGGGGGCCCAGGGCCGCGGGGTGGGGCGCGAAGCCCGCGAACACGTCGGGGGGTGACGGCCGGGGCGGCGGGGGGCTCGCGTTGTGGTCCAGCAGCGGCAGCGA
The DNA here is from genome assembly GCF_007565055.1 of Rhinopithecus roxellana. NCBI lineage: Eukaryota > Metazoa > Chordata > Mammalia > Primates > Cercopithecidae > Rhinopithecus > Rhinopithecus roxellana. The sequence goes on from NC_044556.1 coordinate 11,983,140, forward strand.
CCCGGGGGCCACGGCCACGGCGGGGGCCAGGGTCGCGGGCGCGCCGGCCTCGGGTCCGTCGGGGGTCACAGGCTCCGGAGCCGACCCGCCGTCCGCGCCCCCCGCCGCCGCTGCGCCGTCCCCGGCCGCCCCCTCCTCGTCCGTGTCGCCCGCGGCCCCCAGCCCGAGCGCCGACAGCTGGTCCAGCGCCAGGCGGAGCGCGGCGGCCGCGTCGTCGGGTTCGGGCGGCGGCCGAGGAGCGGGCGCGGCCTCCTGGGCGCCCTCGGGCGGGGGCGCAGGTCCGGGTCCGGGGTCCTCCCCCGCCGCCCCCGCGCCGCCGCCGCCGCCCCCGCCCCCGCCGCCGTCGGGCTGGCCGAGCGAGCTGGGCATGGCGGGCGCTAGCGCTGGGGCCCGCGCTCCTGCCGCCCGCGCCGCCGCCGCCGCCCGCGCCGCCCTCCGCCTCTGCGAGCTGGGCCGCCGGCCGCCTGCATCCAGCGGCGGGGGCGGGCGCGGGGGGCCGGGGCGGGGCGGCGGCGGCGCGGGGCTGCTCGGGGCCGGGCCGGGCCGGGCGGCAGCAGCGACTCTGGCTGCGGCTCGGCGGCGGCGGCGGCGGCGGCGGCGGCGGCTCCTCGGCGGCCGAGGCGGCGGCGGCGGCGGCGCGGGCGCTCCTTCCCTCCCGCCGCCTCCCGCGGCCCCGCCCCGGCCCCGCCCCCGCGACGTCACGCCGCGGCCCAACAATGGGCGGTCCCCAGGGCGCAGGCGCGCGGGGCGGGGCCGGGGGCGGGGCCGTGGCGGGGCGGGGCCGGCGTCGGGCACGTGGTCCAGGCCCCGCCCCCGCTCGGCGCTCGGGCGGGAACCCGGACGCATCCGCACGTGCGGGCGCGGCCGCAGGTGTGTGCGGCCCAGCCCCGGCCTGGACAGCGCTCGCGCCCCGAGCCTGAGAGTCCCTGCCTCGCGTGCCCCAGGGCCCGAGGTCCCGCTCCCCAATTCCCCCTAGAGATCCGGGTCGCCCCCAAGCCAGGTCCCTTGCTCCACGCCCGCTTCCTTGTGCCGGGGACCCCCCCACCTCACTGCACAAAGGCGTGGGGTCCCCTCCAAGTACCCCTCGCGATCCAACTGGACTTCGAAGTCAGGCTCCTGCCCCGCCCACCGCCTCTGTGCCAGGGTCCTCCCCATGCCCCACGGTGCACCCCCCAGGGCCTGGTGTGCCAGTCCCCAAGTACCCCTTGCTATCAGGGTGGGCTTTAGGGTCGGGTCCCTGCCCCACCCCCGGCCTCTGTGCCAGGGACAGCTCCACAATCATGCACACCCTAGGGTCTGGGGTCCCTCTCCCCTAGCTCCCCTAGTCTCCCCTAGTCTCCCCTAGCTCCCCTAGCTCCCCTAGCTCCCCTAGTCTCCCCTAGCTCCCCTAGCTCCCCTCTGGCTGGCTCCAGGCTTTGAGTTCAGGCCACCTCCTCCGCCTCGCCTGAGGCCACATACCCCGTCTCTGTGCCCCCAGCCAGAGACCTCTCTACTGCATTGGTGCTTCCCTGGGGAGGACAGGTTCACACCAGCCAGAACCCTCCATGTGGAGTCCCACCCTCTTCTAGGGTGCCTTTCCCTACAACGGGCGTTGTCCACCTCCAAAGCCACCCTTGCCAGGCGTGGTGGCTCACGCCTATCATCCCAGCATTTTGGGAGGCCGAGGCGGGCGGATCACGAGGTCAGCAGTTCGAGACCAGCCTGGCCAACGTGGTGAACCACCCGACTCTACTAAAAATATAAAAATTAGCCAGGCGTGGTGGCGCGCACCTCTAATCCCAGCACTCGGAAGGCTGAGGCGAGATAATTGCTTGAACCTGGGAGGTGGTGGGTGCAGTGAGCAAGACTCCTCTCAAAAAAAAAAAAAAAAAAAAAAAAAAAAAGCTACTCTTTCCCAGCGGCTCTTCCTCCAGCGGCCCTTCAGGGCCTTCCTTGCGCCTGTGGGATTTTTTGTGATAAACCTGCCTGGCTGGGTCTCCCTGCCCCCGTCTTCTACCAGACCTGTCCCTGGCTGGCTGTGAAAACTTGGACCGAAGGCAGGGCTCTCCGGGAGTAGGGCAGCCTGCTCCTTTGCCTAGCAAGGCTTCTCCTCTGTCCCCTCCCCCAGCCTCACACACCCTGGGTCCCCCTCAGCCATTCATCTAGTTCTTCAGCCACAGCCACCCACTACTGGGCCCTTCACTTACGGTGGCTTCTCTGCCCACTTCTTCCAGGCAGGCAGGGTCAGGATCCCCCTGCCTGGAGCCCTTCCCCACTCAAAATCTCTCTCCTGACCCCAGGCTGCGTCCAGCCCCACTTCCCTTCCTGGGGTCCTGGACTTTTGTGCACTCCCATGCTTGGAACTATTTTTCCATCTCTCTTCTCTTTCTTTTCTTTCTCTTTTCTTTTCTTTTCTTTTTTTTTTTTTTCTTTCTCTCTCTCTCTCTCTTTCTTTCTCCTTCCTTCCGTTTTTATTTTTTTTTTGAGACGGAGTCTTGCTCTGTTGCCCAGGCTGGAGTGCAGTGGCACCATCTCGGAGGCTGACTACAACCTCTGCTTCCCGGGTTCAAGCAATTCTCCCACCTCAGCCTCCTGAGTACCTGGGATTACAGGCACCCGACACCACGCCCGGCTAATTTTTTGTATTTTTAGTAGAGACAAGGTTTTGCCATGTTGGTCAGGCTGGTCTCAAACTCCTGACCTCAGGTGATCCACCTGCCTCAGCCTCCCAAAGTGCTAGGATTACAGGCGTGACCCACTACGCCCGGACCTTTTTTATTTATTTTATTTCTTTTGTCTGTCCTTTCTTCCTTCCTTCTTTCCTTCCTTCTTTCCTTTTCTTCCATCTCTTTCGTTATTCTTTATTTCTTCCTTTCTCTCCTTCCTTGCTTCCTTTCTTTTCCCCTTCTCCTTCCCCTTGCTTCCTTCCTTGTTTCTTTCTTTTCTTGTTTTTCGAGATGGAGTCTCGCTCTATTGCCCAGGCTGGAGTGCAGTGGCGCCATCTCAGCTCACTGCAAGTTCCGCCTCCTGGGTTCCCGCCATTCTCCTGCCTCAGCCTCCCGAGTAGCTGGGACTACAGGCGCCCGCCACCTCGCCCGGCTAGTTTTTTGTATTTTTAGTAGAGACGGGGTTTCACCGTGTTAGCCAGGATGGTCTCGATATCCTGACCTCGTGATCTGCCCGTCTCGGCCTCCCAAAGTGCTGGGATTACAGGCTTGAGCCACCGCGCCCGGCCAAGCCATTCTTCTTTCTTTTTCTTTTCTCTTCTCTTCTCTTTTTTATTTTCTTTTTTGGACAGAGTCTTGCTCTGTTGCCCAGGCTGGTGTGCAGTGATGCAATCTCAGTTCACTGCAATCTCCGCCTCCTGGGTTCAAGTGATTCTCCTGCCTCAGCCTCCCAAGTAGCTGGGATTACAGGCGCGTGCCACCACACCTGACTAATTTTTGTATTTTTAGTACAGATGGGGTTTCATCATGTTGGCCAGGCTGGTGTTGAACTCCTGACCTCAGGTGATCCACCCGCCTTGGCCTCCCAAAGTATTGGGATTACAGGCGTGAGCCACCACACCCGGCCATATTTGTACTTTTTAGTAGAGACAGGGTTTCACCGTGTTAGCCAGGATTCTCCCTCCCCTCCCCTCCCCTCCCATTCCGTCTTTTCTTTCTTTTTCAGATGGAATCTTGCTCTGTTGCCCAGGCTGGAGTGCAGTGATGTAATCTTGGTTCACTGCAACCTCCACCTCCTAGGTTCAAGTGATTCTCCTGCCTCAGCCTCCCGAGTAGCTGGGATTACAGGCACGTGCCACCACACCTGACTAATTTTTGTATTTTTAGTACAGACGGGGTTTCACCATGTTGGCCAGGCTGGTGTTGAACTCCTGACCTCAGGTGATCCACCCGCCTTGGCCTCCCAAAGTATTGGGATTACAGGTGTGAGCCATTGTGCTCTGCCTCAATATTTATTTATTTATTTATTTATTTATTTATTTATTTATTTATTTATTTATTTATTTTAGAGACAGGGTTTCTCTGTGTTGCCCAGGCTGGGGTGCAGAGGCTGTTCACAGGTGTGACCCCAGGACAGATCAGCACGAGAGCTTTGACCAGCTCCGTTTCTGACTTGGGCAGGTTCAGTCCTCCTTAGGTAACTGGGTGGTCCTTCCAGTTCACAGAAGTTATCATAGTACTGTGGACACTGGATCAGCATAGCTCACTACAGCCCAGAACTCCCGAGCTCAAGCAATCCTCCCGCCTCAGCCTCCCGAGTAGTTGTGACCACAGGTGTGCACCACCACACCCGGCTACCTTTTGTATTTATAGAGGACGAGGTATTTTTTTGTTGCCCAGTGGTCTTGAACTCCTAGCCTCAAGCAATCCTCCTGCCTCAGCCTCCCAAACTGCTGGGACTACAGGTGTGCAACACTATGCCCAGCCAGTTGTGATTATTAGTGGCATTGTAGACTGGGCGCGGTGGCTCATGCTTGTAATACCAGCACTTTGGGAGGCCGAGGCAGGTGGATCACTTGAGGTCAGGAGTTCTACATCAGCCTGGCCAACACAGCGAAACCCCGTCTTTACTGAAAATACGAAAATGAGCTGGGTGTGGTGGTATGAGCCTGTAATGCCAGCTGCTTGGGAGGCTGAGGCAGGAGAATTGCTTGAACCCGGGAGGTGGAGGTTGCAGCGAGCCGAGATCACACCACTGTACTCCAGCCTGGGCAAAAGAGCAAGACTCCGTCTCAAAAAACAAACAAACACACGAACAAACAAACTCGTGTGTCTAATTAAACAAATGAATTCATGAATGAATGAAACAACGAATACTTAATTCTTTCCCAGTTCTGGAGCCTCAGAGTCAAAACTCAAGTGAAGTGTGGGCAGGGCCATGCCCCCTTCAAAGGTTCTGGGGAGAGTCCTTTCTAGCTCTTCCAGCTTCCGGGGGCTCTGGACCCCATCGCTCATTGTGGCCACATTGCTCTGACCTCGACCTCCGTCTTCACACACCCATGTCTCCCTATATGTTTGTGTCCTGGTTTCCCTCTTCTCATGGTAACAGGAGTCACAGGATGAAGGCCCACCTCACTCCCGTACCACTTCGGCTTAACTTGATCACGTCTGCAGAGACCCTCTTTCCAAACGAGGTCCCATTCCCAAGTTGTGGGGTCGAAGACACAGACATATCTCTGTGGGGGTGTGATTCAACTCATAATATGCCTCCCCAGCTGTGACAACGCAGATGCCTGCAGACGTGGCCCCTGGGCCCGGAGTCGCCTCAGGTGGGAAGTGCTGGTGTAGGTGGTGGTTCTATCGTGGTCTCTGTGAAATTCTTTCAGGCCCACTCTGCGTTTGATGTTTTTTCTTTTTCTTTTTCTTTTTTTTTTTTTTTTTTGAGACGGAGTCTCGCTCTGTCGCCCAGGCTGGAGTGCAGTGGCCGGATCTCAGCTCACTGCAAGCTCCACCTCCCGGGTTTATGCCATTCTCCTGCCTCAGCCTTCCAGGTAGCTGGGACTACAGGCGCCCGCCACCTCGCCCGGCTAGTTTTTTGTATTTTTTAGTAGAGACAGGGTTTCACCATGTTAGCCAGGATGGTCTCGATCTCCTGACCTCGTGATCCACCCGTCTCGGCCTCTCAAAGTGCTGGGATTACAGGCTTGAGCCACCGCGCCCGGCTTTTTTTTTTCTTTTTTTTTTTTTTTTTTTGAGACAGAGTCTAACTCCGTTGCCCAGGCTGGAGTGCAGTGGTACAATATCGGCTCACTGCAAGCTCCACCTCCCGGGTTAAAGTGATTCTCCTGCCTCAGGTTCCTGAGTAGCTGGGATTACAGGCATCTGCCACCACGCCCAGCTAATTTTTTGTATTTTTAGTAGAGATGGGGTTTCACTATGTCGGTCAGGCTGGTCTTGAACTCGTGACCTCAGGTAATCCGCCTGCCTCGGCCTCCCAAAGTGCTGGGATTACAGGCGTGAGCCACCGCACCCGGCTGCTTGGTGTGTACATTTGAAAGCTTCCATAAGAAAAAATACATATTTTAAGTTTTAAAAAAGTGTTCTTTGAAAGATTCATTTGTAGAAGTCTGTGGATGAAAATAGCATCAAACCCCCCTCAGGGTGGAGCATAGGCACGCTTGGAGGGCAGGCAAAATGGTGGAGTTAGAGAGGAGGCTTCCGGGGCCAGCGGAGCACCTGGGTTTGTTTTATTGTCTCTTTGTTTTTATTATATTTAATACAAGGAGCCTGGCGTGGTGCCTGTAATCCCAACACTTTGGGAGACCAAGGTGGGAGGATCGCTGGAGGCCAGGAGTTCAAGACAAGCCTGGTCAACATAGTTAGTCCCCTGTCTCTACAAGAAATCTATTTATTTATTTTTATTTTATATGTATATATATATATATATATATATATATATATTTTTTTTTTTTTTTTTTTTTTTTTGAGACAGAGTCTCGCTCTGTCGCCCAGGCTGGAGTGCAGTGGCCGGATCTCAGCTCACTGCAAGCTCCGCCTCCCGGGTCCACGCCATTCTCCTGCCTCAGCCTCCCGAGTAGCTGGGACTACAGGCGCCGCCACCTCGCCCGGCTAATTTTTTGTATTTTTTTTTAAGTGAAGACAGGGTTTCACTGTGTTAGCCAGGATGGTCTCGACCTCCTGACCTTGTGATCCGCCCGCCTCGGCCTCCCAAAGTGCTGGGATTACAGGCTTGAGCCACCGCGCCCGGCCTATTATATTTTTTGATACAGAGTCTGGCTCTCATTGCCCAGGCTGGAGTGCAATGGTGCGATCTCAGCTCACTGCAACCTCCGCCTCTCAGACTCAAGCAATGCTCCTGCCTCAGCCTCCTGCGTAGCTGGGATTACAGGCGCCCGACACCACGCCTGGCTACTGTTGTAGTTTTAGTAGAGACGGAGTTTCTCCACGTTGGTCAGGCTGGTCTTACACTCCCGACCTCAGGTGATCCTCCTGCCTAGGGCTCCCAAAGTGCTGGGATTACAGGCGTGAGCCATGGTGTCTGGCCTATTTATTATTTTTTTGAAGACAGAACCCCTTCACTCTGTTGTCCAGTCTGGAGTGCAGTGGCACGATCTCAACTCACTGCAACCTCTTCCTCCCTGGCTCAAGGGATTCTCCTGACTCAACCTCCGAAGTAGCTGGGACTACAGGCACTTACCACCATGCCCAGCTAATTTTCGTGCTTTCTAGTACACATTGGCTATACTGGTCTGAAACTCGACCTCAAGTGATCTGCCTGCCTAGGCCCTGCAAAGAGGTAGGATTACAAGCGTGACCCACCTTGTCCAGCCTGTACAAAAAATTTTAAAATTAGCCAGGTCCGATGGCCCGCACCTATGATCCCAGCTACTTGGGAGTCTAAAGTGGGAGGACTGCTTGAGCCCAGGAGGCAGAGGTTGCAGTGAGCTGAGATTACACCACTGCACTCCAGCTTAGGCGACAGAGTGAAATCCTGCTTCAAAACAAAGGAAAAAAAAAAAAGGTCAGGTGCAGTGGCTCACGCCTGTAATCCCAGCACTTTGAGGGGCCAAGGTGGGCAGATCGGTGGATCACTTGAGGTCGGGAGTTCAAGACTAGCCTGGCCAACGTAGCAAAATCCCATCTCTACTAAGAATAGAAAAAATTAGCTGGGCGTGGTGGTGCGCACCTGTAATCCCAGCTACTTGGGAGGCTGAGGCAGGAGAATTGCTTGAACCGGGGAGGCGGAGACTGCAGTGAGTTGAGATCGCACCATTGCATTCCAGCCTGGCGACAAGAGTGAAACCCCACCTTTTTTTTTTTTTTAGACGGAGTCTTGCTCTGTTGCCCAGGCTGGAGCGCAGTGGCCAGATCTCGGCTCACTGCAAGCTCTGCCTCCCGGGTTTACGCCATTCTCCTGCCTCAGCCTCCCGAGTAGCTGGGACTACAGGTGCCGCCACCTCGCCCGGCTAGTTTTTTGTATTTTTTAGTAGAGACGGGGTTCCACCGTGTTAGCCAGGATGGTCTCGATCTCCTGACCTCGTGATCCGCCTGTCTCGGCCTCCCAAAGTGCTGGGATTACAGGCTTGAGCCACCGCGCCGGCCTGTGAAACCCCATCTTAAAAAACAAAACAAAACTCAGAAAGAAAAAGGAAAACGCGCTGGGAGAACCCTGTGATGAAGGAAGGAAGGCGGGAACAGTAGAGACAGGAGCATTTTATTGCTTGTAAATTACATCTCAAAAAACCCACTTCACACACGTTAACTTGAAACATCTTCAAATGAACGGCCATGAGCGTGCATTATTATGGTAACCAGAGAAGGCTAAAAAGTAAAACTGTGAAAATTAAAACTGAGCAGGGAAGGCAGTTTTGTGGTCTCACATTATTTGCCTTCAACAAAATTCTTTTACCCGTGGCCAACATGGTGAAACCCCGTCTCTACTAAAAGTACAAAGATTAGCTGGGTGTGGTGACAGGCGCCTGTAATCTCAGCTACTCGGCAGGCTGAGGCTGGAGAATCTATTGAACCCAGGAGGAGGTTGCGGTGAGCCGAGATCACGCCATTGCACTCCACCCTGGGCAACAAGAGCGAAACTCCATGCCAAAAAAGAAATAGGAGGAAAAAAAAACTACACAATTCTGGTGAGGCACGGTGGCTCACGCCTGTAATCCCAGCACTTTGGGAGGCCGAGGTGGGTGGATTACCTGAGGTCAGGAGTTCGTGACCAGCCTGGCCAACATAGTACAACCCCGTCTCTACTGGGCGTGGTGGCACATGTCTGTAATCTCAGCTACTTGGGAGGCTGAGGCGGGAGAATCGCTTGAACCTGGGAGGGTTAGCTCCCACAGCCCCCGCAGTCAGGCCCCATGAGTCCCCCGGGGGCAGTGACCAGATCCTGGCTGGGACAGCGCCGGGACAGGCCCTCTCTATGGGCCTAAGGTCAATGCAGGCGGAGGCTCGCTGGGCCCAGGCCAATGAACCCACCAGTAGGAGCCCTCACTGGGCAGCAGGGAGCTTGCTGTGAGCTGAGATCGCGCCATTGCACTCCAGCCTGGGTGACAAGGGCGAGACTCTATCTCAAAAAAAAAAAAAAAAAAATTGTGGAACGTTATCATTAACTTTTGTGGGTGCCCTTTAGCCATTTCCCCCACTCCCCATAATCCCCAGCCGCTGGCACCACGTGTCCCCTTCCTGTCTCTGAATCGGCCTGTCCTGGACATGCACACAAATGGGATCGCACGCCGTGTTGGTGTGTGTCTCTCGCTGAGGGTGGACTCCTCCAGGGGCATCCACGCGGTGGCCAGTGTCAGAGCCTGGTTCCTGTTCATGGCCAAGTCCTGCTCCACCGTGTGGCCAGGCCAGGCTGTGTTTGTTCATACCTGGATGGGCACTAGACTTGTTTATACTTTCTGGGCCCCTTGAATCTGGAACAAGTGCGACAGGATCTCACAGGCAGTGCCCAGCCACCCACTACCGGAAAGCTGAGTCCTGCTCTGGTATGACTCTGCCTGAAAGAACATTCCCGAAGCTGGGGGTGTTTTCCTGGGCACCTCTGGGCTCCTGGAGATTTGCTGTGACAGCCATGGGGGACACACACAGGTGAGGGGCGTCCCTGGGGGTCTTTGCGGTGGTGAGTGTGTGAGGCGGTCAGAAGGGCTGTCCCTGTCTGCCTGGGTTTTGGGGCTGCGGGGACAGCAAGGCACGGGCCCTGGGTGTGGTGGAAGAGGCACGATGCCCCTCAGCTGGTGTTGCTGAGACTTGGGAGCCCTGTCGTCCGTGTGGCTGAGCTGAGGGCTGGGAAGTGCATCCTCGCCATGGGGGCCCTGAGGCCTCTCCTCCCTGGAGAGGATCTTGGTGTGAGGAGCTTGGTCTGAGGGGAGGCGGGGGACATGAGGCTCTTGCTGCTGCTGACAGGTGCCAGAAGGGCTGCTGTGGCGGCTCAGGCCTGTAATCCCGGCACTTTGGGAAGCCGGGGCGGGCAGATCACCTGAAGGTTAGGAGTTCGAGACCAGACCTGGCCAACATGGTGAAACCCCGTCTCTACTAAAAACACAAAAATTAGCTGGGCGTGGTGGCTACTCGGGAGGCTGAGGCTTGAACCCAGGAGGCGGAGGGTGCAGTGAGCCCAGATCATACCATTGCACTCCAGCCTGGGCAACAAGAGCCAAAGAACAGCAAAACGCCTGTCTCAAAAAAAAAATAAAAAAAGAAAGTCCCCGAAGGTCTTGGGGCTGAGGGACAGCGAAGTGGCCTTTGAGGGTGGGGCCTGGCACTGCACACGGCAGGCTAGTCATGGCCCCCCAAGAAAGATCCAGCATTGGGAGCTCAGGCTTCCCCACCCCGTGCCAGGTCTGGGCTCTGGGGCTGGAGTGTGGGGCCTGAGTGCGCCCAAGGGGTTCAGCCTGGGGGTCTGTGAGACTTTTCCAGGGCAGGGAATTTGACAAGGTCCTGAGCACTGGACTGGCCCCCCGGGTGCCCACACATCCTACAACTCTTCTCATTGGGCACGACCTCTAGCAATGGCCAGTATTGCCTTGGCCTGTGGGGGTCCCCAAGGTTTCAGGAAGAGGAAAGGACTGTCAAGCTCCGGCAACAGCGACGGCCCAGGGCCTGGATGGGCTTCTGGTGGGGAGGGCCCTGTGGCAGGGGTGGGGGTTGTCACATCTCAGACCAAGGCCAGGACATGGCCAGAACCCCAGGATCAGAGGGACTGATCAGCGTCTGTCAGTGACAGGAAGCTGGACTGAGAGAGGGAGAGAGAGCAAGAGAGCGAGACAGAGACAGAGACCGAGGGGGAGAGAGCAAGAAACCAAGAGAGACAGGGAGACAGAGATAGAGACAGACCAAGGGAGACAGGGACAGAGGGGGAGACAGGAAGAGGGAGACAGTCTCTGGGTGCTCGCAGACCCTAAGGTGGTCTCGCAGCCTTCAGGTCCAGAAGGCAGCTTCCAGTGGCCGTGGCTACTGAGCGGAAGTCCAGGGACGCCGGGGCACAGCTCCCCTCCCTCCCGGGCAGCCCCTCCTGCTTCCCTTCCTTTGGAAGGAGTGGTGCTGGGTCTGAGCCCCAGCCCATCTTCCTCACTGCAGCAGCAGGGCCAAGACCCACGCTCCTTGGGCCGAGCGGCACGTCACGGAGCACGGCCCTCACCCACAGATGCCCAGGCCGGCCTAGTCTTCTCTGAACACCCCCAAGCCTGACTCTGAATGTCCTGGAGGCGTGAATGTCCACGAGGCTGGGGGACCTGCTGGCCCTGTCCCCACACTGCCTTCAGCCTTTCATCATCCAACCAAAGACAGAAGCTCAAACGTGGGCACCAAAGTCTAGAAGACGCACCAAACTCCAGGCTCCAAGCACATCCACCCACGGTGGCTTTATTCAGTCACATCCCCACGCCCACAACTCCCTCCACCAGGCAGAGGGGAGGCCACCCCACGGCAGCACCCGGGGATCCTGGGCCGGCAAAGGGCCCCAGCCAGAGGGCACCAACCCCAGGAAGCCATGGTCCCCACCTGGAGCTTCCCTCGGCTGCCCTGGCCCTTGAGCCCGTCCCGAGGATTTGTGCTTTGACTGACAGGGAGCAGCAGGAAGCCGCCAGCCCACCGCGCCCATGGGTGTCCTTGGAGGGCAGACTGATGGAGCAGTGATCCCGGCTCCTGAGCGGCACTTCCTCAGCTCCCACAGCCCCCGCAGTCAGGCCCCATGAGTCCCCCGGGGGCAGTGACCAGATCCTGGCTGGGACAGCGCCGGGACAGGCCCTCTCTATGGGCCTAAGGTCAATGCAGGCGGAGGCTCGCTGGGCCCAGGCCAATGAACCCACCAGTAGGAGCCCTCACTGGGCAGCAGGGCCAGGAGGGCACCAGGGACTGGCACAGAGTCCACTCAGGGCAAGCGTCTGTGGCCTGGAACTGCCCTCGCCAAGGCACTGGGGGGTTACGGAGCAGATCCTTCAGACGGCCTTGGGCCAGAAGCTCCCCGCACAGCCAGGCACCTCAAGCGATGTCTGCGAGCCTCGCCCTGTCCCAGTGGCTCCTGGCACCCCTGGGAGCGTCAGCACCACCCCAAAGCTGGGTGCCTGTGTCCCCACTAAACAGAAGGGAAACCGAGGGAGGGGCGCCGGCTGGCAGTGGAGCATTCTGGCAGCGCCAGGCAACCGAGCACCGACTGGCAGCAGCTGGGGTTTGGTTTTCGGAAGCGAAGGCTGGCGTCAGCACACAGGGAAGGCCACCCGGTGATGCGCCTCGACGGTGTTAGATTTACCGAAGGAGAGTGGCCTCCTGGGTGTGCCACTCAGGCACGGTGAGGGTCTGTGGCACCACCAGTCACATGGCAGGGCAGAGGGTGGCGCCATCCTGCAAGCCCGCGACAGCGGACCAGAGTCCCGTCCTCACGCTGCACAGTGGGTGCTGTGGGTTTCAAAAATACGCCTTCAGACCGAGACCCTCCCAGCTGTCAGCGCTCCTTGGTGCCGAGCTGCCGGGCACCTACTGGCTGCTCTCCAGTCTCAAGGAGATGGGGCAGCGGCTGTGGGGGGAGCTGGCCTCAAGCCCCGAGGTCATAGGGAGCCAGGTGGGGCCCAGGAGCACCCGGCACTTGCCGAAGCTGGACCCTTTAGAGGACAAGCGTGGAGGGTCTTTCGGGTGGGGGCAGCCCCAGCTGTGTGCCCCGAGGCCCCGGGAAGTGGGGACAGGCTGAGGAGGGAGCCAGGAGCACGGGCTTCCTCCCGGGTGTCTCCAGGGCTGGGCTCAGCTGCCGAGCCTGGTTCACGTGGGGCCGAGGGCCGCGTCTGCAGGCGGCTCCAGCGGGCAGCACGGGCTCTCGGCAGGGCCTCTGGAAAGGACAGGGAGGGCTGGGTTTAGCGACTCCACGGGACGGGGATGCCTGGGCTCTTCTGGGGAGATGGCACCCGCCATCCTGACCACATCTGTGTTCACCAGGCAGTCCCCACTGCCAGGACCCGACTCCAGAGAGCCCCCATGGCCCCGCAGCACCTGCCCTAGACGTGCTCCATCTCTGGGTCCGGGTCGGGCTCCTCCTCCTCATCCTCCTCGTCTTCCTCCTCATCGTCCTCGGTGCAGGCCTTGTCCAGCGGCGCCTCGCCGTCACGGGCCAGCTCCTCCACGTGCGCCAGCATGTCGGCCATCAGCGCCTCCTCCAGCCGCTTCCGCACCTGCTGCACCAGCTCCTCCTGCTTCCTGGGGACAGAGTGATCTTGCATTACACTCAGGTAAGCGGCCAGCAGGACGTGGACACAGGATGAACATGGGGACCTCGGCTGGGAGGGGAGCCCCGAGGGATCCACAGGCATCCCCAGAACCAGCCCTAGCCCGTGCCGCCCCTCCCTTCACAATCCATGCACAGAACAACTGGCCATCAGCAGCATCTGCCACCCTCCCAGATGGCCCACCTGCCACCTCTGCTGGAACCCAGGCAGGGACCCAACACCTCAGTCCCCAGACCTGGCCCTGAGACTTCCCCACGCTCAGCTGCAGAAACCCTTGCTTCTGTCCCTTGACAGGCACTGAGTAGGGCAGGAACACCCTCACTAGGCCGGGTAGAAGCTCACGCCTGTAATCCCGGCACTTTGGGCGGATCACTTGAGGTCAGGCGTTCCAGACCAGCCTGACCAGCATGACGAAACCCCATCTCTAGCAAAAATACAAAAATGAGGCAGGCGTGGTGGCGAGTGCCTATAATCCCAGCTACTTGGGAGGCTGAGGCAGGAGAATTGCTTTTTTTTTTTTTTTTTTTGAGACGGAGTCTGGCTCTGTCGCCCAGGCTGGAGTGCAGTGGCCGGATCTCAGCTCACTGCAAGCTCCGCCTCCCAGGTTCATGCCATTCTCCTGCCTCAGCCTCCCGAGTAGCTGGGACTACAGGCGCCCGCCACCTCGCCCGGCTAGTTTTTTGTATTTTTTTTAGTTGAGACGGGGTTTCACCGTGTTAGCCAGGATGGTCTCGATCTCCTGACCTCGTGATCCACCCGTCTCGGCCTCCCAAAGTGCTGGGATTACAGGCTTGAGCCACTGCGCCCGGCCGAGAATTGCTTGAACCTGGGAGGCGGAGGTTGCAGTGAGCTGGGATCGCACCATTGCACTCCAGCCTGGGCAACAGAGGGAGACTCTGCCAAAAAAAAGCCTCACCAAAATCAGCTACCATCAGCCCGCAGCACCCCCCGCCGGCTCGCAGGCCCGGGGTCACCTTTCCACTGCCCACTATGCACCAGCGTGCGTTCCCTTACCATGGCTCAGGGGCCTGAGAAAAAGAATCCACACCACGTCTCAACCCACCAACAGGGACTGGGGCCCTCATCTTTGGGGACTACAAGCTGATGCCAGGCACTCCAGGGTGGCCGCTCCTCTGCCTGCGGACTCCTGGGCCGCAGCATGCGCTTTTGCCCGCCTCCCTCTCCAGCTGCCCAGAGCCCCTCCTTGTCTCTGTTCCGCTTTCACTCCCAGGTGAGTCTGATTGTGTTTGTCCCCAGTTGTGGCCAAGGCTCAGCCACCCCCTGCCCCCGGGGTCTCTCCAGCGGCTCCTGCAGACCTGAGCTGCTCCCTCTCACTCTGTCCCCACCACCCGAAACACCCTGGCTCACCTACTCCACTGCAGCCACCAGACAGGACCCCACCTCCTGCTGAACCCACCACCGAGTTCCTAATTTCAATGCCTTTTTCTATTTCTATAAGTTCTTTTTTTATTTTTTTAACTCTGTGACCCAGGCTGAAGTGCAGTGGCAGGATCTCAACTCACTGCAACCTCCGCCTCCCGGATTCAAGTGATTTTCCTGCCTCAGCCTCCTGAGTAGCTGGGACCACAGGCGTATGCCAACACACCCAGCTAATTATTTTATTCTACTTTTTAATAGAGATGAGGCTTCACCATGTTGGCCAGGCTGGTCTTGAACTCCTGACCTCAGGTGATCCTCCTGCCTCGGCCTCCCAAAGTGCTGGGATGACAGGTGTGAGCCACTGTGCCCAGCCTTATTTCTGCAAGTTTTGCAGGGCTCTTCATGATCTGCCCGCTGTTTCTTAGTCTTGTTCTTTTCTTATGTTGTCAGTTCTTCCTATTCCACCGTCTTAATATCGGGGAGTTCCCTGGGCATGTGGAGTGTGAATGGACCTCAAACCCAAATGAGGGGCCCAAAAGCACCACACCCAGAGGAAGATGCCGCCAGCCGCCCAGGACAGGAACCCTTGGCACCCACAGTCTGTGTGCTTGCGGGGGTGGCATCTTAGGTCCATGTCTTCGCCCTGCGTGGGGGCACAGGGTCTCTTCTCCTTGTGCCCAGGGGGCTTTGACCCCTGGCTGCTGCCACAGGAAACCCACATGCCCCAGCGCCTCCCTGGTTGCTCCAGGTTTCAGTTCCTTGTTTCTGGAACCCTCAAGAGCTTCCTTTCCTCTGACCTAAGCCATGTGCTGCATTGAACGTGAGAAGCCCCATCTTCTCTCCAGCACTTCCCGAGTTTTCTGCAGGCGCCTCCGTCACTGGGGGCCTTGTGTCCGCCCTGCACACGGAACGTGGGTTCGGCCCTGAGGCCCTGCCGGAGGGCCCCTCACCCTTGGGCTGCTCAGCCTCACCTGACTGCTGCCTGTTTCTGCAGCGGCTGTGTTCCCTGCTGTTCGCTCCCAGGCTCTGCACGCTGGAACTGCCCCTCAGCAGGTGCCCTGTGCCATCTCTCTGAAGGCAGAGAGCCCTGGCCTGCCCTGTCCCTCCATCTCCAGGGCCCAACGTGGAGCCCAGCACCCAGCACAGCCAGTCCTCACGGACTCAAAGGACGATACTCTTTTCAAGAACGTTTCTTCAAGGGGTGCCTGGCTCGCCCTGAACCCAGGACGTGGGTGAAACAGTTCATACTGGTCCGACGATGGGTACCCTTGCCCCGTCTATTTCTGTTTCAAAACCCCAGCAGCGTTGTGGGGAGACGGGAAACATGCAGGCACACGGGAACACTCAGGGTCCCCATGCCCCCAGGAGACAGGGCGGATGAGCAGGGGACCAGGCCGAGGAGCTACCTGATGTCCTCGTCGGTCACCATGAAGGCTTTGCACAGGGGCTGCGTGGTGTTGAGCCACACGCCAGGGTTCTTCTCCACAGCGGCCGAAAGCTGTCCCGTGATGGGCATGGTGCTCGTGTGCAGGGCGCTGGCGATGGCTGACAGCAGCGTCTCATCCGTGCAGCCAGGTCCCACCCCTGCCAGGCAGTGGACAAACAGCCACAAGTGGAGAGGTCACCACGGGGCAGCTGTGGCCCGGAGAGGCCACGGAAATGCCCCAAGAATGGGAGCTGCCACGTTCTCCCCGCGACTCGGGTTCCATTTCTAAATTCCCTCTCCTACTTGTGTTATTACATTCATAACAGAAAAAAAGCAAGCGAGGCCAGGTGCGGCCTCTCCCGCCTGTAATCCCAGTATCTTGGGAGGGCGAGGTGGGAGGACTGATTGAGCTTAGGAGTTTGAGACCAGCCTGGACAACATAGTGAGACTCCTGTCTCTACAAAAGAATTAAAAATTAGCCAGGTGTCACGCTGCATGCCTGTGGTCCCAGCTACTCAGGAGGCTGAGCTGAGAGAACCACTTGAGCCCGAGAGGTGGAGGCTGCAGCGAGTAGTAATGGCACCACTGTACTTCAGCTTGGGCCATGAAAAGACTGCCTTTTTTCTGAGACAGGGTCTTGCTCTGTCTTTTCCGTAGAGATGTAGAGATGGGGTCTATGTTGCCCAAGCTGGTCTTGAACTTCTGAGATCAAGTGATACGCCTGCCTCAGCCCCCCAAAGTGCTGGGATTATAGGTGTGAGCCACTGTACCCAGCCGACCCTGTCTCAGAAAACCACCACCAAAACCATGCAAGAGCTGCATTCTTTGTTCTGTGGTGGGGACGTGCTCGGAGGGTGCAGGAGCAAAGTCAGCTGTCCTTGTTTGTTTTTAGGATCCCCATGGCAAAACTGCACGTCCTGCAGGTGAAAACAGCCCCAGGCCTGCACCACACCTGGAAGCCACAAAGCCCCACCCGCAGGGTCTCCAAGGTCAAGAATGAAGGGCCCAGCCCAAGCGCCCTTACCCATCCCCAATCCCACTAGGTCTCCTCCCGCCCCAGCCACAGGCAGATTCGCTCTAAGCACCCGCAGCAGGAACAGCCATCCACCCTGCTAGGAGATGAGGGCACCCGCAGCACCTCCACCCCACCCGGCACGTCCCCTTCTGCCTTCCCTCAGGGCGCCCGCTCACCCTGCAGGCCTTTGGGGAGGTCCATGGTCTTGACCAGCTCCTCAGCAATGTCGAAGGCATTCAGGCCGCTCAGCTTCTTCTCCCAGAAGAGCTGCCCAGACACAGATGTGAACCTCAAGGGCGGCCCGCCTGGCCTCCTCGCCCCGTGTGGGTCCCTGTGGGGCCTCTCCCTTCCCAGGGCCTTGGGTCTCCAGCCCCTGCCCGGGCTTTCTGCAGCCAGGGATCCAGTGGACGTTTGTAAATAAGAATAAAAACACACATGGGGTGGCTTGCGCCTGCAATCCCAGCACTTTAGGAGGTCGAGGTGGGCGGATCACCTGAGGTCAAGAGTTTGAGACCAGCCTGGTCAACATGGTGAAACCCCTTATCTACTAAAAATGCAAGAAAAGGTCGGGTGTGGAGATGGGTGCCTGTAATCCCAGCTATTTGGCAGGCTGAGGCAGGAGAATCACTTGAACCCGGGAAGTGGAGGTTGCAGTGAGCTGAGACCGCACCATTGCACTCCAGCCTGGACAACGACAGCAAAACTCCGTCTCAAAAAAAAAAAAAAAAATTAGCCACGCGTAGTGACAGGTACCTGAAATCCCAGCTACGTGGGAGGCGGAGGTGGAAGGATCACTTGAACCTGGTTGAAAACAGGAGGCAGAGGTTGTAGTGAGTTAAGATCCCGCCACTGCACTCCAGCCTGGGTGACAGAGTGAGATTCTGTCTCAAAAAAAAAAAAAAAAAGAAAAAGAAAGAAAAAAAAGAAAAAACAAAAAGAAAATACACACGGTTCTCATCTCGGGTTTTTAAGAAGTAGGTTACACAGTCACATATGGGCACTCAGCCCCCTGTATCTGTGGGTTCATAACCACACACCCAACCAGCTGGAAACTGAAAATATTTGGGGGGAAAAAAAGATAAAAATAATACAACCGGCCAGGTGAGGTGGCTCACACCTGTAATTCCCACAGTTTTGGAGGCCAAGGTGGGAGGATCACTTGAGGCCAGGAGCTTGAGACCAGCCTGGGCAACATACAGAGACCCTGTCTCAAAAATGAAAAACTAAAAAAAAGGAATAAAACATGCACAACAAGGAGCTGTCACAAGCATCTACACCTCATGAGGAATCTAGAAAATACCTGCAGGTAACGTGCAAACATTAAACCATTTCCATTTTTTAAAAAATATTTTTGGGGCCGGGCGCGGTGGCTCAAGCCTGTAATCCCAGCAGTTTGTGAGGCCGAGACGGGCAGATCACGAGGTCAGGAGATCAAGACCATTCTGGCTAACACGGTGAAACCCCGTCTTTACTAAAAAAAACCCAAAAAACTAGCCGGGCGAGGTGGCGGGTTCCTGTAGTCTCAGCTACTCCGGAGGCTGAGGCAGGAGGAGAATGGCGGGAACCCAGGAGGCGGAGCTTGCAGTGAGCTGAGATCCGGCCACTGCACTCCAGCCTGGGCGACAGACTCAAAAAAAAAAAAAAAAAAAATTAGGCCGGGTGCAGTGGCTCAAGCCTGTAATCCCAGCACTTTGGGAGGCTGAGATGGGCGGATCACAAGGTCAGGAGATCGAGACCATCCTGGCTAACACGGTGAAACTCCATCTCTACTAAAATACAAAAAAAAAAAACTAGCCGGGCGAGGTGGCGGGCGCCTGTAGTCCCAGCTACTTGGGAGGCTGAGGCAAGAGAATGGCGCGAACCCGGGAGGCGGAGCTTGCAGTGAGCTGAGATCCGGCCACTGCACTCCAGCCCGGGTGACAGAGCAAGACTTGCTCTATCCCTCAGGCTGGAGCACAGTGGTGTGATCATAACTACCGCAGCCTCAGCCTCCTGGGCTCAAGCAATCCTCCCACCTCAGCCTCCCAAGAAGCTGGGACCACAGGCGCGCACCACCACGTCCAGCTAATTTTTTTACTTTTTTTTGCTTCGTCACGTAGCCCGGGCTAGCCTGGAACTCCTGCGCTCGATTCCATCCGCTCCACGTATGATCTTATTCCAAACGTCCACCCACCGAAGTGAACAAGTTGGCCGGGAAGGCCGGGGTCGCTATGGTTGAGCTCACCTGGCGCGGCTGGTCCACCGCCTTCTGTGGGTCGCTCTTGACCTTGTTGCTGGGGTGGTTGGTAATCTTGGTCACTGGCTGCTTGAAGATGGACGCCGTCTGGCGCACGGGTAGCGCCGTGTTCAGGTCGGGCTTGCCCTGCGGGAGGAAGGAGATGCAGTCCGGCCTGGGGGCGCCTCGGCGGCGCGGAGCCTCAAGGGGTGCGGGGCCCGAGCGACCCCTCGCCCTGCCGGCGCCCCTCGCGTCCCCCGTGCCCTCCAGGACCCCCACGGTCCGGGGAGGCCGCTCCCGCAGGGTCGGCCCGGCCGGCTCTGGAGCCCCCGCCGCGGGCCGCGTCCTCGCCATGAGCCCTGCACTCTGCGCCCTGTGGCCTGCGCCTTCCGCTCTGTGCCCTCCGCCCGCTGTGACCTCCTGCGCTCTGGACGCCGGACTGCGTCGCCTGCAGGTCACGTCACGGCCGCGTCCCCGCCTAGAACGCCCCGCGCCGACGTCACCCGCGTGACGCCACCACTCACCTTGACCTGGTTGGAGGAGTCGTAGCGCACGCGCTGGCGACTCTTGTTCATCTTGCTCATCAGCATCTTGCCCGTGCGGAAGTCGAAGGTGCTCAGGTCCATGGAGCCGCCCAGGTAGCGGGCCAGCTGCGGCTTGCTGCGGAACTTCTTCCCGCTCGGGCTGCAGGGAGGCGGGACGGTCGGTGCCTGGGCCGGACTCGGGACCCCGGATCCCAAACCCAGGCCTTGGCCCCAGACCTAAACCCAGTCCCAGCCCCAGACCTCAACCTGGCCGTGACCCCAAACCTGGGCCCTAGCCCCAGGCCCAGACTCCAACCCTGGCATGACCCCAGACCTTCATCCCAGACCCCAGCACCCCAAAACTGGCCCCCACATCTGGGCGCCAGCCCCAGCCCCAGCCTCCACATTGGATCCTTGCCCCAGACCCCTAACTCCGTCCCCTCTGAATCCTCCCCACCGTAGGCCCTGGCAGCGTCAGGCACAGCAGACACTGAGCTCGGGCACAAACGCTATTACCTACAGGAGGATGAGTCCTGGCTCTGGGAAGATAGCTCACATTTCCAGAACATTCCAGAAATGGAATTTAGGTCACATTCTTGAGAAAAGACCCCACGGAGAACAGGTATGTGAGGGACAGCCCTAAAAGCAATCTCCTTCCCCCTTGCGGTTACAGCGGCAGGGCCAGGCTGGGAAGGCGCGTCTCATTCTAAGATCTGGGGCCAGGCTCCAACAGCTGCTTGGGCATAACCCGACCGGGGAGCTCGCAACAAGGCAGCCAGGTAAACACAGACCTGCCCTCAGACACGGGGCTCTCTGCTCTCAGCCTGCCACAGACAAGCGCCGACAGCTCATCCTCTCCAGGACCTAAGGACAGCCACCTATGGGTTGCCCTGTGTGTCACATGTGGTCACACTACAGGATGACAAGCACCCAACCCAGCACATCGCCATCAGGGTTGGGATGTACGATGGAACAGCCATGTTGGAAAAGCCTGACACCTCCTCACCGAGTTTCCTGATGACCCAGACATGACATTCTGAGGTATCTGCCCGAGAAATGAGCACATATCCACACCATCACTTCTACATGGATGTCCCCAGGAGCCCCACCACAGGAGCTGGGAGGTGGAAGCAGCCCAGATGCCTTCAGTGGATGAAAGGAAAACACACCATGGCCCATCCACACAATGGGGTAAGACTCAGCCATGAAAAGCAGCGCGGCTCTGACACAGGCCACAGCGTGGATGCACCTTCAGGACAGCACACTCAGTGAGAGACGCCAGACACAAAAGGCCACACAGTATGTGACCCCATTTTTTTTTTTTTTCTGAGACGGAGTCTCGCTCTGTCGCCCAGGCTGGAGTGCAGTGGCCGGATCTCAGCTCACTGCAAGCTCCACCCCCCGGGTTTACGCCATTCTCCTGCCTCAGCCTCCCGAGTAGCTGGGACTACAGGCGCCTGCCACTGCGCCCGGCTGGTTTTTTGTCTTTTTTAGTAGAGACGGGGTTTCACCGTGTTAGCCAGGATGGTCTCGATCTCCTGACCTCGTGATCCGCCCGTCTTGGCCTCCCAAAGTGCTGGGATTACAGGCTTGGAGCCACCGCGCCCGGCCAATGTGTGACCCCCATTTCTATGAAATGTCTAGAACGGGATAATTTGGAGACAGCAAGAGGGCACATAGTGCCAGAGGCTGGGGTGAGGGATGTGGAGTGACTGCTGATATGGATGCGACTTTCTTTCTTTCTTTCCTTTTGGAGATAGGGTCTCACTGTCACTCAGGCTGGAATGCAGTGGCTCAATCACAGCTCACTGCAACCTTGAACTCCTGGGCTAGGGTGATCCTTCCACTTTAGTCTCCCACGTAGCTGGGACGACAGGCACAAGCCACCACGCCTGGCTAATTTCTTTATCTTTTTTTTTTTTTTTTGAGATGGAGTCTCACTCTGTTGTCCAGGCTAGAGTGAAGTGGCTCGATCTTGGCTCTCTGCAACCTCCACCTCCAGGTTCAAGTGATTCTCCTGCCTGAGCCTCCTGAGTAGCTGGGTGTACAGGTGCCGCCACCACACCTGGCTAATTTTTGTATTTTTAGTAGAGACCAGGTTTCACCATGTTGGTCAGGCTGGTCACAAATGCCTGACCTCACGTGATCTGCCCGCCTTGGTCTCCCAAAGTGCTGGGATTACAGGTGTGAGTCATCATGCCCTGCCGCTTCATTTCTTTGTTTTTCATTTTTACTTTTAGAGCCAGGGTCTCCTTTTGTTGCCCAGGCTGGAGTGCAGTAGTGTGATCATAGCACACTGCAGCCTTGACCTCCTAGGCTCAAGGGATTGTCCTGCCTTGCCCTCCTGAGTAGCTAGGACTACAAGTGTGCTCCACCATGCCCAGCTAATTTTTAAATTTTTTGCATAGATGGGGTCTATGTTGCCCAGGTTGGTCTCCAACTTACGATCTCAAGAGATCCTCCTGCCTCGACCTCCAAAGGGGTTACAGGTAGGAGCCACTATGCCTGGCTGGTTTATCTCGATAAAATAATTTAGAAATAATAGCACTTGTATGGTGCTTACTAGGCCAGGTACCTCAAACATACTGTATCTATAAACTCAGTCAACAGTCACCTTTATTAATAATGCATCAGCCTGAGATTGGTAGGTAGCCCTGTTTTGCTGGTTTCCCAGAATCCTCTAGGGCAGGCTCCTCCTGTCCTCTTCTGCCCCTGCCCCAGATGTCCTGGCCCATGGCAGACGCCAGATGCCAGACAACTGAGACAGCTCAGAAGAATCTCCTGTAGCCAGAAGGAAACTCAATTCTGCAGGCACTGCACAGAAATGCTTGGTCCCATGCTCAGCTCAATCGCCTCTATCCAGGATCTACGTACTGGGCTGATACACAGACCATAGGAAGTTTTATTTCTCTCCACCCGGCCCCCCCGCCAACCCTGGGCAAATTCCATGGTCCACAAGGACACGGACGGGCTCCAGCATGTCCACTAGGACAGGGCGCCGCAGGGAGGGCATGAGGAGAAGTGCCTGGGGGTCCGAAACCACTCAGGACTCCTCCCGGAGATTTACTTTTGAGATTTACTCTTCTAATTACTCTCCGGGCTGGCTGACCTTACATCGAAGGTGGTTTGCCCAGGGCAGTGGAAAGAAACCAAGACCAGAGGCTCAGACTCAGGCTTCACATAGCCACAAGAGGAGACCCCACAAAACACGCCCAGCAGCTCTTTGCCTCCAGTCACCCCAAAGAGAGGCTGTTCTGCCTTTTAAGATGAAGGCAAACAAGGCTGGGTGCGGTGGCTCACGCCTGTAATCCCAGCACTTTGGGAGGCTGAGAGGGGTGGATAACCCGAGCTCAGGAGTTTGAGACAAGCCTGGGCAACACAGTGAAACCCGTCTCTACCAAAATATAAAAAATTAGCCGGGCATGGTGGCGTGCGCCTGTAGTCCCAGCTACTCGGGAGGCTGAGGCAGGATTGGTTTGAACCCAGGAGGCGGAGGTTGCAGTGAGCCGAGATCGTGCCACTGCACTCCAGCCTGGGCGACAGAGCAAGACTCTGTCTCCAAAAAAAAAAAGGTGAACAGACACAGATGACAGACTGGTTGTTAGGACTGGGGGTGGGTGCACAAGGCAGTGGCAAATGGGTCTGGGGTTCTTTCTGGGGTGATGGAAATTCTAAACTTGAATCTGAGGATAGCTGCACATACCCGTAAATATGTGAATATGCTAAAAAACCATTGACTCGTGCACTTTAAATGAGTGTATTGTATGGTACATAAACTGTATCTCAATAATACCCTCTCTAAAAGAATAAATGCAGTGGCTCACACCTGAGGTCAGGAGTTCGAGACCAGCCTGACTGACATGGTGAAACCCCATCTCTACTAAAAATACAAAATTAGCCAGGCGTGGTGGCACATGCCCGTAATCCCAGCTAGTTGGGAGGCTGAGGGCAGGAGAATTGCTTGAGCTCGGGAGGTGGAGGTTGCAGTGAGCCGAGATTGCACCATTGCACTCCAGCCTGGGTGACAGGGCAACACTCCGTCTCAAAAAAATCAAAAAACAAAAAGAGGGTGGTGTAATCCCAGCACTTTGGGAGGCCGAGGTGGGACGATCACCTGAGGTCAGGAGTTCCAGACCAGCCTGGCCAACAGGTGAAACCCCGTCTCTATTAAAAATACAAAAATTAGCTGGGGGTGGTGGCGGGGGCCTGAAATCCCAGCTACTTGGGAGGCTGAGGCAGGAGAATCACTTGAACCCAGGAGGCGGAGGTTGCAGTCTGCCGAGATTGTGCCACTGCACTCCAGCTTGGGTGACAGAGCGAGACTACCTCTCAAAATAAATAATAAAAATAAAATGAAAATAAAAAATTAGCTGGGCATGGGGGCACATGCCTGTAGTCCCAGCTACTCCGGAAGCTGAGGCGGCAGGATCGCTTGAGCCCAGGAGGTCAAGGCTGCAGTGAGCTAGGATTGCACCACTGCACTCCAGCCTGGGTGACAGAACAAGACCCTGTCTCTAAATAAATAAATGAATGCAAATGCAAGGTAGAGGGGGTTAGTGGTAACCAGGGGCTGGGGGAGGAAGAAGTGGGGAGTGACTGCTAATGAGGACAGAGCTGCTTTTCAGGGTGATGAGAATGTTCTGGAATTACACAGTGGTGATGGTTGCACAGTTTTGTGAATATACTAAAAACCACTGGTGGCCAGGTGTGGTGACTCACGCCTATAATCCTAGCACTTTGGGAATCTGAGGTGCTGGGGTCAGAAGTTGAGGTCAGGAGTTCGAGACCAGGCTGGCCAACATGACGAAACCCCTTCTCTACTAAAAATACAAAACTTAGCTGGGCATGGTGGCAGATGCCTGTAATCCCAGCTACTTGGGAGGCTGAGACAGGAGAATCGCTTGAACCCGGGAGGCATAGGTTGTAGTGAGCTGAGATTGCACCATTGCACTGTGGCCTGGGAGAAGAGGTAAACTCCGTCTCAAAAAAAAAACAAAAAAAAAAACAAAAAAAAACAAAAAAAAACCCCACTGAATTGTACATTTTTAAAAAGTAGCTTTGGCCAGGTAGTGGCTCATGCCTGTAATCCCAGCACTTCGGGAGGCTGAAGCAGGTTAATTGCTTGAGTACAGGAATTCGAGACCAGTCTAGTCTAGGCAACATAGTGAAACTCCATCTCTATAAAAATAAGCCAGGCATGGTGGCACGTGCCTGTAATTCCCGCTACTTGGGAGGCTGAGCTGAGAGGGTCACCTGAGCCTGGGAGGTCGAGAATGCATAAGCCATGATTGTACCACTGCACCCCAGCCTGGGTGAGACCCTGTCTCAAAGAAAAAGAAAAGTAGCTTTTGTAGAATGTGAATTATATCTCAATTTTTAATAAAGGTTATGCCTATCTATTGACACAGAAAGATGTCCCTGAGATTTTATTCAATGAACAAAGAACAGCCTTGATAAAATCACACATATAGAAAAAGGTGGGCGTCACGGCCTGAACTATCGTAGGCACACCCAACAGAGAACACAGCCTGGGAGCCTGCAGCCTCAGATGAAAGCCTGGGCTGAGGAGGCCCCAGACCCCCAGAGGGTGGCTCTGGGCTGAGTCTGGCTTCACCCTCTGCAGAGAAACCTGAAATCTCCCCAGCCTGTTTAGAGAGCTTTTCCCCGCTTTTCTCCACTGCTAGACCCTCATGCTCAGGGCCAGGGCCCAGAGTGGGAATGAGAGAGCTGGGGTGAAGACAGTCTCAGGGCACTCCGCACAAGCTGGCCTTCATCCCAGCTCCCAAGCTGCAGCCACCTCTTAGGGGGTTCCTGCTGCCTGGACGCCTCTCCCTGTCACTCAATGTGACGTCCTCAGAGAGGGCCCCCTCCCTGACCCCAGTCTCAGTCAGGCCCCGCATCTGCCCTCCCAGATTTTAGCATGTGTCACTGCAGATCTCAGGATGTGTACCCACAGCTGTAATGGAAAGTGGCTGGTGCCCTGGCTGTCACCCGTAAGCAGGAGGGCCCGGCCTCACTCCTGGCTGAATGGTTGGGATCCAGGCAGCGCCTGGTGCTGGGGAGGCTTGTTTTTGCTAAGGGGCTGACACAGACCTGCTGTGGACTCTAGGGCAGCCTTTGGGAGAGGGAAAGCCAGAAATGTGCTTGGAGGGAGCATGCCGGCAGGCCCGGCCTCCTGACAGAGGACAGAACACAGGGCTTCAGGCTTTCTAAAGAGCCAGAGAGCCAATGAAGGGGGCCAATGAGTACCAAAGGGGGATGCACGACCCTGTCCCTGAGACAGGGATTGCAGTCCCACTATGCCAATGCCTGTAATTACAGGGTTCCAGCTCATAAGGGTACACATTTGGGGACCAAGTTTCCCCTCTCTCTTGCTGTCCTCCAACTTTCCAGGAACCAGTCCCTGAGCTCCTCCTGCAGGACCAGGCCCCACACACTGCTTCTGATCACAGCCATCCTTTCCCTGCTCACTTTCCTCACTTTATCTCCCCAAACCGGGACAGTCAAGAACCACAGGGGACCTAAGTGCACAGTGAACGGAGCGGTGGTTCTACCCCTCCTTGGCTCGTGGAAACCACCTGCCCTCACCTGGGCGGTCTCCGGCCCACGACCCCGAGCTGTGGGAAAAAGGGGGACCGACCGCACACCCCCCTTTACCCAGGTGCTCGGCACATGGCAGGCGTCCTGTTTCCCCTCATGGGGGACCTGAAGGGGCCGCGGGACAGTGAACCAAGGGGAGGGCGCAATCAAAGCTGGCCCAGAATCAAAAGCATCTTTCCCCAGCCAGGGAAAAAAAAAAAAAAGGAAGACAAACAGCAGGTGGCCGACTGACTGGGTACTGGCTGCAGCAGGCGACTACGTCTTTGTTCCACAGAGGGGGTTCCCTGCGACCTTTCTGAGCAGCGCCTGTTCCAATTTGGGGGGGTCTCTGAAAGCCTTCGACCACCAATAATATCTACGCAAAGACTACCGTTAGGTGGGCTCGGAAAATCGCAAGCCTGAGGTCTCCACCCTGAGGGGGCCACGACCCACGAGGTCCTCGGAAGGAGTGTGGGGGAGGAGGTGCAATACCTTTGAAAAAAGCAACGCTGCGAGGGAGACCAGTCACCCTGAGGCGCTTATTCCCAGGACTAGGTTGAGCCCAAGAACCCGCATTTTCACGCACGCTCTCCCCGATCCCCCCATGAGCCCTGCTCCCCGAAACCCCGGCTGGCCACCCCCTCGGGCTCCGCGCCACCCCAGGAGCGCCCCAAGAAGGCACCCCCCGCGTCTCACGGAAACCAAAGGAACAGCCCACCCCCCACCCCTGCCTCCCGGCAGCGTCTGGCCGTCGCCAGGCGCCCCTGGCCCAGCGCGCACGAACAAAGGCCACAGTCGCCGGCCGGCAGCCAGTCCCCAAACGGCCGGGCGAAAGCCATGCGGCCCAACAACCGGCGCACGCGCACTGGGCCTCCGCGCGCCGGTCGGACACGCACGCAAGACGCACGCACGCACGCACGGCGCACGCGCGGGGCCCGGGCCGCGGCCCGGGGCAGGGGCGCCGAGGCCGCCGCAGAGGCCGCTGGGAGGCGCCCGTTGAGGCCCTGCGCGGCCGGCGCGCTCATTCACCTATAGTAAAAGACATCCCTGTGGCCGGCCGACAGCCCCGACCTTCTGGGCACTTCTTCCCTCTCCCAGCCCTGCGGGAGCGCCGGGCACTCCCACCTCTTCCGCTCCATTGCGCCCGGCTCCTTGGCCCGTCGCCG
Source organism: Rhinopithecus roxellana (assembly GCF_007565055.1). Classification (NCBI taxonomy): domain Eukaryota; kingdom Metazoa; phylum Chordata; class Mammalia; order Primates; family Cercopithecidae; genus Rhinopithecus; species Rhinopithecus roxellana. The sequence continues at coordinate 12,010,613 of NC_044556.1, forward strand.
GGCCCGCCGCCGCCGCCCGGACCCCCGCTCGCCGCCGCCGCCTCAGCTGCCTCTGCTGCCGCTGCCGCCGCCGCCACTTGCCGCGGCTGTTCCGGCCCGCGGGCCCCCGCCCTCCGCCCCCAGCCGGGCGCGCGCCGGCTTTGCCGCCCTCTCAGCCCCCTCCCCGCGCTCGCCAGCCCCCGCTCGGGGGGCCCGCTCCGCCCACCCGCCCGCGCGGGGCCCCGTGCTGCGCAGCCGCGGCGCCAGACCTCGCCCCTCTCCGGCAGCGCCAATCAGCGCACGGGGGCGGGGCCTCCGGTGGCAGTGCGCGCCTGCGCCCTGTGCCTCGCGAGCCGCTAGTGCTCAGCAGCTGTTCCTGGAGCCCGCACAGCCCTTTCCACCGTGCCCCCACTTCCCCGGCCGCCTGGGGCGCGTGCGCGGGGACATGCTTTCGTACTAGTGGGGTCCTTTTCCCCGACCTTTCTCCAGCCCAAGTCTTGGGGACTCTGGCTTAGTGACTGGACCTCGACTTCCCCACCCTCCTGGTCTCCCAGCTTCCGAGCTTTTTACGGGCGTCCAAATCTGGGGGGCTTCCTCCGTGACCACCCCCTCCATGCCGCCAAGTTCCCTCCAGTAGCTTTTTTTTTGTTTCTTTTTTTTGAGACGGAGTCTAACTCTTTTGCCCAGGCTGGAATGCAGAGGCGCGATCTTGGCTCATTTCAAGCCTCCGCCTCCCGGGTTCAAGCTATTCTCCTGCCTCAGCCTCCCAAGTACCTGGTTCCACGCACAGCTAATTTTTGTATTTTTAGTAGGGACGGGGTTCCACCGTGTTGGTCAGTCTGGACTCGAACTCCTGACTTCAAGTGATCAGCCCACCTCGGCCTCCCAAAGTGCTAGGATTATAGGCGTGAGCCACCACGCCCTGCCCAGTAGCTTTCTGACCCCTCGAAATCCAGGTATCTGGGCCCCCTGCTCCCCTGCTCCACCCCCTGCACCTTCGTCCAGCCACCATGTCTGGTCAGGAGAGTTCCAGGACCTTCCTGCGAAATCGCCCACCCACTGTTGTCTCCTCTTAACCCCTTCCCCAGCCAGTCAGAGGGATCCTGAAATGGAAACGGGTGGGCTACCCCGTCAGTCCCCCACTGACAGCATCGCTCCCAAGGCTAGGGCTGGGCCGGCCTGCACAGGTGTTCAAGGACTGAGTCTAGCTGCTGTGCCCCTCTGCCTCCAGCTGGAGAAGCTGTCCTGGTTCTAAGGACTCCTTTGTTGACATTGGGTCCACCCAATCTGGGATGCTCTCCCATGTGAAGATCTCATCCCATTTTCAAAGTCCCTTTAGCTGCAGGTTCCAGGGAGTAGGACAGGCACATTCATTTATTGATTGATTGACTGATCGAGACAGAATCTCACTTTATTGCACAGGCTGGAGTGCAATGGCGTGGCCTCGGCTCACTGCAACCTCCACCTCGCAGGTTCAAGCAATTCTCCTGCCTTACCTCCCAAGTAGCTGGGATTAAAGGTGCCCGCCACCACGCCCGGCTAATTTTTTTGAATTTTTAGAAGAGATGGGATTTCACCTTATTGGCCAGCTGGTTTCGAACTCCTGACCTCAAGTGATCTGCCCGCCTCGGCCTCCCTAAGTGCTGGGATTACAGGTGTGAGCTGCCGGCGGAACGTGGAGTTTCAGGACGTTGTGCTGACCACAGAAGCACTGAATAAATCCGGATGGATGGGTGGATGATGGTCAGATGAGCCGCTCACCCCACCTCGTGGTGAGGTGAGGTGAAACAGCCAGGTCTGTCTCCTGAGAAGCTCAGTAGCTGGTTAGTGGCCTGACACCGAGGCCCCAGAGCCTTGGGGTGCCGTGGAAGAATCAGTGCTCCCAGGAGACAGGAAAGTCTATTCCGTGGACTCAAAGCCAGGCATTTACATCCCAGAACCAGCCATGGTACTTGGCTAGGGCAGCCAGCGCAAGGACCTGCCCCCATGCAAGGGAGATTATTACTATGTTTTGAGACGGGGTTTCACTTTGTTGCCCAGGTTGGAGTGCAGTGGTGTGATCTTGGCTCACTGTAACCTCTGCCCCTCAGACTCAAGCAGTCCTCCCACTTCAGCCTCCCAAGTAGCTGGGACCAAAGGCGTGCACCACCACGCCTGGCTCATTTTTTGTATTTTTAGTAGAAACAGGGTCTTACCATGTTGCCCAGGCAGGTCAGAAACTCCTGAGCTCAAGCAATCTGCCTGCCTCAGCCTCCCAAAGTGCTGGGATCACAGGCATGAGCCACCACGCCCGGCTGGGAGATTATTTTTTATTTATTTTATTTTTAAATTTTTAATTTTTTCTTTTTTTTTTTGGAGATAGAGTTTCACTCTTGTTGCCCCGGCTGGAGTGCAATGGCACGATCTCAGCTCACTACAACCTCCGTCTCCCGGGTTCAAGCGATTCTCCTGCCCCAGCCTTCCAAGTAGCTGGGATTACAGGCACCCGCCACCACGTCGGCTAATTTTGGATTTTTAGTAGAGACGGGGTTTCTCCATGTTGGTCAGGCTGGTCTCGAACTCCCAACCTCAGGTGATCCACCTGCCTTGGCCTCCCAAAGTCCTGGGATTACAGGTGTGAGCCACCACGCTCAGTCAAGATTATTTTTTAAATTGTGCTATGATTGTGCCAGTGCACTCCAGCCTAGGTGATAGAGCGAGACCTTGTCTAAAATAAGTAAATAAAATAGTCGTTAAAATGGCCAATTCCAGCCGGGCGCGGTGGCTCACGCCTGTCATCCCAGCACTTTGGGAGGCCAAGGAGGGTGGATCATGAGGTCAGGGGATCGAGACCATCCTGGCTAACACAGTGAAACCCCGTCTCTACTAAAAAATACAAAAACATTAGCCGGGCGTGGTGACAGGCGCCTGCAGTCCTAGCTACTTGGGAGGCTGAGACAGAAGAATCGCTTGAACCCGGGAGGCGGAGGTTGCAGTGAGCCGAGATTGTGTCACTGCACTCCAGCCTGGGCAACAGAGCAAGACTCTGTCTCAAAAAAAAAAAAAAGAAAAGAAAAAAAAAAGAAAATGTCCTCGAGTGGATGCTGGTAGAAAGAAATGACTGAATAAATGGCTAATGGGGCCAAGAGACTGCTCCCCTTTACAGCCGAGTCCAGTGACTAAATGTGGCAATAATCACAGGACCCCATCAGCCAGGTTGGCTCCTGTCGCCTCCAGGGCTGGCGAGGGCCTCGGTGCCACCATGCTGAAGTCTTTGCCTTCCCTTCCAGGACTTAAGTGCCAGGACAGTAGACACAGAAACAGGCAGGGGAAGCTCATTGCTAGTGGGGTCTGGTAACGTACAGATTCAGGGCTCAAGTCATACAATTTCTTTTTTGAGACAGGGTCTCACTCTACCACGCAGGCTGGAGTGCAGCGGCGCAATCACAGCTCGCCGCAGCCTTAAACTTCTGGGCTCCAGCGATCCTCTCGCCTTGGCCTCCCAAAGTGCTGGGATTACAGGTGTGGGCCACTATACTTAGCCTACAGTCAAATGTTGTTTTTTAATTTTTGTATATTTTTTTGAGACAGAGTCTGGCTCTGTCACCCTGGCTGGAGTGCAGCGGTGCGTGACCCACCACGCACAGACCCCTGGACAGTGTTTTTTTAAAAATCAGAACAGGCTGGGTGCGGTGGCTCATGCCTGTAATCCCAGCACTTTGGGAGGCCGAGGCGGGAGGATCATGAGGTCAGGAGATCGAGACCATCCTGGCTAACGTGATGAAACCCCATCTCTACTAAAAATACAAAAAACTAGCCGGGCGTGGTAGCGGGCACCTGTAGTCCCAGCTACTTGGGAGGCTGAGGCAGGAGAATGGCGTGAACCCGGGAGGCGGAGCTTGCAGTGAGCCGAGACTGTGACACTGCACTCCAGCCCGGGCGACAGAGCGAGACTCCGTCTCAAAAAACAACAACAAAAAAAAATCAAAACAAAATCCAGCCAGGCACCATGGTTCCCGCCTGTAATCTCAGCACTTTGGGAAGACAAGGCGGGCAGATCACCTGAGGTCATTTCAAGACCAGCCTGGCCCATGTGGCAAAACCCCATCTCTGCTAAAAATACAAAAATTAGCAGGGTGTGGTGGTGAGCACCTGTAATCCCAGCTACTCGGGAGGCTGAGTCAAGAGAATCACTTGAACCCTGGAGGCAGAGGTTGCAGTGAGCCAAGATCATGCAACTGCACTCTAGCCTGGGTGACAGAGTGAGACTCCGTCTCCAAAACTAAATAAATAAATAGGCCCGGTGTGGTGGCTCACAGCTGTAAATCCCAGCACTTTGGGAGGCTGAGGCAGGCGGATCACCTGAGGTCAGGAGTTCAAGACCAACCTGGTCAACGTGGTGAAACCCCATCTCTACTAAAAATACAAAACATTAGCCAGGCGTGGTGGCGCATGCCTGTAATCCCAGCTCCTCAGGAGGATGAGGCAGGAGAATCACTTGAACCCAGGAGGCGGAGGTTGCGGTGAGTCAAGAGCATGCCACAGCACTCCAGCCTGGGCGACAGAGCAAGACTGCCTTTAAAAAAAAATAAGTAAAATAAATTTGTTGTTTGAACCATGCAAGATCTGTGGGATTTTGTTATGGCAGCCTTAGCAGACTGATACAATAGCTATTTCCATCAATACACTTATGTATGCAGAGAGTATGTCTAGAAGGATTTATTTATTTTTTTTTTGAGTCTCACTCTGTTGCCCAAGCTGGAGTGCAGTGGGGCAGTCTCGGCTCAGAGATGGGCAAGAACTGGAAAAAACTGGGCAGCTGTATCAGGGAGTGTGACTTTGTACCATATACTCTTTTTGTACCTGTTCATTTTTATTTTTTCATTTTTTTTTCTTTTTATCAGAGACGGGGGCCTCTTTGTTGCCCAGGCTAATACAGAACTCCTGGTTCAAGTGATGCCCCTTCCTCAGCCTCCCAAAGTGTTGGGATTACAGGCGTGAACCACCACACCCTGCCTGTTCATTTTTGTAACCCTGACGTGATGGTTTGAAATGTCTACCAATTCTGATACTCTTCCCTTCAAAACACAGAACCCCATTCTCCTCCCTTTGCATGTGGGCTGGACCGCAGGGGCTTGCTTCTGATAAACACAGTGTGGCAGAAGTGACCACGTGACACTTCTCAGGGTGGGTCATAGAAGCACTGTGGCTTTCTCCTTCCTCTGCCTTGGTTCACTTGCTCTGGGGAAGGCAGCGGCCATGCTGTGAGGATGCTCAAGCAGCTTTGTGTAGGGGTCCCCATGGGAAGGAACTGCGGCTGTCACCGACAGCCAAGTTGAGGGTACTGGTTTGGAAGTGGCTCCTCCAGCCCCAGTTGAGCCTTCCTCAGATGAAGTGGTCTTGACTGATGTCTTACCTGCAACCTCATGAGAGACTCTGGGCCACAACCACCCAGATACATCACTCCCAAATCCCCGATTGACACAGACGGTGAGATAGTGAACGTTCGTGGCTTTAAGCCACTACGTGTGGGGTAACTTGTTAAGGCAGCAATGGATAAACATACTGCAGATATTACTTATGAAACATTTTAAATAAGCAGTTTCTGCCAGCCATTGGGAAACTCTCCTAGATTCGCAACATTTTGGAGCTGAAAGGATCCCTGGGTCACCTGTGCCACTCCAGCTACAGTCACAGTAACCAAGCCACCAGCATGATCAACATCTGGGCACGGAGCAGGTTTCAGGGAGGTTTAATGCAACGTGAATTAAAAGATCCAAGCTGTTTTCAGAAACATAAGAAGTCTGAAGTTGAGCTGTGGATTTCCTCATGTCCATCCTGAGGCTTGGGCTGCTCCACATGCAGCAGGGGCTGAGGCGGGAGGAGCTGGCGCCACCAGGCACCTGGAGGGAGAGCGGATAAGGCAGGGTGAGTAGAAGTGTCCTTTCCGGGCCGGGTGTGGTGGCTCATGCCTGGTATCCCAATACTTTGGGAGGCCAAGGCAGGCGCATCACCTGAGGTCGGGAGTTCGAGACCAGCTGGGCTAACGTGGAGAAACCCCGTCTCTACTAAAAATACAAAATTAGCTGGGTGTGGTGGCTCATGCCTGTAATCCCAGCTACTTGGGAGGCTGAGGCAGGGAATCGCTTGAACCCGGGAGGTGGAGGTTGCAGTGAGCCGAAATTACACCACTGCACTCCAGCCTAGGAAACAAGAACAAAACTCTGTCTCAAAAAAAAAAAAAAAAAAAAAATTAGCTGTGTGTGGTGGCGCACACCTGTAGTCCCAGCTACTCGGTAGGCTAAGGCACAAGAAGCGCTTGAACCCGGAAGGCAGAGGTTGCAGTGAGCTGTGATCCCACCACTGTATTCCAGCCTGGCAACAGAGCAAGACTCCGTCTCAAAAAAAAAAAAAAAGAAAATGTCCCTTCCATATGAAGCTGGCTGCGCAAGTGGCCCAGGACAGCAGCCTAGCAGGAACGCCGGCACGGCACAGGCCCCAGGCTCTATGCAGCAGGGAGGAATACAGACCGGTGCAGCGCTCTGAGGGCCAGGTTCAAACAGAGTGGCATGGCCTCAGGCCTCAGGTTGGCACCTGGAAAATGGGGGTGTAAGAGCCGGGCCACGTGGGGCTGTCATGTGGGCACTGGGCAGACGCCACAGGCACTGTGGTGAAGAGGGCAGCTGGCATGCTGGAGAAACGTGTGGATGTGTCCAGGGCTTCACAGGTGCCTGCAAGAGCTCGTGGGGTGGCCAGCCGCTGTGGGCCAGCCTCCACCGTCCCCGTCTATCTGTAACATGGGCCCCCCACCCAGTTCAGGCTGGGGTGCCCACTGAGATGGAAGCAGGGTGTACCTCAAAGACTAACTGAGATTGTCCAGAGAGAGGGCAGGGCCCATGCTCCAGTCACACAATCCAAGGCTGTGGGGTGACCGTTCTGTGCCCGTGGGCAGGAGGTGCCAGAGAGGGCACCCAGGGCCCCACTCCCATGCAGACCTCTCCAGGGGGAACAGTGAGGCCTGCCGCCCTGGCTCTGGGAGCCTGGAGAACCCACTCTTCGGCCACCATCCGGCCATCATGCACTGCACCCACCACAGCCTACTGAAACTTACCAGAGGGGTGTGCGAAGGGCCAGTGTAATTAATCATCCTTCTTAAACTTGCCATTGATGTAAGGTACCCAGTCCAGGATCAGCCGCCAATCGGTGGCCCACACCAGCCCCACGGTGCCCACGGCGCCCCACGTGTAGACCGTCGGGATCCTGTGAGAGGAGAGGGGATGGTCAGGCCTGCTCTGGACGCCTTCTCCAAGAGCCTCTCCTGCCCCAGCCCTGGCCCCAGCGGTGATGGCTGAGGCGTGGGCCTGGCACCTGTGTCCACCAAGTGCTGTGGGCCCTGCGGGTTGGCACCAACAGCACAGGCCCTGCCCACACTGCTGGCCCTCAGGAAGCTGGGCTTCTGCATCTCCAGTAACTGCTCCAGGGGCTCCCGGGGTGGGAGCGCTGCTGGCGGGAGGCTGGGCCTGGGGCATGTGTAGGTGTTTGCAAGTTTCCAGCCACCATGATGATGGGTCTGGCCTGCTGCAGTCTGCAGAAATCCATCCATCCCCGCCACAGCTGCAGGACTCAGGGAAGTGCCACCATCGCAGTCCCTGCTCCCAGGTGAGGACACCAAAGAACAGACAGGGTGAGGCCCTCACCTGAGGCCACACAGCTGGTGAGGATCAAGGCCTTGGGTGCCAAGCCCACGCTCTTGCCCACCACGGCACGTGCTGTGGGAGCTCCCCCAAGTTTCCTGGGACCAGCAGATTCTAGGAAGGCCCAGCAAGCCCACCTGCCGGCATTCACGCCCTCGCACAGTGTGAACTTGGGCACAGGCTTCTAATGCGCAGAACGCAGCACGAGCGATGGGGCCTCACTGCTGAGGCCAGGTGAGAAAAGACTGGCTTCAGGTATGGAGGCTCAGAAGGGAAATACCAGCCCTTTGGGAGGTTGAGGCAGGAGGCTCACTTGAGCCTAGGAGTTTGAGACCAGCCTGGACAACAGAGACCCCATCTCTACACAAAATTAAAAAAAAATTAGCCGGGTGTGGTGGCACATGCCAGCAGTCCCAGCTACTAGGGAAGCTGGGGCAGGAGGACCTCTTGAGCCCAGGAATCAGAGGTTGCAGTGAACCGTGACTACACCACTGCCTTCCAGCCTGGGTGAATATGAGACCATATCTCAAAAAAAATTAAAATTAAAATTAAAAAAAAAAGAGGCTGGGCGTGATGGTTCATGCCTGTAATCCCAGCACTTCGGGAGGCCAAGGTGGGCAGATCACCAGAGGTCAGGAATTCAAGACCAGCCTGGCCAACATGGTGAAACCTCATCTCTACAAAAATACAAAAATTAGCTGGGTGTGGTAGTGGATGCCTGTAATCCCAGCTACTCGGGAGGCTGAGGTGGGGGAATAGCTTGCGGAGGTTGCAGTGAGCCGAGATTGCACCACTGCACTCTAGTCAGGGTGACAAAGTGACACTCCATCTCAAAAAAAAAAAAAAAAAGAAAAAGAAAAAGACTGGCTTCCATCCTGGGCACCTTTGTGCACCCTCTAGCTGCCTCTGGAGAAGCCAGCTGCCATGCTGTGAGCTGCCCTACGAAGGGACCCATGTGGCAGAGAACTGATGGCAGCCTCCAGCTAAGAAGGAAGTGAACCCAGCCAACAACCCCATGAAGGATCTCGGAAACGGATCTGCCCAGTCCCGCTCTCGGATGACACTGCAGCCTCACGAGAGAGCCTGAGGAGTCGGCGCAGCGCACCCACTGAAACTGTGAGGTAAGGAGTATTTGCTGGTTTAAGCGGCTAATTTTGGGAGACTATTTCTTTATTTTTTTTATTTTTTATTTTTATTTTTTTTGAGACGGAGTCTCGCTCTGTCGCCCAGGCTGGAGTGCAGTGGCCAGATCTCAGCTCACTGCAAGCTCCACCTCCTGGGTTCACGCCATTCTCCTGCCTCAGCCTCCCGAGTAGCTGGGACTACAGGCGCCCGCCTCCTCGCCCGGCTAGTTTTTTGTATTTTTTAGTAGAGACGGGGTTTCACCGTGTTAGCCAGGATGGTCTCGATCTCCTGACCCCGTGATCCGCCCGTCTCGGCCTCCCAAAGTGCTGGGATTACAGGCTTCCACCGCGCCCGGCCCATTTCTTTCTTTCTTTTTTTGACACGGAGTCTCGCTCTGTCGCCCAGGCTGGAGTGTAGTGGCCGGATCTCAGCTCACTGCAGGCTCCACCTCCCAGGTTCACGCCATTCTCCTGCCTCAGCCTCGCAAGTAGCTGGGACTACAGGCGCCCGCCACCACGCCCGGCTAGTTTTTTGTATTTTTAGTAGAGATGGGGTTTCACCGTGTTAGCCACGATGGTCTCAATCTCCTGACCTCGTGATCCACCCGCCTTGGCCTCCCAAAGTGCTGGGATTACAGGCTTGAGCCACTGCGCCCGGCCAGGAGACCATTTCTTATATACACAGCACTGCTGGCCAACAGAGGGCTGAAATTAAAATCCAATTCCAGGCAGGGCATGGTGGTTCACGCCTGTAATCCCAGCACTTCGGGAGGCCGAGAGGGGTGGATCACCTGAGGTCAGGAATTCAAGACCAGCCTGGCCAACATGGTGAAACTTCATCTCTACTAAAAATACAAAAATTAGCCAGGTGTGGTGGTGCCCACCTGTAGTCCCAGCTACTGGGGAGGCTGAGGCAGGAGAATCACTTGAACTCTATAAGTGGCGCTTGCAGTGAGCCGAGATCGCACCACTGCCCTCTAGCCTGGGCGACAGTGAGACTATGTCTCGGAAAAAAAAAAAAATCCGATTCACCTCCCTGGATCACAGCGAATCACATAGCTGGGATGTTGGGGTGGCCAAGGGGTGCTCCTCCTGGAGGCAGAGAAGGCGGATGAACGAACCCTGCACACATTGCCCCAAGGGCCTCACCAGAGACACTCTCCAAGTGCAGGCCAGGTGCCTGCTCAACAGCTCGTGGCACGCACAGCTGCTCCTGGAACCTGGCTCAGAGGCAAATGCCACCAACAGGGCAGGAATCTTTATACCTATGTCTTGATGGCATTCTGGGTAAGTTTGTTTGTTTTATTTATTTATTTATTTTGAGATAGAGTCTCCCTCTGTCACCCAGGCTGGAGTGCAGTGGTGCGATTTCGGCTCACTGCAACCCCCACCTCTGGGGTTCAAGCGATTCTCCTGTCTCAGCCTCCCACGTAGCTAGCTGGGATTACAGGCGCCCACCACCACGCCCGGGTAATTTTTGTGTTTTTAGTAGAGACAGCGTTTCACCATGTTGGCCAGGCTATTCTCAAACTCCTGACCTCAAGGGATCCACCCACCTCAGCCTCCCAAGGTTCTGGGATTACAGGTGTGAGCCACCGCGCCTGGCCCTGGGTTATTAACCACCAGAGAAGCCTGCTTATAAATATGCCCAGTGGGCCGGCCTCCGCCTCCCCTATCATCCTGGTCACCCCACGTAGGACCCTGTGGATTTGGACAGTGTGGGAAGCGCCCACAAAACCTGATTTCCACTAGCCACCGAGGAAGAATGTACAGACCATGACCACACTGACCAACGACCTCGCCGCCATGAAAACCCCTTCCTCAAACCAAGCCCCAGCAGGGCCCAGAACGGGTGTGGACTGCAGGGTCCCCAGCTAGTGAACTGTGGCCCTCCCAGTCCTGAGTCTGAGACTCTGAGATACAACCCCACAGTGCCTCCTGGGGATGAGACCCGCTCCCTGGCCTCCCAAAGCCACTGTCTGGTGGCTTAGCCCTGCACGGCCCCTCGCATGCAGGTGTCTGTACCCCTTCCTCTCCCACTTATTTTAGGTCAGCGCCACACCACAGGTCTCATTTCTTCACTTCTTGCCTGCCAACCAGAATGTCCGCCCACAAGGGTTCTGTCTATTGGCGTGTCCCTAACACATAGTAGGTGCTCAATAAATGCCTGCTGTTGGATGAAAGCACGGATGACAGGTGGTTCCCACTGTGACTGGGCACAGAAGTGGACCTGCTGCACCCAGGAGGGGCTGCGTTGGCTACTACAGGCTGCTGGGTTCTCAGCTAGGAGCAGGCTTCCTCATCCCAGGCCTGAGTTACCCACGCTATAAAACGCCACTATCACGTTCCCCTTGATGGTCCCCGTCAGCTCCACTGTCCAGACCCTGTCCCCAACCTGTCCCCCAGTCTGGGACGGAGGAAGTATGTTCTGGCTTCCAGACACACTGCCAATCATAAGCCTTTGCTTTTTTCTTTTTTAGAAACGGAGTTTCGCTCTTGTTGCCCAGGCTGGAGTAAACTGGCGCAATCTCAGCTCACCGTAACCTCCACCTCCTGGCTTTGAGCGATTCTCCTGCTTCAGCCTCCCAAGTAGCTGGGATTACAGGCACGTGCCATCATGCCTGGCTAATTTTGTATTTTTAGTAGAGACAGGGTTTCAACATGTTAGCCGGGCTGATCTCAAACTCTTGACCTCAGGTGATCAGCCCACCTTAGCCTCCCAAAGTGCTAGGATTACAGGTGTCAGCCACCACGCCCGGCTGTACCTTTTTTTTTTTTTTTTTTTCCAGACATTCACTCTTGTTGCCGAGGCTGGAGTGCAATGGTGCAATCCTGGCTCACTGCAACTTCCACCTCCCGGGTTGAAGTGATTCTCCCGCCTCAGCCTCCCAAGTAGCTGGGATTACAGTTGCCCGCCACCACACCTGGCTAATTTTTTGTGGTTTTAGTAGAGACGGGGTTTCTCTATGTTGGCCAGGCTGGTCTCGAACTCCTGACCTCAGGTGATTCGCCCGCCTCGGCCTCCCAAAGTGCTAGGATTACAGGCGTGAGCCACTGTGCCCAGCAGCTTTAAATTATTTGTAGAGATAGGGTCTTGCTGTGTTGCCTAGGCGGGTCTCAAATTCCCAGACTCAAACGATCCTCCCACCTTAGCCTCCCCAGTAGCTGGGACTGCAGACAGGCGCCACCATGCCCTGGTAATTTTTTGTTTTGTAGAGATGGGGTTTTGTTGTGTTGTCCAGGCTGGTCTTGAACTCCCAGGCTCAAGTGATTCTCCTGCCCGGGCCTCCCAAAGCACTGGGATCACAGGCCAGGGCCACTGTGCCTGGCTAAGGCCCTGCTGCTTTTTTTTTTCTTTTTTCTTTTTGGGACAGAGTCTTGCTCTGTCACCCAGGCTGGCGTGCAGTGGTGCAATCTCGGCTCACTGCAACCTCCGCCTCCCGGGTTCAAGCAATTCTCCTTCCTCAGCCTCCCAAGTAGCTGGGATTAGAGGCAACAGCCACCAGGCCTGGCTAATTTTTGCATTTTTAGTAGAGACGGAGGTTTCACTATGTTGGCCAGGCTGGTCTCGAACCCCTGACCTCAGGTGATCTGGCCGCCTCAGCCTCCCAAAGCGCTGGGATCACAGGCGGGAGCCACCGCACCCAGCCAGGCCTTGCTTCTTAGCAACCCACGTGGAAACACGAGACAACCCTACGGAGGACCCCCCAGCCCGGCTTCTATGGGGGCCACCCCTATGCCAGCCAGCTGCCCACGTGGGATCAGGCACAGCTGCAGCTTTCACGTTCCTTGTTAAAAATCATAAAAAACAGGCCGGGCGCGGTAGCTCAAGCCTGTAATCCCAGCACTTTGGGAGGCCGAGACGGGCGGATCACGAGGTCAGCAGATCGAGCCCATCCTGGCTAACATGGTGAAACCCCGTCTCTACTAAAAACTACAAAAAACTAGCCGGGCGAGGTGGCGGCGCCTGTAGTCCCAGCTACCCGGGAGGCTGAGGCAGGAGAATGGCGTGAACCCGGGAGGCGGAGCTTGCAGTGAGCTGAGATCCGGCCACAGCACTCCAGCCTGGGCGACACAGTGAGATTCCGTCTCAAAAAAAAAAAAAAAAAAAAATCATAAAAAACAAAATAATGGCAAAGGCCGAAGATGCCGCGAGTGCTGGGCTGGGGATCGGGGCTCAGCGCCTTCTGGGTGTTTCCGTTCAAGGGGTCACCACCCGGACCCCCCGGTAGAGACGGGGAAACTGAGGCTTGGAGGGGCCTAGCCGCGGAGCCAGGCATGCCGGGGTTCGGCCTTGGGTCCGCTACGTCCCGTTCACGCCGGGACGCGCCGCTCCGCCTCTCGGCCTCGGTTTCCCCCTCTGTCACCGAGGACAACAAGGGACCTGGGCCTGGCCCAGCCCCCGGAAACGCGCACAAACACGGAACGCAGCGGCGCGGGGGTGGGCCGAGGCGGGAGCGCGGATGGGGCCGCGGGGCGACGTCCTCACCAGTTCTTGACCAGCTGCCCGTAGCGCGGGCCCAGGAACCGGGTCACCATCGCGGCGGAGTCGCACCCTCAGGGTGACCCTGTCCGGCCGACCCGGCCACACTGCGCAGGCGCGACCGAGGCGCGCAGGCGCGCAGGGAAGGGGGGAAAAATCCGCCGCTGTGCGCGCAGACCCGGAAGCCGCTTACAGTAACTTCCGGCGAGGGTTGGACGACCAGGGAGAGGTGGCCCGGAGTGGGCGGGGTTAGGGCGGGGCTTTTTTGGCCACGTGGTCTGGCGGCTGGTTTTGCCTCTGGGTTCCACGGGGCTACCTGCCATTGATTTTATGCACCTAGCATGTGCCAGGGCGTCCAGCGGGGTAGGGTCTTGCCCAGAGTCACACAGAAGGGAAGAGCTGGGTCTGGAGCCCACTTTTGGAGGCGTCAGGCGTTGTTCCTGATTCGCTGTAGGACTTTGGCCGAGCGGCAGTGCTTCCCTGAGCCTCAAAGCTGCCGTTGCTTGGAGGCTCTGTCGGAAATCACTTTGCAGGTTTTCGTTTGCGAGCCTGGGTGATTCCTCATTCAGGCAGCAGAGGGAGGCCTGGCTGCTTGCACGGTGAACGTCTCTGGATGGTCTTAGCTGATGACAGGCAGGTCCTTCTGCCTCCTCCTTTCCACCGCACAGGCTCGCTTGGGCTCGCCTTTCTCCAGTCCCTGCTTCCTCTGCACAACCGGCGCAGCACCGTACATGTCCACTCAGCTTCCAGCCTCCCCATGCACACCGGGCCGGTGTGGGCAGAAGGAAGAGGGGCATATTCCCATACACTGCCATGGCACTTTTCTGTCTTTTCCCCCATTTTGAAGAGTCGCCTCCCTCAGGAAGCCCTCCTGGACTGCCTGACCCCCAGGCACCTTTACAGCATGAAAGGAAAGGCCAAAACCTAGACGGGGAACTGGGCGTGATTTGTCTCTGGGGCGCCAGCGTCATTTGCAGGCCTTGTGATAAGGAATGGACACCATGGGTTCGTCTGCCCAGCCTGGCCTGTCCTGCTGGGGTCGGCCCTCGGTACTCTCCAAGCCTGCAGCTGTCTCGGGGGCTGCAGGTGCTAACCCATCCCCATCCCTGGTCAAGGACTCAGGGTGGGAGCCGGAAATAGGTTTTGGACACCACAGTCTGGGCACTGTTTCTTTTTTTTTTTTTTTGAGACGGAGTCTCGCTCTGTCATCCAGGCTGGAGTGCAATGAGGCGATCTCGACTCACTGCAACGTCCACCTCCCGGATTCAAGCGATTCTCCTGCCTCAGCCTCCCAAGTAGCTGGGACTACAGGCACGTGCTACCATGCCCAGCTAGTTTTTGTATTTTTGTAGAGATGGGGTTTCTCTATGTTGGCTAGGCTGGTTTTGAACTCCTGACCTCAAGTGATCCACCCACTTCAGCCTCCCAAAGTGCTGGGATTACAGGCGTGAGCCACCAGGCCCAGCCCTGGGCGTTGTTTGTAGAACTTTCCAGTTGCCTTGGGGTTTTTGAGCTTGGGATCAGAGAACACCTGAATAAGACTCTTCCCATTAGTGGAAACTTTAAAAAGTGGGATGCAGGGTCTGACATAAAGACTATTAAGAGAAAGGACAGGAACACAAGGGCTGGAATGTCAGCCCAGTTTCCAGATGCCACAGTTTAGTAAGAGTTCACCAGGGACCGGGCGCAGTGGCTCACACCTGTGATCCCAGCACTTTGGGAGGTCCAGGCAGGCGGATCACCTGAGGTCAGGAGTTCGAGACCAGCCTGACCAACATGAGAAACCCCATCTCTGTTAAAAATACAAAATTAGCCAGACATGGTGACGGATGCCTGTAATTCCAGCTACTCGGGAGGCTGCGGCAGGAGAATCGCTTGAAAACCCGGGAGGCGGAGGTTGTGGTGGTGAGCTGAGATCACGCCATTGCACTCCAGCCTGGAAACAAGAGTGAAACTGCATCTCAAAAAAAAAAAAAGAAAAAAAAAATTCACCAAAGAATGAGAGTGATATAAACAAGAGCTGGGAGATGGAGAGAGATTTGTAATGATGCCTGGACCCAGCTGTGCCTAAAGCCGTTCAACATGACATAGAGCTTCCTTTTTTGTTTCTTGAGCCGGTTTTTGTTATTTTGTTGGGCCATCTGGATGCCCCTCCACGTTTCTGAGACAGGGTCTGGTGTAGCTCTCTTGCCTAGGCTGGAGTGCAGTGGTGCAATCACAGTTCACTGCCACTGCAAGCTCCTGGTCTCAAGTGATCCTCCCACCTCAGCCTCCTAAGTAGCTGGGACTACAAGTGTTTGTCACCAGGCACAACCAATTTAATTTTAATTTTTTGAGACAGTCTTGCTCTCTCGCCCAGGGTAGAATGCAGTGGTGCAATCTCAGCTCTCTGCAATCCCCGCCTCCTGGGTTCAAGCTATTCTCCTGCCTCAGTCTCCCAAGTAGCTGGGATTACGGGTATGCATCACCATGCCTGGCTAATTTTTGTATTTTTAGTAGAGACGGGGTTTCACCATGTTGGCCAGGCTGGTCTCAAACTCCCGACCTCAAGTGATCCACCTGCCTCAGCCTCCCAAAGTGGTGGGATGACAGGTGTGAGCCACCGCGCCCGGCCAATGCATATTTTAAAAGTTGTTTTCCAGCATGAATGTAGAGGCGAGCTGGGTGCTGAGTGGTGGACAGGGCTCCCTCAGCACCTTCTGTCAACTCCTGGCCACTCTCTTCCCCTTAAAAAAAAATAGACATGGGGTCTCACTATGTTGCCCAGGCAGGACTGGAACTCCTGGCCTCAGACGATCCTCCCACCTCAGCCACCTGAAGTGCTGGGATGACAGGCATGAGTCACTGTGCTCGCCTTTCTCCCTAAGGCACTTGTGCACCAAAGGGCTCTCTCCTGTGGGCCACCCCCCTCAAGTGGCCAAGGCGGCACTCCTTCCACCCCAACCCCATAGGGGAGCAGGGCAGTCCAGCTGTGTCCTCGAAGAGATAGAACAGGGAAGCCTCTGGGCACAGCAGCAGATGCCAGTGGGCACTTTAGGATGAGCAGTGCCCCGACGGGTCCTGCCACACCTCTTCCCCCCAGAGAGCCTCGTCCATGGGTTCCGTGGGTGTCCAGTTGTGGAGGAAGTCACGAATGCCCCACTAAGGAGTGCGAAGTTGATGCTGCCTGCAACAGGGGGCCGTGGAAGGTTTCAGAGGGGCAGTGACAAGGCTCAGACTTCGGGAGCAGGAAGAGGGAGTGAAGCGGGTTCCAACAGCCCACGGGGACGTTGGGAGATCGGGAGCCCTTGGGCTGGGAGGACCACAGGTCCTGGGTGGTTCCTATGTGCCCAAGTGCAGCCCCCAGGGAGTTGCTTTTCTCCGGAAGCCAATCCTGCTTCCAGGTGGCCTGGAGCCCTGGGTACAGGTGCAGGTTCCCAGCTGCCCTGGGAGCTGTGGGCCCCTCAGAATGAGGAGTGACTTCAAGGAGGCCCAGTGCACAGGGCAGACCACGGTCCTTGCTGTACCCACCAAGGTGAACGTCAGGGGCCGAGAGTTTAGGGCAAGACCTCTGACCCTGCCCCCTACTTCCCTTCCTAAACATGTGACACCAGAAAGAATCCAGGGACTGCAGAGCATCGTTATAAAATGTCACATTTATTGCTACAGTGCTGTTATATACAGGACAGGTCTCTGAATCCACTTTAAAGAGGATCGTTTAAAAGTCCCAATAATCCAGCCAGCTGTGTTGACACGTATAAAATTATTTTCTTTAAAAAAATTTTCTTGAAAACCATCTTGAGGCACTCAGAGCACACCCCCCCCCCCCCCCCATAATTGTGGTTCCCCAGAACTGCTGTTTCTTCCTCCTGGCGCTGGGTGAATCTCGTTTAAATTCTATGCAGAACACACAGTTCCAGAGGCTACTGGGCCACTGCCCACCCAGACCTAGGGGCAGGGCCAGGATCAAAACAAGAGGGAGACAGAGGCAGGTTCCCTAAGAGACCAAATCCCCAGGGCACAGGGGAAACCTTACCCAGAGAAGGGGGAGTGGCAGACAGCCCCTCCCCTCCACCTGGCCTGGACTAGGGGCAGATCCCAGGCCTTGAGCTGGCCTTGCGGTTTCCCTTGAATCTGCCATGGGGCCCAGGCTCCCCAGCAAGTCTGGGGAGGGGAGTCAGGCAGTCCAGGCTCTCCTGGGGCTAATGGTGGGAGTCTCAGGGGTAGCACAGGGGCAGACGCCTGACCTGCTGCCGGAGTGAGCACAGCCAGGCCGGGGGTCCGCAAGGCCTCAATGCAGGGAGGGCCATAAAGAGCACATGAAGGTGCCCAGCTAGCCCAGCCCACACCTGGGTGCCACAGTGACCATCACCCTAGTTGGTGTGGAAGTGAACGGAATCTCGGGGTAGGAGACTTGCAGTTTTAAACCCAGGACAGTCCCCAGACGGCTGGGAAGAGCTGGTTACCCTCATGGCAAGAGACCAGAAAAGGGGAGCTGGACAGAGGCCTGGGTGCTGGGACACAGGACACAGATGGGCCCGAGGGACCACCCTGCTGGTTCTGCACCCGGGTTGCGCAGCCCAAGGCCTTCGTGGGGCTCAGACCAGCACAGTCTCCTGGCTCCAGCCACTCCTGCCCTTGGGCCCCACAGAGGGAGGGCAGCAGGTACGGCCCCAGGCCCAGGGATGCTCCCTAGTGTTGCGGGAGACCGGCCAGGGCCCTGGCATCCTGTCTACATCACGATGGCCCTCTGGTGTAATGGGGACATGCTGGGGTGGGGGTGGGGGGTCCTGTGATGGCTCCTGAGCCGCGTCCCCTCAGTCAGAGTTCAGAGCACGAGCCTGGGTCCCTGGGGCAAAGGAGTGAAGGACAGGGTGTCCAGGAGGGTCCCCAGCACCCAGCTCCAGGGTGTGGTCCCCATGCCAAGAGTTACTGGTCCCAAGAAAATGCCCCATTTCAGAGAAGTGTGCAGGTTCCAAGGGAGAGCAGCTTATGGGGGCCTGGGGAGGACATCGTGTGGAGTAGCCCTGGGGGCCAGAGCTGCTTGGCAGAGTCACCTGGGAGGGTCAGAGCCACCTTGCTGACGTCCCTTCCCCCAAGCCCAGGTCAGCCCCCTTCCTGAGGGGAGAGGATGTGGCAGGGAAGCTCCAAGGTGCCTTCATCGGGAACGCCCACGCATCGCTTTCCACGTGACAAAACCAAGAGGAGAACCCCAACATCAAAAAAACAAAAGACCCGCCGCCTGTCCCCGTTCTGTCTGTATGCAGTGGCTTCCGGGGGGGCGGGGGGGCTCAGGTTTACACGGGGTCTTTTTAATACAACGTTTAATCATCTGGTTGATCAGGAAATGCAATGCTCAGTCTAGAAACAGCAGCAGAAATAGCGAGACACGGGACTTTTATACAAAAAAATTTGCTTACAAAACATATGCAAAAAAAAGCTTAAAAAAAACCAGAGACCAAAGGCAGCATCCTTGCTAATTTTCATCTACATTAAGAAAAAAAAAAAAAAATCTTATAACTAATGTTCTTTTTATTTTCCTTAAAAAAAAAATTAGGCTTAGGCACGATTTGCTGGTGGCTTTTGAAGCATAAGCCGGGTCTCCACAGCAGCCCCTCGAGTGACATGTTTCCATTTCTCCACTTTTTATAGTTAAGGCATTTTTTTTCTTTTCTGACAAAGTGTGTGTTTTGTTGCTCGCTGTCAGGTTTTGTTTACTGGAAAAAACAAACAAACAAGGTCCCGTCAGCCCAGGCAACAGGGCCAAGACGCAGTTTCAGGATCCACAGGGCACGCCACAGGGTGACACGGTGGCTGAGATTCGGGGACGGGGGCAGCGAGGCCAGGGAGGGGTGGGCCAGGGTCCCAGGGAGCGCCTGGACCCAGTGTCACCCTGGTCGCCCCCATCGCTCCGAACCTCGTCAGGCTGGTGTTGACTCAATGCTGACAACAGGTGTGTGAGGTGTGGACGTGGACGAAGCCTGGGGTCTCGAGTGGCTGTTCTGGGCCCGGCGCACAGGGCTGAGAGTGGGTGGCTCGTCCCACGGAGGCATACCTTTCACATGTGCCCGGCGGGATTGTGGGCTTCGCTCAGGCCTGGGTGGGCAGCTGACAGCACCATCTGGGGGTCTCCAACCACGCCCGACACCTTTTCCTCTTCTCGCCGCTTCAAACAAGCTGCTTTGGGATTCAGGTTCCGCTCTGGGGGGAGGGGGAGAGCTCTGTGGGAGACGGTCCCGGGAGGAGGAAGAGGTGAGGTGGGAGTCGGGGGTCGGATGTCAGGGAGGACGGGGTGGGGGCAGGGCTCCACGTGTGGCCTCCTGCATTTCCGACTCTCACCTCCTTCCTTGAGAAGGCTGGGGAGATGGGGGGCGGGTTGTAAAGAAGAGAGTGGGATCAGACAGGGTCTGTGGAACGTCACTGGGTCTGAATCCAGTCACAAAGAGAGACACGGACAGAGCCCGGGGCCGGCAAGCACAGGAGGACCCCAGCATCTGCTCCTGGGTGTGGGGAGGGGAGAGGGTGCTGGGGCCGCCCTGGCTGGGGTGCCTACCTCGCACCTGCTGCTCCAGCCCCAGGATGACCTGCACGGCCTGCTGCAGGATGAGCAGCTTGGTCTGCGCTTTGTCCGACTTGAGGTGCATCTGGCACATGCGCCCCAGCTCCCGGAAGGCCTCGTTAATATCCCGCACGCGCACCCGCTCCCGGGCGTTATTGGCCATGCGCCTCTCCCGGTCCCTCAGGTCTTTCTCCTCCAGGGACAGCACCTCCTCCGTACTGCTGGGTCACAGCACCGAGGCCTCTGTTAGTGACGGGCCAGGGCTGGGTGGGAGGGCGGGGCTGGGTTGTGGAGAGGGTATCCAGCTACTTGTGTTTGTGCTGGTGTGGGCAGCAGTGCGGGTACACAGCTGGTGTTGGTGTGGGCAGCAGTGCGGATACGCGGCTGGTGTTGGTGTGGGCACAGCAGTGCGGGTACATGGCTGGTGTTGGTGTAGGTAGCAGTGCGAGTACACGGCTGGTGTTGGGCACAGCAGTGCAGGCACACGGCTGGTGTTGGTGTGGGCAGCAGTGAAGGTTCACATGCTGCTGTGTATTGTCACATGCATGAAAATGTGCTCCTCTGTGTGCGTGGGGAATGTGCTCCCTGGAATGCAGCAGAGCCCCACGGCGGGCGCCTGTGTGTGTGCGCAACTGGCTGCCCAGGTGCAAGTGCCCTCAGACTCCGCTCTAGGGGAGGCTGTGGATGTGGTCACACCCAGGAAGAACCAAGGTCTGACTGTTTCCAGACGTTTCTGTGGAGGGAGGTGGGGCTCTGCTTCCCCCTCTGGGCCCGCACTGGGTAACTGCTTCTCCCTTGACCCTGCTTACTCTGTGGGCCCCAGGGCAGGGCTAGGGGTGGGGGTGGGGCACAGGGGAGGCCCAGTGTGCCTGCTCCTCTCTCTGTTCTTCCCTCCCCAGATGATGACTTTCCCCATTCAGAGCAGCCGCTTGCAGGGTGATGGACAGCAAGGCCCGGCCAGACCCACTGTGGACAGAGGGGGCCTTGAAGACAGGCTCAGCAGGCAAAGGCCTGGGCCACTCCAAAAACCCGCGACTAGAGAGTCCAGGACTCAGAGTCAGGGCTCATATGGAGCACACCAGCTCCCATCCCCCAAGACCCCCCACACCCCCACAGGCTTCTGTGGGGAGCCTCAGAAATGCACCCACCCCCTACAGTGAACTCCAGCTGCCCCAAGATGAGGCCTCCCTGTAGCACCTGACCCTGGCTGGGAACACTGGCTCCCGAGGCCTCCGGGAACCCTGCTGTCACTGCCTCTGTGAATGGTCGCAGTGGCAGTTCTGAGGTTCCAAGCACCTGTTCTGTGCCAGGCCTAAGGCTGAGCTTCTCTCCCGCTGAGCAGCATGCAGCCGGCGAGCGGGCACTGCTGCTGCCGCCGTGGGGGCGCGGGTCCCGGCCCAGGCCTCCATGCTGCATGGCCCTGCACGGGGGACCTAGCTCTGTTCTCTGGCTCTGTTCCCCGGCTTCCTGCTCAGTAGAAGGGATGCCAGTCCCCATCAAGGCACCCACTGCTGCGGGTTGTGGTGAAGATGAAATGGGCAAAGGCCTGGCCCAGTGCCCAGCATGCCTGGTGCCCTGTCTTAGGCTCTAGGGGGCTGCCTCACCCACCTGCCTGCCCACTCTGCCTTTGGGGCCTGAGGGGATCCCTCTAGGTGGCGGGGGCGGCCCCTGGAGCCCAGGACAAGCGCACAGACCAAACTGACAGGACCAGGGGCTGCGTGCTCCCGGGTCTGGTTTCTTCCCGCAAGCCCTGATGGGGGCTTTGGGGGAGGAAACGCCCTGAGGCTGCAGCCCAGCCGCTCCCGGTGCTCGGGCAGCAAGTGCGAGGTGAGGAGGGGCTGCCACGGGAAGCAAAGGGATGGATGGGCGGGATGGAGGGGAGAGCGGAAGGCAGACAGCAGAGAGGCGGGCTTGGGGGGCGCGAGGCGTGCCACACACGGCTGCGGAGACTCAGAAACCTTAGAGCTGAGGGGACAGTGGGAGGGCCGGGCCGGGGCTCTGGCTCCGGTCCCAGCAACAGTGCTGCAGGAGAGAAAGGGTTAACGGGGTACAGGCGAGGAGAGGAAGGAGTTAAGGAAGCAGTCACCAGCAGTGGGGAAGGAGTCAGCTCACATCCGGGGGTGGGGGCAGGGTCTGTCTGTATCCTTCATCCCCCTGGGCCTAGGAAATGGGGTGATTAACACCCACCTTCAGATTGGGAAACTGAGTCAGAGGCAGGGGACGGGCTCATGTGGCCTTGCGTGGCATCTGCTCGAGGGGAAGGGGCCAGGGTGGTTTGCACACCAGCTCCTGTCTCTGGGCTCGAGGGACACTGGCCTCTGTGAGCTGGGTTCTGGGCTTCCCACGAAAGAAGGACGGGGGTGGGTGGGAGCCCCTGGAGCCGGGAGATGCAGTTCTGAGCCACAGAGCCCAGGCCTGCAGGACTAAGGGTCTAGAAAGAGTCCAGTCCTCCCACGGTGGAGGAGATGCTGAGGCAGACACGGAGAAGGGCCAGCAGTCAGGAGGGGACAGTCATGGCGGTGCAGTCAGGGGGGTGAAGGGCACAGTCACTGCAAGGAGGCAACTGCTGCAGAGGGAGGGCTGGCTCCAGGAAGGCGGGCAGGGAAGGAGAGCAAGGGCAGGAACACGAGGGAGGGTGGCGCTGCGGGGACGCTGGTGGCCCGCGCCCCCACTGACCTCGCACTTGCTGCTCCAAGTTCAGGATGACCGAGACGGCCTGGTGCAGGATGAGCAGTTTGGTCTGGGGCTTCTCGCTGTTGAGGTGCAGCTGGCACATGCGCCCCAGCTCCTTAAAGGCCTCGTTGATGTCACGGACCCGCAGCCGCTCCCGGGCGTTATTGGCCACCCGGCGCTCCTTCTCCCGCTCGGCCTTCTGCTCTGGGGGGAGAAGGTCGTCCTCGTCCTCGTCTGGGCTATGGGGGAGGGCGCCGGGAGGGGGCCAGAGGGAGACAGTGAGGTTGGGGGACGGGCGTGGGGCCCGCCGACGGCCTCCCGGTGTGGGTGCAGTGTGTGTGTGGCCTGTGCACATGTGCTTCCTGATGGGGTGGGGGTGGGGAGAGCCGAGGTGGGGGCTGGCACCTGGTCCGGGCCCGGGGGGCCTTCAGCTCCTTCTTCTCCTCCTCCGAGTGGTCAGCTGCCGACGTGTTCTCCTCATCCTCCTTCTCCTCCCGCTTGATCTCGCCAGCGGCCGCCGTGGCACCTGCTCGCCCTAGCCCTGCAACAGGCCTGGGGTCAGGGGCCTGCATCGGCCTCCAGGGCCAACTGACATATCTCTCTGTGCTCCTGTGGTGAGGGGCTTGGTCTTTCCTGGAAAAACCAGGTATTTGCCAAAAATAAAAACAAAAAACCAACAACCAGAACTGGATCCCTACCTCACGCCATGTGTAGCTACCAATACCAAACAGATTAAGGACCAGAAGGTGAAAAGGAAAGAGTTTTACCACCTTTGGAACAGTGTGCAGAAATTCTGCAGCAACTCAGGGGCAGGAATCTCCTAAGATGCTAAAAGAATGCTATTGTTTTTTGGGGAAGGAAATTGTTTCAATCATTGATTTAAAAATATGCAACACTTCGGCCAGGCATGGTGGCTCACACCTGTAATCCCGGCGCTTTGGGAGGCCGAGGTGGGTGGATCACGAGGTCAGGAGATCAAGAACATCCTAGCTAACATGGTGAAACCCGGTCTCTCCTAAAAATACAAAAAATTAGCCGGGTGTGGTGGCGGGTACCTGTAATCCCAGCTACTTGGGAGGTTGAGGCAGGAGAATCACTTGAACCCAGGAGGCGGAGGTTGCAGTGAGCCAAGATTGCACCATTGTACTCCAGCCTGGGTGACAGAGCGAGACTCCGTCTCAAAAAAATAAAAAAATCTGCAACACTTCAGGAATTTCCACGTCATCTTTTGCAGATGCTATGCTAATATCTGTCATTCTCATTTTAGTCCAAGAGCTGTCCAAGCAAGTGCTCAAACAGCTGCTTTTAAAAGAACACAACAGGCTGGTCATACTGGCTCGCTCATGCCTGTAATCCCAGACTTTGGGAGGCTGAGGTGGGAGGATCACTTGAGGCCAAGGGGCCATGGCTACAGTGAGCTGTGATCACGCCCCTGCACTCTGTCTGTGTGATAGGATGAGACCCTGTCTCATGACAAAAAAAAAAAAAAAGAAAAAACCAAAATCAGTAAAGCTTAACTTTTATCAAAGTTGAGAGTTCCTGATCAGCAAAGACACCAGGCAAAAAAAAGCATTTGCCAAAGAATAGAAAACACCCACCACAGATGTAGCCAACAAGGAGATGATCTCCCACACATATAAAAAACTCTGACAAATCAATGGGAAAGGACAGAAAGAAAGGAGCTCAGTAGAAAAATAAGCGAGGTATTCAAACAGGCATCTCATAGACAACGAAACCACATGCCCATAAACACGTGGAAGTCCGCTTCAGCACATCAAGACATTAAGGAAATGCAAATTAGGGCTGCAATGCGCTACCCTTTCATACCCAGCCAGCTAGCAAAGTTGAGAGACCTGCACATTCAAAATTTTGTCTGTGGGAGGGCAAGTTGGCTGCTTTGGAAAATAATTCATCAGCCTTTCCTCTGAACTGACGACAGGTGTATCACCCCCTTGATGAGCAGGTTGGCAGGAAAGCATGATGTTGGGATGGCCTAGTGCCCCATGCCCGGGCCAGGGCCAACGGTGCACTTAAAATGGGACCCCAGCCGCTTACACCACACACATACCCCATACACAACATGAGCCAGCAAACCATGTTTGGGGTGTAAAGAACATGCTAGTGGGACGCTGTGTTCATGAAGCTCAAAAACAATAAAAGCAAAACATGTGGCTTAAGGGCACACAGCTACCCCAAACGAATGCGGACACTCTGCGTTCAGCAGGACCTGGGCCACCTCCAAAACCCGGGATCAGGGAGTCCAGGAATCAGAGTCAGGACGCACACAGAGCAAACCAGCTCCCATCCCCCGAGACCCCCATACCCTGAGGGGGAACCTCAGAAATGCGCCCACGCATTTCTACGGTGAACTCTGGTGCAACTGGCCAACGCCAGCCACCAGGACCAGCCCAGGCCTCAATACACGAAGTGAAAGACAGGAAGGAACCAGAGGGGAACCTGCAGGCAAAAGACTAAGCTTGGGGCCACCCCTGGAAACTGCCGACCTGTGGGTCCGGACCCTTCTCTGGGACGGGGTCATCCCAGGGCACTGCTGACCTGTGGGTCCGGACCCTTCTCTGGGACGGGGTCGTCCCGGGGCACTGCTGACCTGTGGGTCCAGACCCTTCTCTGGGATGGGGTCATCCCGGGCACTGCAGGGTGGTAAGCAGCATCCCTGGTCCCCACCCGCTCCATGCCAGGAGCCCCCCTCAGCTCTGACAACTGCAGATGTCCCCAGGCATCACTCAGTGTCCCCTGGGGGCAGAGCTGCTGGGGTGAGATGCCCTGGCCTAGGGGTGATAAAATCAAGGTACTTGGAAAGGCTGACTGGAAGACAGGCAGAATTCCGGGGGTGGTGGAAGGGACAGTGCCAGGACAGGACCCACAATGACCCCGCCTTCTCCTGGGCCTCTCATGGGTGTCTGAGACGCTCAACAATCCCCAGACCCAGGTCCAGATTTGTCCCCAACCCGTTCCTTTGTCCCCTTCCTTATACGGGGTTCCCAGCCCCAGTGTCACCCACAGCTCGGGCCAGAAATCCCAGAGCCACCCTGCCTTCTCTCCCTCAAGTCGGGTCTGTCACAAATCCTGTGGGCCCCGCCTTCCGGAGATGCAGGGACCACCCGCTGCTCACCCCTCCAAGGCCCCTGGACCAGCCCTATGGCCTCTGCCCTGGTCTCCGGGTGCCACTCAAGGTCTGTCCTCCAAGCAGCCACCAGAGGGTGTCTGTGAGCACCTGGGTCAGGTCCCATCCCTCCTCGGCCCGCAGCTCTCCATGGCTGCCACCTCTCTCACGGTGAAATCCCAAGTCCTCCCTGCAGCCCGTAGGGCCCTGCATGATCTGACCTGCCCTACTCTCCCTGCCCTCCCCACTTCCTTCTCTCCCTCTCCTCTCCCCGCTCTAACTCCATGGGTCTCCTGGCTGTTCCTCCCGGGTGTGGTCTATCGCCAGGACCTCCGCCTGAAACCCTCCTCCTCCAGCTACTTGCCTACTCTCACCTCCTCTCAGGACGCTGCCCAGACATCACCTTGTTGCCTCCAGGGCCACCATCTTCAAAGCCATACAAAACCCCAAACCCACTCCGGCCACTTCGTTCATCCTCCCTGGCACCTGTGCTGTACAGCGAGCTCCTAGTCTGTCTCCCCCGAGGCAGGGTCATCCTGCTGCACCCCTTGCCCCCGCTTCCCCAGTGCCAAACACTGGCAGGCACACGGCATGTGGGAGCAGGTGGATGAAGAGGGAGCCCAGAGCCGTCCACCTCACACACCCAGGGCCAATGCTGGCCCCGCTGGTCTCGCCCACCCTCCTGAAATTGCTGACTGGGGCACCTGTGTCACCAGGTACCCCCACGGTGACCGCACACCTGCCCTGGGTTCCCACCCTGACTCCCACCATGGGAGTGCCTCAGTTTCCCCAACTGGAACCAGAGATCAGACAGTCCCAAGCTCAAGGGCTTACCACTGTAGGAGTCGGGAGGCCGAGAGAGGTCGGGGAGGGCGCCTGGCTGGCTGGGGAGGGCCGCGTGGTTGTGCATGAGGCTGGTGCTGCCTGCAAGGCCATCCTCGGGGTGTCCGCCTCCTACCTGCAGGCGTGGGAGAGGAAGGCGTCAGGGGGAGCCGGGTCCCTGCCCACTGCCCAGCCCCACCCTCGCCCGGCGCTCACCAGGCCTGCATGCCGCCCGCCCAGCGACATGGGGCTGGCGAAACCCGAGGCCAGCGCCCCGTGGCCAGGTAGCAGCGTGTGCATGTCGCCGGCTGTGCCCACGGCGTGGCTGCGGAGCACGTGGATGGCCTCGTCCAGGTGGTCTTCTATCTTACTCTGCTGCAGGGTGGGGGATGGGTGGTGAGGGGCCCAGGCCGCGGGACCCCACAGGACCCCATTCGTGTCCCTTCCGCATGCAGGTGGCCGGTGGTCCTGTTTTCCCCTTCCCCAAGAAGCTGTGTTTTGGACCAGCTCAAAACGTGTGTGCCCTGGTGGCCACAAGGCCTCAATAACAGCTTGGGGCTTATTTACGAGAAATTAACTAAAAGGTTTCTCCTTCTCAAGGGGCATCTGTCCTGCAAATTCTGCCAGGGAAAGGTGGGGCGGGGTGGGGCGGGCGCTCACCAGGCCGTGGAGACCCCCGTCGTAGCTGGGCGATAAGGCACCGGGGGCTCCTGCGCGAGGCCACTGCGACGTCCCTGGAAGGGGGTGGGGCACGTGAATGGGGTGCAAGGGGCAGGGTGTGAGCACGGCCTGATGCCTGTGGGGAGGGATTCATGAACCTCCTGTCCAGCCTCCAGTGATGCCCACGACGGCCATTCCGGGGCACCCCACACCAACACAAAGCAGCTCTCAGCCCCGCCAGGCAGGGATGCTGGGTGCCCAGTGGATGCTGCCATTCCCATCTGAGCCTGTTTCCCCATCTACAAAGTCCAACGCCCCACCCCAGGGGGTGAAGCGGCTCAGCAGCACACAGTAGGGGGCTCCTCCCCATGCTGCCCCACCCTGGCTGACCCACTCTGGGCTCCAGCAGCAGGCAGGGAAGTGGCAAGTTCCAGGTGGGACTAAACAGGCCGAGGTGAAGTGAGGACTCCTGGCACTTCCCATGGGGCAGAGGTGAGGACTCACAGGTGTTTTTAACCACCCAGACTTTCTGGAAACCTCCAGCTCTCACTCCTGCTCCGCCTGCACCTGCAAGCCCCGCCAATAAGCAGGCACATCCTCACAGGGATAAGAAGGTCTGCCCCCTGGGCCAGAGCCCCACAAAGGGTAAACAGCCAGTATCTAATAAATACCCGGTGGGTGAGCAAATAGCAACATACACACGTTCTAGAGTCCAGGCCACAGCTCTGGTGCCGCTGGCCCCATCGGATCTGGGAGCTGCTGGGCACGCCAGTGTCCCCTCATGTTCATGCAGCGTGAACTGCCAGGTTCTGCCTCCTGGCTTTGCCTGTGCTGTGACCTAACCTGGGCGCCACCTCCCAGCCCTCCCTCACTGACTGGTTATGTGCCATAGCTTTGGAGGGCTGGCTTGGAGACTGCCTCTACCAGGCGGCCGTCCTGGATTGCCCAGCGAAACACAAGCCCACAAGGGATTCCCTTCCACTGTCAGTTCCCGACCAGAGATGCCACAAGCCCCTGAGGGTGAGCTGCTCCCTCCCACCTGCCTGCCCATCTCAGCAAGGAGCAGGCGCCAGAACCAGCCTCCCCTGCCTCCCAAAACCCACACAGACCTGCCAGGCCCTGAGGGGAGCCCACGGGGGTGGAAGGGCTGGACGAGAAGTTATTGCTTGAGTGATCCGGGGAGTAGATCTGCGAGTAGGACCAGGAGAGACGAGAGATGGGAGATCAGGGGCCGGCCTCTCGGGTCACTTGCCTGGCCACCCCCCATGCCCCACGCCTCACCGAGGCCAGTGCTTTCCCGAGGGCATCCCCGGAGCTGCCGGCTGTGGTCCCTCGGGAGCCTGTGGGTGGAGAGAGGTGAGGCCCATGCAGCCCAGCCTGGGTGCCGCCACCGACGGGCAAGCTCTCCCACATTCCGCCGTCCCCCACAGACACCACTGCGCTGGGGAGAGCAGCCTGACTCGGGTCCGGTTTCTGTCTGATCCCCCCAAAAACTGGCCTCCGCAGGGGTTGACGCACTGGGGACAGACCACTGGCAGGGGACCCTGGGTGAGGGAGTCCCTCTCTGAGCCTGTTTCCCAGCTGTAAGGCGGGAAAGCCATTCCTCAAAGAGCTGTTTCCAGACATCCCAAGCCCAATGCACGCGGCAGGCCCTACCGACAGCGGACAATGTGAGCTGACGACAGCTCGCTCTCAGGGTCAGCAAACGTGCCTGCGCCACCCCTGTGGACTCCTCGCCACCCCCCACTGAGCCCACCCAGGCCCTGCCTGGAGCTCAGTGTCCCCTCGGAGAGGCCGCATCCCAGGAAATGGCCATACCCAGGAGGCTGTCGGCCCCGCTGACAGGCGGCGTGTGGCTGGAGACGCCACCGTACGTGGCTCCAGGGGCCGAGGAGAAGGAGGATGCAGCCGGGAGCCCACCGTTCACCTCTGCTCCATGCAGCTGGTAGCCCTGGGGGCCGGACAGGAGGAGGGTGGATTAGATGAGGCACTGCCACCCTCCACCTACCCCGTCCCCTGCCCCGGGCCCTACCATGCGCTCGTGCTGGTGCAGGCCAGCAAACGTGCTGCTGCTTCCACTGCTGACCACAGGGCCGCTGCCGGGTGGGAGGGGCAGGGGGGATGAGCCCCCACCCAGCATGGGCCCGAAGCCCGCCTGGCCCGGGGTACTCCAGAGCTCGGCTGAGGGGTGCAGGCTGCCATCTGTGGAGGGGGACTGGTAAGGCGGGGGCCAGGTGGGGAACCCTGGCCCTGCCCCACCGTCCCTTGCGAGCCCCCCGCCGCCGTGTACCTGCCATGTAGAAGGGGGCGGGATAGGCGCTGCTGGGGGTCTTGGCGGACGGGTAGGTGGCGGCATCCCTGCCATAGTCCTCACCTGAGCTGGGAGGGTACACCTGTGGGCGGGTGGGTGGTGGGGGGTGCAGAGTCAGGACGGAGGGGCCGCACGGGGTCGATCAGCCCATATACCTTGCAGGCCTCACTGAGCCTGGCCTCCTGTCCCCTCTCCTGGTAGCACATCTACCACCCTGTTTCCCTTCCCTGTAAAGCCACCCCCGTCTTTGGGTAAATCCCAGCCCCTTGGCCCAGTCTGAGGTTCTTACGGTGTCCTCGTCTCTCTCTCCTGCTCCTTTTCCAGCCCCCACCTCCTGCCTCCCTGAACTTCTGACCTTTGTACCTGAGGACTTGGATCTGGCTCTGCCTACTAAGCCTTTTTCCTCCTTAATCCAAAAAACTCCTATTGATCCATCAAAACCCTAGCTCCAACACCCCCATCCCATTCTTCTCCCTTGTTCCCCAGCTGGAATCAATCCTCCAGCACCGAGTTCCCTTGGCCCCAGAGCAACATTCATCTTTGGCTAAAGTAACAGGAAGAGGCGTCTGTGATTAGTGCCAACTCTGGCTGGCACTGCCTGGACTGTGGGGCTGGAACCAGTTGGTAACGTTTGCCCCTGTGCTGCAGCAGAAAGTGTGCTGGGTGGGCCTGATGTTGTAAGACACTGGGGGGTGGTTTCAGGGCAGAAAAAGTGTGTCCCGGGGAAGGAGGGGAGAGGTACTGTTGGGAGCAGAGCCTTTGGCCTGGGAAACCAGCCTGACTCTAACCCTAAACCTGGGCCTGTGGGGAGCTGGTCAACTCGAGGGGAGAGGAGACGTATGCCCAGGGCTCTTGGGGCCAGCACGAGGGCTGGGCAGAGGGTAGTTGGTGGCTACTGAGCTGGGGAATCAGCAAATTGCCACCCCCTCCAGTGAGATGAGATTGCAGGAGTGTGGCACAGCAGCCTGGCCCATCTGTGGGGCCTGGCAGGGAGGCAGGTATGTGGGACAGCCTGAACCCCCGAGGACATAACAGGGAGCCCCAACTGTGCACGCCCTCCCCTTGTTTCTGAGAGGGTGTCTCACTCTGTTGCTCAGGCTGGAGTGCAGTGGCACGATCTTGGCTCACTGCAACCTCCACCTCCTGGGATCCAACAATTCTTCTGCCTCAGCGTCCCAAGTAGCTGGGATTACAGGCGTCAGCCACCGCGCCCAGCTAATTTGTGTATTTTTAGTAAAGACGGGGTTTCACCATGTTGGCCAGGCTGGTCTCGAACTCCTGACCTCAGCTGGTCCGCCCGCCTTGGCCTCCTAAAATGCTGGTATGACAGCGTGAGTCACCACACCCGGCCCAATTGTGCCCTTTCTAAAGGGGCCTCAGACACCAGAACCACCTTTCTCTCGAAACAAGACCGAGGCTGGACCTAGGGAAGAAGCTTCCTGCCTTCCCTTGGAAGCAGCCTCCCGTCAGAGCTAGGGACTTGGGGCAGATCTTGGCTCAGAAACTGCGGGGGGCGTGTTCACTCATGGCCCACCCCCCACGTGTGTTCCCAAGCTTCGCCAGGACACAGGGTCTGGTGCTGCCACTGACGAACTGTGGGGTCCCTTCTCCCTCGTGCGACTCACCGAGGATGGGAGACCCGGCGGGACCTTCCGGACCTTCTTGGGCTGCGTGTCTGTTAGGAGCGAAAGGGGTGAGAACCGGCCACCGGCCATGAGAACAGCCCCTGCCCTGCACCCTGGAGGAGAGACCCTCAGAATTCCCGTTTCATAAATAAAAAACCTCAGGTCAGCCGGACACAGTGCCTCACACCTGTAATCCCAGGACTTTGGGAGGCCAAGGCAGGCAGATCATGAGGTCAAGAGATGGAAACCAGCCTGGCCAACACAGTGAAACCCCAGCTCTACTAAAAATACAAAAAGTGGCCGGGTGTGGTGGCAGGCGCCTATAATTCCAGCTACTCGGGAGGCTGAGGCAGGAGAATCACTTGAACCCGGGAGGCTGAGATTGCAGTGAGCCAAGATCATGCCACTGCACTCCAGCCGGGGTGACAGAGCAAGACTCCGTCTCAAAAACACAGCAACAACAAAAAACCTCGGGTCTATCTACATGGCTCTAAAAGTGTGAAAAAACCATGACGGTTTTCCCTGCGATGTGCAGTTCGGAAAACGAGGAACTGATGGGTCCTGAGCCAAGGCTCTGATGAGAAGCCCCGTGGCCCCACCCTCCTTCTAAGATAGCCCCGACTATCACACGCAGTCAGGCCTCACCACTCGGGGCTGCTGTTTGCAAACTCGCCTATGGGCCAAAATCCGTAACCTGGAAATCAGCACTCAGGCACCTTCCTGATCACTCGCGGACGTGCACAGAGCGGGAAAAGGTCGAGTGGCCCAGGCGCACGTGCCCAGCCGAAGCGGAACAAAGGCCTCCTCCTGCATCACGGGGCTCCTGTCCTTGGTGTATTCGGAGCCACAATCTTTTACATTTTTGTGCTTTTTGTGGGTGATTTCACACTTATCGTTTTTAGGCAGGGTCTTGTGCTGTTGCTCAGGCTGGAGTGCAATGGTGCGATCGCAGCTCACTGCAGCCTCGAACTCCCAGAGTCAAACCACCCTCCTGCCTCAGCCTCCTGAGTAGCTGGGACCACAAGCGTGTGCCACCACGCTTAGCTAATTTTTAAAATTTTTTGCAAACATGGGATCTCCCTACGTTGCCCAGAATGGTTTCCAACTTTTGGCCTCAAGTGATCCTCCTGTCTCGGCCTCGAGAGTAGCTGGGACCCCAGGTGAGTGCCACCACGCCTGGCAAGTGCGCTGCGTGGACCCAGGTGAGCGCCACCATGCCTGGCAAGTGTGCTGCGTGGAATGGGCGCCGGGTAGTTCGAGGTGCCATCCAGTGCTCCTGAGCCCAGAAGGCTGTGATGTGCCTTGCAGGGGATGCCTAGGTGTGCACGTTCTGCTCAGGCGTGAGCAGCAGGGCTCAGTGTGGAGGAACCATGATGTACCTCGTGAGGCGTCTTACACAGAAACCACATGCACAGAGCCCGCACCCATCAGCCACAGGAACCTCGGGACCAGAGGCTCGTAGGAACCTCTCCCTGGACTTGTCACAGGAACAATCTATTAGCCCCGTGCAAAAGTAGTTGCAGGTTTTGCCACAACGGTTTGTGGCCGGCCTCATGGGCCAGGGCCACCGGGAGTAACGAGCCCCGCCTGCCCCGGCCTCGTCCCCTATCACCGTCCATCCCTCCATGGCCCAAGCGCCTGGCATCCAGCCAGAACCTGGAAGGTGCAGCGTGTGCTCCGTCTGGTGCCCTCAGCTAATGGGGGACCCCCACCTCCCTTTACAGGCCCCCTCCCCGAAGCCCCCGATGCCCTGGCCAGACCCCACTCACCCAGGCTGCCGTCTGCCGCTCTCCGCCGGGAGCTGCCGGAGTAGGAGGGGTAGTACTGGGAGGTCCCCTTCATGCCCGAAGGAGACAGGGGCCCGGGGCTGCTGAGGGCCAGCTCGCCCGACAGGAAGCCAGCCTGGTGGGGAGCGGGTGGTCAGGAAGCACCGGGCTGGCATCCAGACCCCAGACCGTTCCATTCAAGAAAAAACTGCAAAGGCTGAAGCCGCTGGGACCCGCCCCGCGGTGGGGGATGCCCCCCCTTCTGCCTGCTCACGGAGTTTGTCTGACACCTGCCGTGTTTCTCCGACTTAAGACTGACCGCAACCCACACTGCTGTTTTCATAAAGAACCAAAGACTGGCCGGGTGCGGTGGCTCAAGCCTGTAATCCCAGCACTTTGGGAGGCCGAGACGGGCGGATCACGAGGTCAGGAGATCGAGACCATCCTGGCTAACACTGTGAAACCCCGTCTCTACTAAAAAATACAAAAAACTAGCCGGGCGAGGTGGCGGGCGCCTGTAGTCCCAGCTACTCGGGAGGCTGAGGCAGGAGAATGGCGTGAACCCGGGAGGCAGAGCTTGCAGTGAGCTGAGATCTGGCCACTGCACTCCAGCCTGGGCGACAGAGTGAGACTCCGTCTCAAAAAAAAAAAAAAAAAAAGAAAGAAAGAAAGAAAGAACAAAAGACTGAGAAACAGAGACCAGTGCGGCTAACCCAACGGGCTGCTCCCTGGATCCTGAGACGCGAAAGCACAAAGCTGCGTGGCTCAGCGTCTGTGCACCCGGCTGCTTCCTATCTTTTTGGTTTTGTTTTGTAAAACCCTCGGTTGGATTCTGTACGTGTTAGTGTGAAACGGGCTTTCTTCCTGGGGAGCCAGGGCCACCCTGAGCCGGGTCCCGGAACCGACTCCTGCATTTCATCTGCTCTATCATCATCCAGTGGCCCCATGGGGTGGCCCAGCGCCCAGGACAGGGCCTTCTCCCGAGGCCCAGCCTGTCCCGAGCCCACACTCTGTGTGGCTACTGCGGGGCTCGATGAGTCACCAGGGAACGCCAGAGAGGAGGACCCGAGACCTAGTTCTGCTTCTCAGATGCGGAGCCTCGGACCTGTGTATTCCCGTCTGTAAAACGGGCACGTAGGCCGGGGCCCCCCGTGGGGACTGACTGGGGCAACGCGAGCGTACCCCTGGCGCAGAGCCTGGTACCCGGCTGGCCCTCCATCACGGTGGCTGCTGCTGTTCTGGCTGGGGCACAGAGAGCACACAGATGGCCCCACCTGTGACAAGGCCAAGCCCCACCGAGGGCCAGGAGCTGAGGGCAGGGACAGCGATGAAGTCCTGGGATGAGGGAGGAACCCTGGGGGTGCCCAGGACTGGAGGCTGCACAGGACCCTTGTGGCTGGTCACAGCCCCCAACATCCCCACCCCCAGCCTCACAACCAGGGCCAGCGTGGGTGAGAATTTCGGCTGCACAGGGACCTGCTGTAGGGGCTCCCCAGGGGGTCCACACCTGCAAAGGCCTGTTGCGTGGCCTCAGTTTTCCTACCTGCCACTCAGGTGGGCGGGCAATGGAGCCCCTCCAGCTGAGCATGGCAGTCCCGCAGGCCTTGGCCTCCCTGGTCCTCATCTGCCTCCCCACTCCTCCCGGTCCACACCCACCCAGCCCACCCCGGCCCCGGCCCCGGCCCCGGCCCCGGCCCAGCCTGGTTTCCCTGCTATCAGGAAGCAAACAGAACCTGGCTGAGCCAGGAGAGCCTCTGCAGATCAGGGAGGGTGGGAGACACATTTGTTTACAATTAAAATACACCCCAGGCTGGCCTGAGCCCCTCACCTGAGTCAGGCCGCCCACGCCTGCGTCTCTCCCAAAGGAGGCATAGGCACCCCGCTCGCCGCTCTTGCCTGCAAGGGGAGAAGGAAGGTTAGTGGGAGGTGACCCCAAGGAGCATCCTGAGGGCCCCCCAATGCCTGACATGTGCCCACATACATAGGCTCTCCGTAAGTGCACAAGACGGAGTGCACCGCGGCAGGACGCTGGCAGAGCCTGACCTCAGTGTGCCCGTTTCAAGGAGCCCTGACCCCAGTGTGCCCGTTTCCCACAGAGCTCTGCCCTCGGTGTGCCTGTCTCCCACAGAGCCTGACCTCAATATGCCTGTCTCCTGCCCACCAGGGACAGGTTTGGGGTCCCCGACGATTTCAGCGTCGACACTGAGTGTTTGCAGCCCACACAAGGCCTGCATAGGGGGTGCGGTGGGAAGGGGCAGCAGAGCTCGCCGGGGCTGTGCTTTCTGCAGGGAGAGCAGAGCTCGCCGGGGCCGTGCTTTCTGCAGGGAGAACAGAGCTCGCCGGGGCCGTGCTTTCTGCAGGGGCAGCAGAGCTCCCCGGGGCCGTGCTTTCTGCAGGGGCAGCAGAGCTCGCCGGGGCCGTGCTTTCTGCAGGGGCAGCAGAGCTCGCCGGGGCCGTGCTTTCTGCAGGGGCAGCAGAGCTCGCCGGGGCCGTGCTTTCTGCAGGGAGAGCAGAGCTCCCGGGGCCGTGCTTTCTGCAGGGGCAGCAGAGCTCGCCGGGGCCGTGCTTTCTGCAGGGGCAGCAGAGCTCGCCGGGGCCGTGCTTTCTGCTGGACCCTGCCCTTCCCAAGCCTGTTTCCTCTGTTCTAGCGTTGAGGGGCTGATGCCCTGGGTTGCTGGGCTCAGAGGCATTTGTCTGTCCCAGGGGACAGGCCTGGGGGCGCTGGCGGGGAGCCCCAGGGCCTGTGCACATAGCATCAGGTTCAGCGCACGGGCCCCTGGGTTCCCCTGGCACAGGCTCCCCCAAAGTGCCCAGCATGCAGCCTTCAGACCAGGGTTCATTCACAAATGAGCATGTGACCTGCGCTCCGCCAGTAAGCACCTCCCTGGGGTGCTCAGTGACAAAGGACAGGTGAGGCCTTGGGGCTACAGAGGGGAACAGCTGGCCGGGCTGAGCCCCCAGCATGGAGGGCCTGGGCTACAGAGGGGACAGCCTGCCTGGGTGAGCCCCCAGTGTGGAGGGCCTGGGCTACAGAGGGGACAGCCTGCCTGGGTGAGCCCCCAGTGTGGAGGGCCTGGGGCTGCTGCAGAGACGCCTGGATCCAGCCTCGCCTGAAGTAGGCACCGGATTACTCAGCACCTGAGTCACTTAAATCCCCTTCTGGCTGACACTGGGCACAGAATGTGACTGAGGCTGCTGTGAGGGGCTGAAAAGCGCGATTGACTAATGTACATTATTCTCAAACCAGGAAAATGTTCCCCAATTTTTGATTTTTAAAAGTTCAATGATATCCCAACTCCTGGAACAAATGCTGCTGTTTTTTGCCTCCCACTTCCTCATCTTGGTGACCCTGGGGACATGGGGAAAACGACAGCCACGACCCACCCCACAGGCCGCACCCGGCTACAGGAGTTGCTTGCTCAACAACTCGGGTGAGAAAACTGAGGCCAGAGGGGCCTGAGGTTATGCCCCCCCGCATGCCTCCCTGGGACTGCCACCTGTCCTCTCCAAGCTGCTTGGCTATGGCTCAGGCCCCACCCGTGGGGGAGGCAGGTGGGACACGGCTGGGGTCGGGACACTGCTGGCTGGGCCATGGGAAGTGCCCGCGTCAGCCCTGCCCACCCTGGGGCCATTGGGGACATGAGGAAGAGGCCGGGAAGAAGGAACAGCCAGTGGGGAACCGGCCCTTCCGGGTGCAGGGGTCACCCAGGGCAGGGGGGCCGGGGCCAGGCCTCACCTACCCCGTGTGGGGAATAGGCAGAAATCGCCTGTGGCAGGTGGTGGGCCCTCAAGCACACTTGCTCCCATCTTCACACTATCCGCTTCCTACTCAGGACACCGACCGACTCTACTGTGTGCCAAGTCCTAGGCCGGGCAAAATGAGACAGGACCACCCCTGCCCCGCTGTGGGGCCCAACCAGGGGCTGCCCCTCAAGGTCCAGAGAAAAGGCTGGGTCCCCCAAAGTCCTTCGGGCCTCAGCTTCACCCCTGGCCAACAATGCTGAGGGGTACACGGTGCGCATCCAGGCCCTGCAACAGGTCCAGCGCTCCACAGCTCCCGGCTTCTGAGCAGCACATGCCCCCACCGCACCACGGAAACCACAAAGAAACCCTGTCTCAAACTGTCGGCTTCCAGAGACAGGGACGGATCCCGCATCCCAGGATGACTGAGGGACGAAATCACAAATTCCACAGCGGAGGCACTGGGGCAGGAGGCTGACCACGACAGCGGGACTCCCAAGCCCCTCGCTAGCCCCCCACACAGCAAGACCCCCCCACCAAGACCCCTACCCGAGCTCCCCGAACCCCAGGGCACAGGACGTGCCACTCCCGCAGGAGATGGAGGATGTGCAGCTCGGGGGATTCCCTGGGTCAGCCGCAGGAGGGACGGCACACAGGACACCATCCCATCCACAGCCCCAGGTCCCTGGAGGAGGGCGCCCCAGCTCAGCCCCACCCAGCCACAGACCCTCGGCCAGGTGCCCTTCCCAAGCGTCGGTTCGTTCCCCTGCGGCACGGGTGAGCCTGCACTGAGGCTGGGATATTCACAGGACCAGGCACCAACCCCCACCTGGCATTTGGCAGGGCCTGCAGAGCTGGGCCAGTCCTCACCCACCTCCCTCCGAGAAGGTCCCTTTCCTACAGTGGGGAAACTGAGGCTCAGAAGAGGATGGTGCTTGCCCAGGTTCCGTGGTGGGGTGGGACCAGACACCTGGCCTGAGTCGTCATTCTTTTTTTTTTTTTTTTTTGAGATGGAATCTCACTGTGTCACCCAGGCTGGAGTGCAATGATGTCATCTCAGCTCACTGCAGCCTCCACCTCCCGGGTTTAAACAATTCTCCTGCCTCGGCCCCCAGAGTAGTTGGCACTACAAGTGCCCAACACCGTGCCCGGCTAATTTTTGTATTTTTGGTAGAGGCGGGGTTTCACCATGCTGGCCAGGCTGGTCTCAAACTCCTGACCCAGGTGATCCACTCACCTCGGTCTCCCAAAGTGCTGGGATTACAGGCGTGAGCCACCGCGCCCGGCCTGAGTCACGATTCTCTCAGTTTACAGGAGGGCCCCCCAGGGAGAGAGGGCAGGCGGGCGGTCTGCGGAAGGGCACAGGCTTTGACCACCACACGCTGACCGCCTTCCCGAGTCTCCAGGACTCCTACGCCTCCTTCCCAGCGGGCACAGGCTGGCCTTGCTGACCCCTCCCCAGGAAGCAGGAGGAAGAAATCCACGGAGTGACGTCTGGAACAGCCTCCCTGCCTCTACACTCAGGCGGGGAAGCCGAGTCGCAGAGCGCCGTGCCAGGGAGTCCAGGCTGCGTCCCGTGCACCTCCCGCAGCTGCTCCCAGGACGGGCAGAGGCTTTGGCTGTCCGACACCCTCTGGATGAACACTGGGAACCTGCCTGGCACTGTGCGTGCACTGACCACGCCAAGGCCCACGTCTGCACATCTGTGCACGGCAGAGGGACCGCACCAGGCCGGGCACTCACCTCCCAGTCCCGGTCCCAGGAATGTGGATGAAGAGAGGCTGCTGTGCGACTCAGTGAAGTGGGTGCCCTCGCTGAAGGTCTAGGGGAGACGGGGGGGGGGGGGAGATGAGAGGTGCTGGGGCTCCACAATCCGCCCCCCACCCCATATTACAGCTGGAGAGACAGGACTCAAACCCACGTCTCCTGGTCCAAACCCCTGGAAGACTGGCCCCTTCTCTCAGTCTGTTTCCCCATGCCGCCTGCCCCCCCCTCTGGGGACAGGAAACTCAGGGTCTCAGGCCTCATGGGGGGTCCTACCCGGCTGGGGTCAAAGGAGGAGCTGTTCTGGTCGCCGCTGCCCCAGGAACCTGAGCTGGGCCGGTCCTCAAGACCTGCAGGCAGGACAGAGAGAGTTACAAGTCACCCTCACGCCTGCCCAGCTCTAAAAGCTTCCGTTTCTGTCATCTCAGGGGCAAGCCTCAGTGGACCCAGGGGGCTTGTGGAACCCTTCCTAACCCAGCCTCACCCAGTCTGACTTATAAGGACACTAGTCAGCAGTTAACACCCAGACACCCTGGGA
The DNA here is from genome assembly GCF_007565055.1 of Rhinopithecus roxellana. Lineage (NCBI taxonomy): Eukaryota > Metazoa > Chordata > Mammalia > Primates > Cercopithecidae > Rhinopithecus > Rhinopithecus roxellana. The sequence goes on from NC_044556.1 coordinate 12,049,434, forward strand.
CTCGGAGCACTCACAGGTCCATAAACTTGAATAACTCTTCCACCGGCTCTCTGCTGGCAAACTCCTACCCACCCACTGAAGCCCCAGCTATCATGTCCTCCTTGGACAGAGACCTCGCTCTCACGCCGAGCTTCCTCCCCATCAGTCCCAAGTCCTTCCCTCTGGCCCAGCCCTGACTATGTGGGCTGGGGTCTGTATCAGATGCAGACCCTTCTGACCCTGTGAGAAAGGCTCATGAGAGCAGGACGGTGTGGAAGCTGCACCATGCGCTCTGGGGAGACCCAGGGTCTCCCTGTCCCCAACGGCCAGTGCGGGAGGTGGGGCCGCCCTTTGCTGAAGCAGCAGCAGAGGCCCACCCACTGGGCAGGACACTGGCAGCCCGTGAGGGTGGAGCCGAATCTCGTCACCTGGAACAAGCCCAGTGTCACCAGGGGCCTGCGTGGGGCAGGACTTCCCGGTGCAGCAAGGGACGGGATGAGGACCTTGGTCCCGGGGCGGGGCGGGCGGGGCCCTTATCTCTCAGAACACTCACAGGCAATGCCCAGGACTCCAGAATCTTCTGCCCTGGGCAGGGCGGGCCTGCCTGGATCCTTCCCCCTTCCATCGGGGGCCACAGAGCACACCCTTGGAGAAGCAGGAGCAGCCCTGGGCCGCCTCAGCTTGGCCACGGGGTCACTGCCCTGCCTTGGTTTCCCTCTCTATAAACGAATTACAAACAGGCCCTACTTTTAAAGGGCTTGGGGTGTCCATGTCCAACTCTCAAGTCCAGGGGCTTCCCAAGAGCCAGGCCTGGGGTACCCAGCCCGGCACTGCTGTCCGTCACAGGTACAACTTCAGGCTGTTCTCCCCACGCTGACTCCACACAGCAGGCTGCCGGACCCAGCTCCTCCGCCCCACCCCTCTGCCCTCCCTGCTGGACCGCACCAGAAACTTCTTTCAAATTGCATCCTTCTATTTCGGTGCCTTTGTGTTAATCACTCCCCTCGGGGAGTATTGGTGTTTAATTGCTGTCTGATTTGCATAATCATGCATATTAATCTCCAAGTCTAATGAATATTCATATGCCTCATTTAGATTTTGTTTTCTAATCAAAAATTTCCAATGTGATTATGAGTGGGGGACTGGGATGCTGTCTTGGCTGAGTTGGGGGCCAGGCAGGGGGCTCCTGTAGTCTCCAGGAATCCACACAGCATTCGCTGCCAGGTCTAGGCCTTCTGCACCCCGAGATCCTGGTCCTGCACGTGGGCCCGGGCGAACAGGGCAGCTGCTGAGGCCAGGGCGTGCTGGGGGGGGGGGCGGGGGCAAAGCACCGGCACCCTCTGGGCCTCAGTTTGCCTCTACACCACCTGCCCACTGTCCGGTCCCCTCTGGCCATAGCCCGCTCCCCAGGAGGTGCAGAGACCCCCAACTGAGCAAATGGGAGGTTCCTGGCACCCAGCCCTCATCCCCTGGAAGGCGTGGCATGGTGGGGGGCCTCCTTGGGGCCCCATGCCCAGGGATCGCCCCCGAGGCTCACTCCAATAGGCCCCTGGCAGAGGCAATGCCTCAATCTGCTCTTTCGGGGAACCCTCCCTCACCCAGTCCTTGGCCTCCTCCTCCTAGAAATGACAAAAATAGGGACAGCCCCCACATAAATAGTTATTAAAATCCCCCCACTGATTAATTATGCATTTTAATAATCCACCATGAATATTCATAACGCATCCCCTGCTCCTTTTCTAATTAAAATGTACTAATAGAGTAAGACGCTGCTGTCAGAGGGTGGTTTTCTGTGATTTTCTTTGGTGAAGCACTACAGAGTTTTAGCCAGGAAGGGCACCTTCCCGCCCTGGGCCAGCCCGGCTGCCTAAGGAGAGGCCTGCAAGTGGACGGCGTGGGGGAGCTGGGGTGAAGGCCCCAGGAGCTGCTCATCCCTTGGGCTTCGGTTCCTCTTCCAGTCACAGGGGTGTGGAAGCTGCCCACCTGCCTGGGCTGCCATGAGGGTAACAATGAAAGATGCTGCTTCAAGAGAGGCCATCGGTGGCCAAGAAACGCTCAGTACTGGTGGCTTCCCAGCCCCAGTCCCCGTTGGGTCCCCTCCTGAGAGGGACCGGGGACTGGTCCTTGCCTGCTGGCTTGCTGGCAAAATGCGAGGGGGGGCTTCAAAAGGTGCTCAGTAAATACTGGGTAGGACTGAGATTTGTCCGCAGCAGGGATCAGCAAATAGTACACATGGGCCAAGTCTGGCCCCCAGCTTGCTTTTTAAATAAAGTTTTATTGGCACACACTGTGCCCATTTGTCCATGTACTATCTACGGCTGCTTTTGCTGTAAGACAAGAGTTGAATAATTCCAATAGAGACCATCTGTCCTGCACAGCCAAAAATATTCACTCCCTTGTCCTTTCTGGGGGGGTCCGACTGACCTTCATACAGAAGACTGCCCAAGTGGCTTCAGCTGCCTCTGCACAAGAAACTCAACTGACAGACTTCAGTACCAGGAGTAGGGTTACCATGCTGGGCAGGCAAAACTCTTGGTGGACACGGGCCCTGAGCATAGCCCTGTATACTGCCCCTGCCAAACCCTCAGGCACACCACCAGGTGGTCTGGCTTCAGACAGGCCTGGGACTTCATCCTGTAGCCCCAGCTCCGCAATGAGCCCCCCACTCAGGTGCTCAGCCTAAAGTCCTGGGAGTCTTCTCACCTTCCCTCCTCCTAAAGAACAGTAGCTCGCCCCACAGCTATACAGCAGCGGGTTAAGCCCTGTCCCTGCAGCAGCTTCCTCCCAAGTCTGCTGACATCCTCAGGCAGCCTGATGGAGCCTTTAGAAGCAAAACTTGGCTCTTCTCCCTCCCTCTAGCCACTCTCATGGCTCCCCATCATCCTCAGGATAAAGACCAAACTCTTCCCTGATCTTGTCACTCTCCTCTTCCCCAACACATGAGGTGACCCCCACCCACGCCCCCTGCCTGAGCTCCTTCCCAGCCTGGGGCCCCTCTTTGTCCTCAGCATTGCTTGAAACACAGCGGAGGCCCCCAAAACACCCATCCTCAACGTCTTCATTTCACGCATAAATAACTGTGCTTCCAAGAACGTTTTCCTGGAGAATTAAAACGTTCTCCACCTCTGCTGTCCAATACGGGAGCCACACTATAAACTGCTGGAAACGTGGCCAGCATTTTTTCAAGAGCATTAAAAATTACACTTAATGGCCGGGCGCGGTAGCTCACGCCTGTAATCCCAGCACTTTGGGAGGCCGAGACGGGCGGATCACGAGGTCAGGAGATCGAGACCATCCTGGCTAACACGGTGAAACCCCGTCTCTACTAAAAAAACAAAAAATTAGTCGGGTGCGGTGGCGGGCGCCAGTAGTCCCAGCTACATGGGAGAATGAGGCAGAAGAATGGCATAAACCTACGAGGCAGAGGTTGCAGTGAACCGAGATCGTGTCACTGCACTCCAGCCTGGGCAACAGAGCGAGACTCCATCTCAAAAAAAAAAAAAAAAAAAAAAATTGTTTTCTTTTTCTTGAGACAGGGTCTTGCTGTTGCCCAGGCTGGAGTGCAGTGGCACGATCTCGGCTCACTGCAACCTCTGCCTCGTGGGTTCAAGTGATTTTCCAGCCTCAGACTCCCACATAGCTGGGACTACAGAAGTCCGCCACCATGCCCAGGTAATTCACACGCTGGCCAGGCTGGTCTTGAACCCCAGACCTCAGGTGATCTGTCCACCTCAGACTCCCAAAGTGCTGAGATTACAGGCATGAGCCACAATGCCTGGACAATTTAAAAAAAAAAATCTTTTGTAGAGATGGGGTCTCACTACATTGCCCAGGTTGGTCTCAAACTCCTGGACTCAAGCGCTCCTCCCACCTTGTACTTCCCAAAGCCCTGGGATCACAGGCGTGCGCCAGCAGGCCCAGCCTCCATTTTATCTAAGTTCAAGCTATGGGAGAAGGTGAAAGACCAGGATGCCCTCGGCCTGGCTGGCACGCTGCGGCTGCCCTGGGTTTATCTCCTGTCTTGTCTTCTTGGTCGGGGCCGTAGGCTGTGGCACACGCACCCAGCATTCTCAGGATCCGGAGTCGGGGAGAAAATGTTTCTGGGGCAGCACAGAGCCCTTCCTTGTTGCCGGGCTGAGGACATCCCACAAAGCCCCTCTTCCGTCTGCCCCTAGTGTCTGGCGGTGGGGGGCAGCAAAGCAGGGCCCCATGGCCCTCCCGTGAGCAGACAAACCTGAGGCTGAAGAGAAAGTGAGTGGAGAGCACACACCACCCTAAGAGTGGGGGTCCCCAGAGCCCCTAAAGTGGCAGGATGTGCCCTCGGGCAGAGGGACAGTGAGGCTGTGTGGGCAACACAGGCAACCTCCTCCACCAGAACCGGGGACAACCTCCTCCACCAGAACCGGGGACAACCTCCACCAGAACCGGGACAAGCTCCTCCACCAGAACCGGGGACAAGCTCCTCCACCAGAACCGGGGACAAGCTCCTCCACCAGAACCAGGGACAAGCTCCTCCACCAGAACCAGGGACAAGCTCCTCCACCAGAACCCGGGACAACCTCCACCAGAACCCGGGACAACCTCCACCAGAACCGGGACAAGCTCCTCCACCAGAACCGGGGACAAGCTCCTCCACCAGAACCCGGGACAACCTCCACCAGAACTTGGACAACCTCCACCAGAACCGGGACAAGCTCCTCCACCAGAATCGGGACGCCTCGCAACCTCCTCCACCAGAACCCGGGACAACCTCCTCCACCAGAACCCGGAACAACCTCCTCCACCAGAACCAGGGACGCCAGGCAATCTCCTCCACCAGAACCAGGGACAACCTCCTCCGCCAGAATCGGGGAAAACCTCCTCCACCAGAACCGGGTACACCTCGCAACCTCCTCCCCTAGAACCAGGGACGCCTCACAACCTCCTCCACCAGAACCAGGGACACCTCGCAACCCCACTCCCCCACGGCCCTGGGGTTTCCTACGAGGGCAGAGCGGGACCCGAGAATGGGCGTCAAGCACAGATATAAGTAACAACTAGAGAAACGTACCCGCTTTGAATTTCAGAGACCACAGAGATAACTGAGACCCCTATCTCGCTCCTGCTTCCATGTCTATGGGAACCACCAGCGCACGGTACCTGAGTGTGGGGATCAGAGAACCTGCCCCTCAAAACAAGCTCAGAAACCAACCCGGGGCCAGGCACGGTGGCTCACGCCTGTAATCCCAGCACTTTAGGAGGCCGAGGCGGGCAGATCATGAGGTCAAGAGATCAAGACCATCCCGGCCAACAGGGTGAAACCCCGTCTCTACTAAAAATACAAAAACTAGCCGGGTGAGGTGGCGGGCGCCTGTAGTCCCAGCTACTCAGGAGGCTGAGGCAGGAGAATGGCGTGAACCCGGGAGGTGGAACTTACAGTGAGCCGAGATCCGGCCGCTGCACTCCAGCCTGGGCGACAGAGCGAGACTCCGTCTCAAAAAAAAAAAAAAAAAAAAAAAAGAAAAGAAAAGAAAAAGAGAGACACAAGAGGAAACCCAACATAGAACATAAAGGATGAAGTTCAAGAAGTTCAATGATTTACCCTAAAAAGCCAGAAGACTGTCCTAAGCCTGTAAGCCGCACGGATCCTCAAAGAAATGGCAGAGCCTGGGGGTTCTACGGAATGAAGTAGATGGTGAGCACATTTAACCACGAATCAGAGACTCCTAGAACCCATAACAAGACGGACACACAAGGAAAGCCCTCTGAGGGCTCTGTCTGAGTTTTCTCTCATTTCACTGAATCCTTGCAATGGCTATATTATCCCCATTCTACAGATGAGGAAACTGAGGCAAAAGATAGATGCCATTTGCTCAGGTCCTCAGAATAAGTAGCAGTCACTATTTAATGATACAAATGTTTCCTAGTAAGATGCAAATACACAATTATGAACAGATACAATGTTTTTTTTTGTTTGAGACTGAGTCTCGCTCTGTCGCCCAGGCTGGAGTGCAGTGGCCGGATCTCCGCTCACTGCAAGCTCCGCCTCCCGGGTTCACGCCATTCTCCTGCCTCAGCCTCCCGAGTAGCTGGGACTACAGGTCCCCGCCACCTCGCCCGGCTAGTTTTTTTGTATTTTTAGTAGAGACGGGGGTTTCACCGTGTTAGCCAGGATGGTCTCGATCTCCTGACCTCATTATCTGCCCGCCTCGGACAATGTTTTTTTTTTTTTTTGAGACTCCAGAGTCTGGCTCTGTCGCCCAGGCTGGAGTGCAGTGGCGCGATCTCAGCTCACTGGAAGCTCTGCCTCCCGGGTTCACGCCATTCTCCTGCCTCAGCCTCCCAAGTAGCTGGGACTACAGGTGCCCGCCACCTCGCCTGCCTCGTTTTCTTTTGTATTTTTTAGTAGAGACGGGGTTTCACTGTGTTAGCCAGGATGGTCTCGATCACCTGACCTGGTGATCCACCCGTCTTGGCCTCCCAAAGTGCTGGGATTACAGGCTTGAGTCACCGCGCCCGGCCGACAATGTTTTTTAAAAAGTAGCGATTTACTGATAGCAAATACCAGCAGGGAAGAGAAATACACAAGCTCAATTTTCACTTTCCAACAGAAGGGGGCAGATGTGATTTCACTTCGGAAGTTGAGAGCACGAGAAACAGCATTTTAATGTGTTATTCACGACGCAGAATCGTGGCCTTAAACGCGTTATTCAAAACTAGGAAAAGAACCACTGGCAGAGCCGCAAAGCTGCACAGAGCTTCAGAAAACACACACCGGGGGAAGTAATCCGGAGTCGGAAGCACACAGATGGAAAAATATAAAATAAGATGATGGAAGCAAAGGCTGAGAATGAAGACGGACAGGCGCTTCATGTCTTTAATCTAAAAACACGATGCCTACGAAAGACAGTTCTGAAACAAGCAACTCAGGAGATACAACCAGGTGCACAAAGAGCCGCCAAGCAATGCCAACAAAAACGAAGGGTCGCAACATTCATATCAGTTTCAATTCAAGGGAGGTTTCTTTTTCGGAGGCAGAGTCTCGCTGTGTCGCCCGGGCTGGAGTGCAGTGGCGCAATCTTGGCTCACCGCAACCTCTGCCTCCCGGGTTCAAGTGATTCTCCTGCTTCAGCCTCCTGAGCAGCTGGGATTACACGCACCCGCCACCACGCCAGGCTAATTTTTTTATATTTTAGTAGAGATGGAGTTTCACCATGTGGGCCAGGGTGGTCTTGAACTTCTGACCTCAGGTGATCCACCTGCCTTGGGCTCCCAAAGTGCTGGAATTGCAGGCATGAGCCACCACGACCAACCGAGGGAGGGTTTTTTTGTTGTTGTTGACGATGGCTCAGCCCACAACGAAATCCCACTGTCTCAGCCCATAGGGGCCCACAAACCTGGCATCCAAATACGTCAACAGAGAAACTGACAAACAGAACAGAGGGGGACGGCGCTGCTCTCAGCCTGACATTAAACAGATTAAAAATCTAAATATGGTTCAAAGGCCTTGCAGCTCCACATCCAACTGTCCCTCAAGTACTCACGAAGGACAAAAATAATCCATGTTTCAGCCTCGGCAGAGGTGCTCTGCGTCCTCCAAACAGCAGCTACCACTTAAGCCAAAGCTGACTTTTGGCACTGGAGACCTAGAAATCAAGACGGGACCTCCGGCCGGGCGCGGTGGCTCAAGCCTGTAACCCCAGCACTTTGGGAGGCCGAGACGGGCGGATCACGAGGTCAGGAGATCGAGCCATCCTGGCTAACACAGTGAAACCCCATCTCTACTGAAAAATACAAAAAAACTAGCCGGGCGAGATGGCGGGTGCCTGTAGTCCCAGCTACTCGGGAGGCTGAGGCAGGAGAATGGCGTAAACCCGGGAGGCGGAGCTTGCAGTGAGCTGAGATCCGGCCACTGCACTCCAACCTGGGCGACAGAGCGAGACTCCGTCTCAAAAAAAAAAAAAGAAAAAAAAAAGAAAAAAACAAAAAACAAAACCAAATGTCAGTCATATGAGAAAAACAAGCATCATGGAAACCAATGGGATGGGGTTCATGGGGCGGAATCCTCAACACCCCAGTGACGGAACGGAAGAGGGCAGAAGTCAGCAAAGGGGACCCGTGATCTGAAAGTCACCAAAAACTTTAGAAAGAGAAGAAATGCCGATAAAGAGAAAAGCAGTCAATTAATCAGTATTGATTCGCCAATGAAGCAGATCCTCCAGAAGAAAAATTGATGAGAGAGAATGCACAGGGCAGCGGAGTCAAGGACAAAGAAAAGACAGAAAAGTTGGCGCACTGACGACCACGGCGCCCTCAGCCTCCCAGTGCAGGCAGAGAGACAGGCGCCTCCAAACGTTATCCAAGAGCCAAACGGGGCCGGGTGCGGAGGCTCACACCCGTAATCCCAGCACTTCAGGAGGCCGAGGAGGGCAGATCACAAGGTCAGGAGATCGAGACCACCCTGGCTAACACGGTGAAATCCCACCTCTACTAAAAATACAAAAAAAATTAGCTGGGTGCGGTGGCGGGCGCCTGTAGTCCCAGCTACTGGGGAGGCTGAGGCAGGAGAATGGCGTGAACCCGAGAGGCGGAGCTTGCAGTGAGCCAAGATCGTGCCACCGCACTCCAGCCTGGGCAACAGAGTGAGACTGTCTCAAAAAAAAAAAAAAAAAAAAAAGAAGAGCCAAATGGTAGCACATCTTAAGATGTGGCTGAAATGGATGATTTAAAATAAATATATATGTTGTTTCTGAATGGCGCGATCTCAGCTCACTGCAATCTCCACCTCTGGGTTTAAGTGATTCTCCTGCCTCAGCCTCCTGAGCAACTGGGATTACAAGTGCGAGCCACCATGCCCAGCTAATTTTTTTGTTTTTGGGTTTTTTTAAGGGATGGAGTCTCGCACTGTCGCCCCAAATGGAGTGCAATAGTGTGATCTCAGCTCACTGCAACCTCTGCCTCCCGGTTCAAGTGATTCTCCTGCCTTAGCCTCGCAAGTAGCTGGGATTACAGGTATCCACCACCACGCCCGGCTCATTTTTTGTATTTTTAGTAGAAACGGGGTTTCACTATATTGGCCAGGCTGACCTTGTGATCCGCCTGCCGCAGCTTCCCAAAGTGCTGGGATGACAGGCGTGAGCCACTGCACCCGACCTAATTTTTGTATTTTCAGGAGAGACAAGGTTTTGCCATGTTGGTCAGGCTGGTTTCCAACTCCGGACCTCAGGTGATCCGCCCGCCTCGGCCTCCCAAAGTGCTGGGATTACAGGTGTGAGACACCGCCAGGCTGAAGAAAGTGTTAGTGGGAAGCTAGGGGCCCTTCTGAGACACACGTGCACGAGTGCTACTGATCGCTCACCGTGGATCTTCAAATGGGACCAGGAGGACACACCCTGAACGTGACAAACACAGGCAGACAGGAAGGTCTACCTCGAATCCACAGGCGGTATCAGGCTTGCCAAGGAGACCTGAGCCAACCTGCCTGCCCGGAGTGGGGTCCCCACCATCGTCCCCACCATATGTCTCCAGAAAAACCAAACAATGTAAAAAGGCACACAGAGCCCCGCGCTGGGACAGGGGGGAGGCTACGGGTCTGAGGATGAAAAGGGTGACGGCTCAGCTGGAAGACTGAATCAAGTACAAAATACATATAACTAGGGCATGGCAGGAGGGAACAAGGACAGAAAGCGAGGATGGTCGGACGCAGTGGCTCACGCCTGCAACCCCATACTTCAGGAGGCCAAGGGAGGAGGATCGCTTGAGCTCTGGAGTTCGAGACCAGCCTGGGCAACATGGTGAGACTCCATCTCTACAAAAAATACAAAAATTATCTGGGTGTGGTGGCACACACCCACAGTCTCAGCTACTCAGAAGCCCGGGAGGTCGAGGCTGCAGGGAGCCATGACTGCACCACTCCAGCCTGGGTGACAGAGTGAGACCCTGTTTCAAAGAAAAAAAAAAAAGTCCCCCAAAACCCAAACTAAAGAGGAAAAGACCACTATACTGTTGCACAGAAAATCCCAAAATACCTACGTGCAACCCGCTCTGGAAGTGTGTGAACAAATAATCAAAACCAGTGACACAACCAAGTGTCTTATACTGCGATTTTGAAGGTTTAATTTAAAAACGAAGGACTACTGGCCAGGCGCGGTGGCTCACGCCTGTAATCCCAGCACTTTGGGAGGCCGAGGTGGGCGGATCGCTTGAGGTCAGGAGCTCAAGACCAGCCTGGCCATGAAACTCCGTCTCTACTAAAAATACGAAAATTAGCTGGGCGTGGTGGCGGGCACTTGTAGTCCCAGCTACTCAGGAGGCTAAGCCTGGAGGCTGGAGAATCACTTGAACCCAGGAGGTGGAGGTTGCAGTGAGCTGAGATCGTGCCACTGCATTCCAGCCTGGGCAACAGAGTAAGACTCCGTCTCAAAAGAAAAGAAAAAAAAAAAAAAGGAATCAGCATGTCAGAAAATATGGGGGAAAAACACTTGAAAAAGAACGATGGAGGCAGGACTGCAACTAAAACTGAGTAGTTGGCTGCTGCAGCAGCTCAAACCTGTGATCCCGGCACTTCAGGAGGCCGAAGCAGAAGGACTCCTTGAGCCCAAGAGTTCAAGACCAACCTGGGCAACAGGGCAAGACCTCTGTCTCTACAAAAAATGCAAACATTAGCCAGGCGTGGTGGTGTGCGCCCGTGGTCTCAGCTACACAGGCGGCTGAGGAGGGAGGATGGCTTGAGCCCAGGAGGTCGAAGCTGCAGTGAGGCATGGTCGCAACACAGCAAAACCCTGTCTCAAAAGAAAAAAATACAACAAAAAATGAGTAGCAATGTAGGAAATGCTACGAAGCACTTCAAATCACCAAGAAAAGGTTTCACTAAGTTTGTTCTGTTGCTGGATAACTTCTTGACTTCAATGCTTAATCTGGGCCAGGCATAGCGGCTCGCACCTGTAATCCCAGCACTCTGGGAGGCCGACGCAGGTGATCATGAGGTCAGGAGATGGAAACCATCCTGGCTAACACAGTGAAACCCCATCTCTACTAAAAATACAAAAAATTAGCCAGGCACAGTTGCAGGCGCCTGTAGTCCCAGCTACTCGGGAGGCTAAGGCAGGAGAATGGCGTGAACCCAGGAAGCGGAGCTTGCAGTGAGCTGAGATTGTGCCACTGCACTCCAGCCTGGGTGACAGAGCGAGACTCTGTCTTCAAAACAAACAAAAAAAGCTTAATCTGTTTGTTTTTGCTCTACTTGCGCTAATAATGAGAATGCAGAAGACTATGATTCTTCCCCCAAGCACGGCTTTGGCCACACCTCATAGTTTCTATGAGTTTACATTACTGCCAATTTCTGTCTATTGTCAAAACCATTTGAATTTCCTCTTTAACTCAAGAACTGGATAAAAAAGGAATCTGGATACTTCCCAGCAGGGAGGCTGTTTATTTTTTGCTTTTTGGTCTTTTATTTCTGGTTTTACTACATTGTTCTTAAAGGATATGGCTTACACTTCTTTTTTTTTTTTTTTTTTTTGAGATGGAGTCTTTCTGTCGCCAGACTGGAATGCAGTGGCGCAATCTCCGCTCACTGCAACCTCCACCTCCCCAGTTCAAGTGATTCTCCTGCCTCAGCTTCCCGAGTAGCTAGGACTACATGCACCCACCAACACACCCGGCTAATTTTTGTATTTTTAGTAGAGGTGGGGTTTCATCATGTTGGCCAGGATGGTCTCCATCTTTTGACCTTGTGATCCGCCCACCTCGGCCTCCCAAAGCGCTGGGATTACAGGCATGAACCACTGTGCCCAGCCTTCCTTTCTTTCATATTAGAAGTTTTCTTTGTACCAAATAGGCATACCCAATTTTTATAACAAGGGTGTGATCCTTATTTACAGGGCGTGGCTTTTAAAGTAAAGCAGACAAGTGCTTCTCCCCCGGAATCGTCAGGGACCCTCTCTCTCAGGCCCATCCGGCCTTCCCTCTCCAGAGCGGTGCTCGGTCCTGGGCCAAGGTGTGTGTCCTGAGCAGCCTCATGGGGGAGCCGATGTTCACCCAGCCTCAGCTCCACTCTGACCCCTTCACTGCTCGGGTCCCCTGCTTCTCACCTGTTCTCACTCCCTTCCTCTGCCAGGGGCTGCACAGGTACGCTTTTCTCCCCCTAACTCCCTCTGCTGCCTACTCCTCACCCTGAGGTGGCGGGAACAGGCCCATGCGAAGGGATCGAGTCTTCCCACCCACAACTAAAAAGAGCTTCAGGAAGGGCACCCAGGGCAGAAAACCATCCATCGGAGGTTCAGCATGATGGCTCCCGCCTGCAGCCCCAGCACTGTGGGAGCCGGAGGTAGGAGGAGCGCTTGAGCCCCGGAATTTGAGGCCAGCCTGGGCAACAGACGGAGACCCTGTATCTGCTAAAAAATATGCCCAGGCGCCTGTAAGTACTTTGGGAGGTCGAGACGGGTGGATCACCTGAGGTCAGGAGTTCGAGACCAGTGTGCCCAACGTGGAGAAACCCTGTCTCTACTAAAAATACAAAATTAGCCGGGCGTGGTGGCACATGCCTGTAATCCAGCTACTCGGGAGGCTGAAGCAAGAGAATCACTTGAACCCAGGAGGTGGAGATTGTGGTGAGCCGAAACCGTGCCACTGCACTCCAGCCTGGGCAGTAAGAGCCAAACTCTGTCTCAAAAAAAAATAACAAAATGAAATGATTAATAAAGTGAAATAAATTAGCTGGGTGCAGTGGCTCATACCTGTAGTCCCAGCTACTCAGGAGGCTGAAGCAAGAGCGGGGATTCAAGACTAGCCTGGGCAATATGGTGAGACCCTGTATCTTAGGCACAAAGAAAAAAAGAAAAGAAAAGAGGCCAAGCGCAGTGGCTCACACCTGTCATCCCAGCACTTTGGGAGGCTGAGGTGGGCGGATCACGAAGTCAAGAGATCAAGACCATCCTGGCCAACATGGTGAAACCCCGTCTCTACTAAAAATACAAAAATTAGCCGGGTGTTGTGGCGGCACCTGTAATCCAGCTACTCGGGAAGCTGAGGCAGGAGAATCATTTGAACCCGGGAGGCGGAGGCTGCAGTGAGCCAAGATTGCACCACTGCACTACAGCCCTGGTGACAGAGTGAGACTCCATCTCAAAAAGAAAAAAAAAAAAGGTGATGTAAATTGTACTACTGATGTAGTTAAAAAGTTAATGAGGTGGCCGGGCGCGGTGGCTCACGCCTGTAATCCCAGCACTTTGGGAGGCCAAGGTGGGTGGATCACCAGAGGTCAGGAGTTCGAGACCAGCCTGGCCAACATATGCGGTGAAACCCCGTCTCTACTAAAACTACAAAAAATTAGCCGGGCGTGGTGGCAGGCACCTACAATCCCAGCTACTCGGGAGGTTGAGGCAGGAGAATCGCTTGAACTCGGGAGGCAGAGGTTGCATGAACCGAAATTGCGCCACTGCACTCCAGCCTGGGCAACAAAAGCAAAACTCTGTCTCAAAAAAAAAAAAAAAAAAAAAAAAAAAGGTTAATGAGGCATCAATAAAAAGAAAAAAAAAATGATACAGCCAACAGCTTGGGTGGATCTCCAGGGAATTACGCTAACCTAACAGAATCAAAGCGAATCTCAGAAGGTTGCAAACTATAGGATTCCATTTACACAAAATACTCAAAAAGTGAAAAATTGGGCTGGGCACAGTGGCTCACACACGTAATCGCAGCACTCCGGGAGGCTGAGGCGGGAGGATCACTTGAGCTCATGAATTCAAGATCAGCCTGGGGAACACAGCAAGACCTCATCTATACAATTTTTTTTTCTTCTCCAGACAGGCTCTCCCTCTGTCCCCCAGGCCAGAGTGCAGTGGCGCAAGCTCACTGCAACCTCCGTCTCTCAGGTTCAAGTGCTTTTCATGCCTTAGCCACCTGAATAATAGCTGGGATTACAGGCATGCACCACCACGCCCAGCTAATTTTTGTTACTTTTAGTAGAGACGGGGTTTTCGCCATGTTGACTACGCTGGTCTTGAACTCCTGGTCTCATGTGATCCACCCACCCTGGCCTCCCAAAATGCTGGGATGATAGGTGTGAGCCACCACACCCAGTTGAAAATTTTTTTTTTTTTTTAAACAGAGAAAGGGTTTCTCCCGGTTGCCCAGGCTGGTCTTGAACTCCTGGGCTCCGGTGATCCTCCCATCTCGACCTCCCAAAGTGCTGGGATTACTAGTGTGAGCTGCTGACCCAGCCCTCTACAAAATATATACATTTTTTAATCAGTTAGGTGGTCCCAGCTGCTCACAAGGCTGAGGTGGGAGGATCACTTGAGCCCAGAAGTTCACGGCTACAGTGAGTTATGAACTGCACCACTGCACTCCAGTGCACTCACTTAGTGCAGTGGCGGGATCTCAGCTCACTGCAAGCTCCGCCTCCCGGGTTTACGCCATTCTCCTGCCTCAGCCTCCTGAGTAGCTGGGACTACAGGCGCCCGCCACCTCGCCTGGCTAGTTTTTTGTATTTTTTTTGTAGTAGAGACGGGGTTTCACCGTGTTAGCCAGGATGGTCTCGATCTCCTGACCTCGTGGTCCGCCCGTCTTGGCCTCCCAAAGTGCTGGGATTACAGGCTTGAGCCACCGCGCCCAGCCTCACTTTTTTTAAGAGTGAGACCCGGTCTTAAAAAAAAAAAAATTGTAGAGATGAAGAACAGATTGCTGATTTCTGGGCTTAAGGAAGGTGCATGTCTCAAAACTGCACAGAACTACACACACACACGTGCGTGTCAAGCCAGCGGAATCTGACCAGGATCTGTGGATGGCACCCACGTCGGCTTCCTAGGTCTGACGCGGCACCATGGGCGGGTGGGACGGTACCCCGAAGGTGGCTGGGTTGGGGGTGGCCGGACTGCAGGTGGCTGGGCTGCGGGTAGCTGGGTGAGAGGCGAACACTCTGCCACTTTCCGTGAATCCCGAATGACTTCAGAATAAAAAACGGATCAACTTCAAGGACGAGGGCTCAAGGAGAGTAAGAGAATTCACCAAACAGCTATTCACATGGTCAATCCCCTTCCAAAAAGACCATCACCCTCTATTAATCAAATGAGTGGCAGGGGAAAGGCCATGATCTTCGTCACCTATTAAATGAGAAACGCCATGCTGTCACCACGTTGGCCAGGCTGGTCTCAAACTCCTGGCCCCAGGTAATCCTCTCGCCTCAGCCTCCAGAAGTGCTGGGATTACAGGCATGAGCCACCGCGCCCGACCTCACAAGGGAATCCATGGACCTAGCAATCCCACGCCCAGACACGCGCCCAGAGGAAATAACTCGTGCGCCAGGTTCCTCCAGGGTTTTCTCTCAATCAGAATCCAGAGGTACCGTTCTGTGGATTTTCACTCTGAGCCTGTGTCAAACTTACAATCGCACAGGCGGAGAAAGCGACCGGGAAATGAAAACTAGGAAACAACGTTCCTTTGGTCTGTCAATAAGCAATTTCCTGGTGTCTCTCATGGCCCCAGATCCTGTCTTTTTTGGCAGAAGATGAGCTGTCACTCAGGGATCTGTGCCTGAGAGTTTCCAAAAATGGGAGGCGGTGGGCGGGAGAAGGCGTACAAAAATTATTCCCGTTTTAAATGTCTTCCAATCCAGACAACCAGAAAATCTTGGTTTCCTATTCATTCATCTCTAATGCTTTTTTGTTTTGTTTTTGTTTTGAGACAGGGTCTGGCTCAGTCTCCCAGGCTCCAGCAATCCTCCTGCCTCAGCCTCCCAAGTAGCTGGGCCCACAAGTGCGTGCCACCATGCCCAGCTAAGTTTCATATTTTTAGTAGAGATGGGGTTTTGCTGTGTTACCCAGGCTGGTCTCCAACTCCTGAGCTCAAGCGATCCTTCTGCCTTGGTCACCAAAGTGCTGGGATTATAGGCAGAACCACTGTGTCCGGCCCTTTTCTGCTTGTTTGAATTGGGGTCTCACAATCACCCACGCAGGAGTGCAGTGGCTCAATCACAGCTCACGGCAGCCTCGACCTCCTGGCCTCAAGTGATCCCCTTGCCTTGGCTTCCCAAAGTGCTGGGATTACAGGCGTAAGCCACCTCGCCCAGTACCTAACTCCTCTCTCAACACCAATTTTTACATATTAATAAATATCGAAGAACAGGTAGACCCTTCACAGGGTAAAGCTTCTGTTTAATTAACATTCAGGGATACCTTTCATTCTCGCCTGGGTTTCTGGTTCTCAAATCTAAAGTTTCTTTTCAAATGTATTTAAGAAAAGCGAAGTGACTTAAAAAGGGTGCTAGAACAGGATGCATGAGGAAGTGGCCAAGGTGGAGAACATGGCTGGGGGACCCCATCAGCGCTTCGGACTCCTGGCGAAGGGCGGGGTCCCTGAAGCCAACTGGGCCCCGCTTGGAAGGAAGCTGCACCCACTGTTCCAGGAAGAAGCCAAGATTTGGGAAGGGATCCCACAGCTCCGGGGCTCCATCCTGCTGATGGGCCCCAAATTCCCCTCTTCCTGGGTCCTTGGAGAGGAAAAGCCGGGAGGGGGCAAATGAGTTACTGCAGCTCCCGGGCCCTGCCGGGATCCCTCCGCCACTCGCACCCACTGACTCGCTGAACCTGACGAGGGAACGGAACAGGCGCCCATTTCGCGGGAGCTTCGGAAAGGCCGCACCTGGGGCCAGCGCCACAGCCTGCAGGGGCCTGGGGGAGTGGAGGCAGTGATGACGGTGCCACCAACTCAGGCCTTGGGGCTCTGCACCCTGCACCACCCCAGGCTCAGGCAGGCGTTAATGCACGGACTGAACAGGGAGGGGTCACCCCGCTGTGTCCAGGAGCTGAGGGGTCCCGCGCTGCAGCAGCCACATCACGTCCCCCGAAGGCAAGAAATGCAACATACTGAGCCACACTGGGCCCTCCGAAGCCTCCACCCTGATGTGTGGGGGTACAGGGCGAGACACTCCAAACCTGCAATATTGGGGCAGGGCCAGAGCACGGGTCGAGACTCTGTGGGAACCACAGAAAATCAATCTGCAAACATTCACAGGGTTCCTGTTGGGACCGGGCTGGGCGTCCAGGCAGAGGCATCCCAGAGGGAGCATTCTCAGGACCAGGCGGTCCACACACCACAGCTCTGGCTACCCCAGCACCAGTTTCACAGCTAGAGGTCTGCGCCAGGGCTGAGGGGGTGAGAGAGGACAGGGGATGAGGCAAGACGCCTCCCACCCCACCCTGCTGTAAGCCCAGGCAGAGGCCCAGGAGAATGAGGGTGTACGGCCCTAGTAGCTGTGCCTCCTCCTCCAGGAAGGCCCCAAGGCCTGACCCTCTGTCTCACACGGGGAAGCGTCAGCATGTCCGGTTCCTGGGGCTGTTTCCGGGGGGCTGGCAGGGTGGTGTTTGGGGATTTCCATGCCTCAGGAGCATATTCCGGCCAGCCCTGCGGCCACTTCCTCAGGCAGAGGGGAAGGCCAGTGTGAGGCAGTGGGGGCAGCAAAGCGATGTCTCTCCGTGTGGGGGCGCAGGTGCCTAAGTACAGACCCCCCCTTGCCCACCGCTCAAAACCCCAAGACTCCAACCAGGGTCCATCCCCAGGTGATTCTGGAGGCAACTGCAAGATGGCACTTTCTCCCCAGATCCCAGAGGCAGGAAGGACACAGTTTCAGAGGCCCCCATCCCGAGGCCCCCACTCCCCGGAAAGATGCTGATGTCCACAAAGAGACCCGTGGCTCTGAAGCAGCATCGGGGACACCGGCCCCCAATCTCCCCCACCAAATCCTGTCGACAGCCAGCCTGGGCCACCCAAATGCACATCAGACTAGACCCTCTCTCCATTCACAACCATCCAGGGCTCCCTGCCGCACCTGCAATGAACACAGCGCCTCCCACCCCGCCCCACCGGCCTGTCCCACCACTGGGTGTCCATATGGGCTGTTCCCTCTGCCTGGCTAACTCTTCCCTTCATCCTCCCACAGCCCCTTCCTCTCACCCTCAGGACACCCACTCTGCAGAGACCTTCCCTGGGGGCCCCGCTTTGGGGCAGCCTGGCCCTCTCTGGGTGTGCTGTGAAGCCCCGCCCACGCTCCAGATGGTGACGTGCAGGCCGCCCCCCAGACCCTACGTCTCCCCTATCTGTCCCACCCACTGCCATGTCATCAGCGAGGGCGACCCGCTCATCCAGGTCAGCCTGGCATGTTTCTGCTTTGAGCACTCAAAGCCCCGGGTCCCAGGAACTGCCCTTCAGTCCTAGGCAAACCACAGTGGCTGGTCACCCTGGTGCCGGACCCTGCATACAGCGAGCGCCTAATACATGCTTAAATGAAAGCGGTCGAGGCTCACAAGGTGGGTGGGATCCAGTGAGAGCCGGGATCCCGCACCACGCCCCTCCAGAGCCTGTTTTCCTTGTGGATTGACTGGAGACACGGAGGCTTGAGATCCCCACCCACACACAGGCCCAGCTCCCACCCTGGTCCTGAGAGGAAGGCCCACCCCGCCCCTAGACCCAGGCTCCAGGCGCCGGACGGACAAGGGGACAAGGGGCTTGGGCTCCCGAAGCAGGTCACACAGGCAAGGGCAGTTGATTTCGGGGGTCCTCAGGCTCGCCTGACCTGGCCTCTGTGGCCCCTTCCCTCCTTTGCTGCACCATCTGCCTCTTTTGCTGCCCCCAGCCTCCCTCGCCCCACGCACTGTCTTCAACAGACCCTCAATCTCCTCACTCCACGAGCGCTGGCAGGAAGGCGGGATCCTACCTGAACCTCCAAACTGCGTCCCGGCCAGGGAGGCGGGCCGGCCCTTCCCGTTGGTGACAGGCAGCGGGAACATCTGCAGGGAGCGGAGGAGAGAGGTGAGTGGGGCGGGCAGCAAATCAAACCCTACAGTCCTGGGCTCGAACCCAGGCAGCGAGCAGAGCTGGGGACGTCCAGGGACCTGAGACTGGGCTCCATCTAGGTCCGGCCCGTCCCGCTGTGCCCTCAAGCGACACTGCACCCCGGACACCCACGCCCAGAATGAGAAGACTCCGGACGATGACCCCGCTGCGCCGCCAGGCACAGAGTCCCCGCCACTGAGAACTCGCTGTTCCCCCTGCGTTCGCTCTGGGGGGAGGGGTATCCTATTTAGGCAAAGGATGCAACTTATTGGCTCTTGACAGTCATACAATGTTGTCTTTACCTTTCAGCTCTGAAAAGTGACAGGTCTACACTCAACAGGGGGACACGTGGAGAGTCCCCTGATGCCTGAGCCCTGGCTGACTCCACGTTTCAGGTGTATGCACTGGCCCTGCATGGCAGGCCCTGGAGCAGGGGTGGCGCCCACTGTCCCCCTACCAGGGCTGGGTATGGGTTTGCTTGCCAAAGGGGAAGCCGAGGCTCAGACAGGCAGCAGGTCGAGAAAGACATGGAATGGCGCCCGGGGCCCGGCAGGAAGCTGGAGGGGCTGGGGGGAGGCTGTACCCCACCGCTGATCCAGCTCCTGGGTGCCAGGAGTGTGGGACTGCCACCCCTCTCCAGCCCGGCTCACCCGTACCCAGGGCACTAAATCCCTAAAGATTAACTGGCTCAGCAGCATTAACCGGAAAAGCCAACAGCAACAAACCCTTTTGCCACAGAAAAAACACAAGCCTCCGCCCTGCCCCAAGGGGCTGCGCTTTAAAGCTCCCACTGGGGTTCAAGTGATGAAAGTGGCTGGAATCAGGGCCAGGCGGTTTTTGAGGAGCGGCCAAGATCCCCAACACCTTCCCCAGGCAGCCAGGAGGCGAAGGCACGGCGCCTGTGGCCACGATCCACCGCTCCAAAGGGGACGCAGGAGGCGGGGTTCTGTCCCCCACTCCCTGGCCCTACAGAAGGGGAAACGGAGGCCGCATTCTCACCTGGCCCTGGAGAGGAAGAACAGCCTTGTGGGTAGGAGTGGTGCCCGGGCTGCAGGCAGTGTTCGCCCAGGACCGCACCCCCTCCCGCAGGCTCGGATGTGCCCAGCCTCCCCAGGACCCTGGTTTCCAAGGGCCACCCTCCCATGTGGGAAACAGAGGCCTGCTGTGGGGGACGGGCAGGCCTGGGCGAGCCCACGTAAGGAGCTGCAGCCAACTGCATTTTCACCTGCTTCGTCCCCTACGACACCAGGGCTGCACCAACGTGGCATGGGCCACGGGGTACCGGGCCGTGTCCTCTGGGCTCCGCTGACCTGGTGAGCAGCCCAAAACAGCCCCTGCACGCCTTGGAGCCTCGGTTTCCTCTTCTGAGAAATGGACTCAGGGCTCTGGCTGCGTGGGACGTGGTAAAACCCAAACTCCCATGGGAGTCCTGCACGCGGCAGGGTCTGGGGAGCTGGTTTCCAACAGCCTTGGTCCCAGGGACTCGCTCCCCATTCATCCCTGAAGCCCCTGACTCAGGCCCAGGGACTGCCTGGGACCCAGGCAGGGCACGTCAGCCCAGGCCAGTGCCGGCAGGTCCTTCATTCCCGACAAAGCCAGCCTGCGCTGGGGAAGGACGAAGGCGCGCTGGGAACAGCCCGGGTTAATGTTCTCCCGCAAGAACGAGAGACTTGAGTCCCCTGTTCTCTCGTTTTATGCGAATCTGGTCCAGGGAAGGGCTTCCCTCAGGACTGAGTTTCTGGGATGGGGGCAGAGGGCAGGTATGCAGGAACAGAGCAGGGCTGCGGGCAGTCACAGGGGCCGCCTCTGCCTCCCTGTCCCAGCCAGGCAGGTGAAACTCCAGCTCTGGGTAAAGCCAGAGGGGGGACGCCCAGAGAGGACGGGCACCTTGCTGCTCCCAGCCTGTTCCCTCATCTGGGAACACGACTGCTGGCTCCGACCTGGGACCGGCAGATGTGCTGAGTGGCTGGAGGTGAGGAGCCAGGTCCTGGGGCTGAACCTGTGCCCCCTCCCCCAAAACACCGCCGTTCTGTTCCAGCCCAGCGGTCTGTGACTTGTCAGTTTAACAAAAAACAACCCAACTGCACCTCGGGTTACTCAGCCAGGAAGGCAAAAATAAAACGCGGCTTAAAAATACCAGCACGGCCCTTCCGCAGCCTTGGCCCCTCCGGCCTCCGGGCTGTTTTTTTCCACAGGGTGGCCGCTGTTGTTTCAGTTTGGGGACTTTTGTTTTTGACAGACCTCAGGGGCCTGCGCCTCACAAGGGGGAGGGTTAAATTCAGACTGAAAGTGCCCTCCCCCAACCTGTTTCAACCCCAAACGCTGCGACTGGGCACGGGGTAGCGGGAGCAGGATGTAAGGACCTCTGTAGACAGGCCAGAAGAAACAAACCAAGGTCCCTGAGCTTCTCCAGGAACCCACAACACGTGGCCCCACTGCGCCGACAGGTACACCGAGGCCCCAGGACTTCAACGCACCTGGCACCCCAGGGCGCTCCAGCATTCCAGCCTCACTGCACCTGCCTGAGCCCTGTGACTTCTGAGGACCAGCACCCTCTGAGCCTCCATCCACCCAGCTGGAAAATGGGCCTTTCAGGGACAGACCCAACAACCTGAGACTCGGAGGGAGCCGCCCCGCCCTCCCCACCAGGCCTGCCTGCTCCGAGGTGATAACTGTGACAGGCACAATGGTGGCCCTGCTGTCTGCTAAGTGGCCCATGAATTCCCACTCAATCCTAAACCCCTCCTCCTGGCCCAGGCTCGGCTCCTGGCATCTTAACTTCAGCA
Source organism: Rhinopithecus roxellana (assembly GCF_007565055.1). NCBI lineage: Eukaryota > Metazoa > Chordata > Mammalia > Primates > Cercopithecidae > Rhinopithecus > Rhinopithecus roxellana. Next base: position 12,071,009 of record NC_044556.1, read on the forward strand.
CCCACACGTGACTAATTAAACACACAGTTGGTTTCATGCCCGTGTCCTCTGCCCACTAGAACAGTCTTGTGTGGGGCAGGTGGTGCCCACCCTGTTCATGGAGAGTTGTCTGCTCAGTACTGGGCACACCCTCCTTTTTTTCCTTGAGAAGGGGTCTTTATCGCCCAGGAGGAAGAGCAGTGGCACCATCATAGCTCACTGCAGCCTCCACCTCCAGGGCTCAAGTGATCCTCCTTGCCTCAGCCTCCCGAGTAGCTGGGACCACAGGCATATACCACCTCTCCTGGCTAATTTTTTGAATTTTGTTTTTGCTTTGTTTTGTTTCTCTGAGAAATGGGGTCTCACTATGTTGCCTGGGCTGGACTTGGAACTCCTGGCCTCAAGCGATCCTCCCGCCTCAGCCTCCCAAAGTGCTGGAATGACAGGTGGGAATCACTGTGCCCAGCCCCCTCCCAATTATTGAAACAAGGTCTCCAGGGTCTCACTGTCATCCAGGCTGGAGCGCAGTGACCTTTCACTTAACTTTTAATTTTTATATCTACAATGGAGGAAGCGACCCTGATCAGGTCCATTTTACAGATCGGAAGATCAACGCCGGAGTTGGCTTACCCAGCCAAGCTGGGGGCCCAGGACCACGCCCCTGAGGCCTCAGTTTCCCCCTTTGTACAGCAGTGGACTGTAGCATGCTGCGTCCGGGTGAGACCCCCATGGTGCACCCACTGCGGTGCAGGGACAGCCTCCTGCCAGAGCAACGCACACCCCCAGCCCCACCGGCGCCTCCCATCCAAACAGCTGAGGCTCCATCGCTGACGTATTCAGCAAACACTCTCCCTTGAAAACCTTCCCGTGAACTGTGGGGCAAAGGGGTGTCGGGGGCTGGGCGGGGGTCCTGGCTCACCATGCTGAAGTCCAGGAGGTCACTGAGCTCCTTGTCTGTGCCCACAGGCGCCATCCTCTGCGGCTGGTTCATTCTCCTGGGGCCAGGGCGGGCACGTCAGGCCTGGAAACCCTGCATGGTGGACGTGGGGACAGATGGACAGGGAGAAACGGAGGAGAAAAGAGGTGTGAGTGGCCAAAACACAGAGTGGGGAAGCCGCCTGAAAAACCCTCCACTGCCCTGGGGTCTGAGTTCCAGCGGAGCCCTGGGAGCAGGGGCAGGGAAGATGGAATTCCAGAGTCTGGGTCCCTGTGCAGCCCTCCCCAGAGGCCACCGGGAGGCTGAAAAATGGGGGGGAGGGTGTGCAAATATAAACTCCCTAACTCCCCCAGAGACCACCAGGGTATCAAGTTGCCAAGTTTAAACTGCACACAGGGCAGCAGAACCTCTCCTCTCCCCACCTCTCTCATTCCCAACCACCCCCGGGTTTCCTCTGAGGCCCCCCTACTCCCCTGGGAAGAGGAGGAACAGACCCGCCCTACCCCACTCCGAGGGAAATTTGGTGATCCCCCCCACAGATGTCACAGCCCGTTGAAGACCAGGTCGCCCCCAAATTCGACATGAAGGAAATCCACAAATCAGAAAACCACGAAACTCTTTTATAAGCTTCACAACTTAAAGTGGGGGGGGGGGCGCACTCCATGCAGGGACCAGTAAAGCTTCCCTCCACCCTCAATCTCCCTCCCCTTAAAAAACCCTAACAGTATTCAGAAAAGAAAAAATAATCCTAGGTTGCTTTACTGTCACGATGTATCCGGGAATTATTTTTAAGCAAAACTTTGACAACATCCCTCGCCCGCCCTCCCTCCCTGAGCGGGGAGAGGGTCCCAAGACCAGGGTGCCCCCGCTATTCTAGAATGGCGGATGGGGGATCCACCTGCCAGGACCCATTCCACCCCCAGAAAAAGGTACAGAGAAAAATCTCCGTCCCAAAGAAATGCACTCCAGGCCCCTCCACTCTCGACTTTCCCCAGGGGTCCCCAGGTGGGGACGGGGGCAGGCCGGGAGATACCTCCGAGGCTGGGGGTGGGGAGGGGCCTCCGAGGTCGAGGGAGACCCAACTTAAGCAGCAGAGAAATCCCCTCTTTGTCTGCCAACTGGAGGCCGGGTGTGAAGCGGGCGCCCCAGCGCAGCCCCTCCCCCGCTCAGTTTTTTTCTTTCTTGGAGGGCGTGTGAAACTGACTTTTTTTGAGGACTACGAAACCGCACTTTTTCGTGGGGTAGTTGAAACCGATTTTAAGACAGAGTTAGTTGGGGGGGTGGCGAGCTGAAATGGGCATTCTAGGGGAGCTGGAAGACTTCTGGGGCGTCCCAAGGACTTTGAGACTTGGAGAATGTTTGAAGCCACTTTGCGCGGCGCCGAAGGGGGGAGCCCTGAAACGCCTTTTTCCCCGGGGGGAGGAAGGCCCGGGAAGCCGGACCCCTCCCCCCCGCAGCCGGTGCAGGCGGCGCGACCCGGGAGCCTTTGAAGCTCGCAGCGCGGCCGCCGCCTCGCCCCGCATTAACGCGGAGCAGATGTTCCCCGCGCGCCCCCCCCCCACCCAGGCCCGCCCGGCCCCGACCAGCGCTTGCAGCGCGCGGCACCTTCCCCGCGCAGACAAAAGGACGCCCCTCCCGCGCGCTCCCCCCTCCAAACTCCGGCGCCCGGGCCGGGCCCCCCTCTACCCGAAAAAGGGGGCGCCCCGGGGTCCCCGTGCGCCCGGGTTGGGGGGTCGGTCCTCGCGCCCAAGTTGCACAGCCCGTCCGGCACCCCCCGCACCCCCGCCCGGGGCTGCGCAAAGTTTCCCGAAGTGCCCGGCCCGACGGGGGCGGCGCGGGCCTGGCGAGCTCCGGGCCCCTCCACGTCGCCGCCCCCCCGGCGCCGCGCGAAGTTGGAGAACAATGACTCCCGGGTCGCGGGGCGCCCCCCGAGGCTGCCCCCGCTCCGACTTCCTCCGCGACCCCCAAAAACGCGCGCGAGGCGGGCCGGGGTCCCCTGGGCACAAAGCGCGGGGGTCCCAGGCGCGCCCCGCGCCCCCCGCCCCCCGCTGGGCTCACCTGCTGGGCGAGGCCGGGCACGCGGCGCGTGGGGGGCGGTGGCATGAAGCGGGGCCCCCCCCGGACAAAGGGGCGTCGCGGCCGGGCCCCCGAGGGTCGCGCGTGGGCGGCGGCGGCGGCGCGCGTGGCCCGGGCCCCTCCCACCCCCGCGTGGCCCGTCCCGCGGGGCCCGTGCGCGCGGCCGGCCGGGGCGCCCCTGGGGCAGCGGCGTGCGCGGTGCCCGCGGTGCCCGCCGCCGCGTCGGCTCCGGCCCGCTACGCCCGCAGCCGCCGCCGCTGCCTCATCTTCCTGCGGCGGGAGACATGTTCCGCCCCCCGCCCCACGCTGCGCCGCCCCGCCCCGCCCCGCGCAGGCCCCGCCTCCGCCCCGCCCCCGCGTGCCCCGCCCGGCGGCCCACGCGGATCCCTCCGCCATCTCCGGGTGGCTCGGGCCCGAACGCCGCAGCTCGGCCTCCCGAGCACCCTCGTAAGGACCCCGAATCCCCGCGAGATCCAGAGCCTGGGAGTGGGAACGCGCAGAGGGGGCGGTCGGGCCACGACGCAGGTAGAAAACGCGAACTATCCCCCTCCGCGGAAGCACACACGAGCTGTGCGCTTAGTCCAAGACGCAAGCGAGTAAGGCCAGTGAGATTGAAAGATAAGACAGAACAGTCTGGCCAATCGAAAGGCGTGAATGTCTGATGGGCGGGGATGCTAGCCATTCGTGGTGAGTCCCCGCCTCGTTTCTTTTCGGCCCCGCCCCGCGGCAGAGGCGGGACTCTGCGAGCGAGAGGCCGCGAGAAGCGGCGGGGGTGGGTCCTGGAGTTTTGTTCTCAGGTTGGCGTGGCCGCCCGCGCGGCCCCTTCTGCTTGGTTGTATTTGCGTTGATCGGGCCGACCCTGCGTGCCGAGTGGTGCGAGCGGGTACCCCGGCCCCGAGGGGGCCAAGTCGGACCCATTTTCCTGGCGGGAAAACCGAGGCTCGCTCCAGCTCTGGGTCAGAGATCCCCACGGGGAGCCTCAGTGGTGCCTTTGCCGACCTAAGTCGCCGTCTTGGCATCTGTGAATTTGGACCTGACTTTGGACAGAACTCAGGCCAGATCTGGCTTCCTGATTCTTCGTAGTCCGTGTCTACATCTTAGCAAAAAGTGACCCCGCCTAGGGCAGGGCGCGGTGGCTCCTGCCTGTGATCCCAGCGCTTTGGGAGGCCGAGGCGGGAAGATCGCTTAGAGGCCAGGAGTTCGAGAATAGCCTGAACAACATAGTGAAACCCCTCCCCACACCCGTCTCCAAAAAATTTTTGAATAATTTAAAATAATAATTTAAAACGTTGACCGGACGCGGTGGCCTACGCTTGTATTCCCAGTACTTTGGGAGGCCAAGGCGGGCAGATCACCTGAGGTCAGGAGTTCAAGACCACTCCGGCCAACACGGTGAAACCCCGTCTCTACTAAAAATACAAAAATTAGCCGGGCATGGTGGCGGGTGCCTGTAATCCCAGCTACTCGGGAGGCTGAGGCAGGAGAATCGCTTGAACCTGGAAGGTGGGGGTTGCAATGAGCGAGATGGCGCCATTGTACTCCAGCCTGGGCAATAAGAACAAAACTCCGTCCCTAAAAAATAAATAAGTAAAATAAAACAAAAATACAAAAATTAGCTGGGCGTGATGGCATACACCTATAATCTCAGCTACTTGGGAGGCTGAGGCAGGAGGCGGAGGTTGCAGTGAGTGAAGATCGTAGCACTGCACTCGAGGGTGGGCGACAGAACGAGCCTCTGTCTCCAAAAATAAACAACTAAACAAATAAATGAAAATAACACAATTGGCCGGGCGCGGTGGCTCAAGCCTGTAATCCCAGCACTTTGGGAGGCCGAGACCGGCGGATCACGAGGTCAGGAGATCGAGACCATCCTGGCTAACGCGGTGAAACCCCGTCTCTACTAAAAACTACAAAAAAAAACTAGCTGGGCGAGGTGGCGGCGCCTGTAGTCCCAGCTACCAGGGAGGCTGAGGCAGGAGAATGGCGTAAACCCGGGAGGCGGCGCTTGCAGTGAGCCGAGATCCGGCCACTTCACTCCAGCCTGGGCGACAGAGCGAGAGTCCGCCTCAAAAAGAAAAAAAGAAAAAGAAAAAAGAGGCCGGGCGCGGTGGCTCAAGCCTGTAATCCCAGCACTTTGGGAGGCCGAGACGGGCGGATCACGAGGTCAGGAGATCGAGACCATCCTGGCTAACACGGTGAAACCCCGTCTCTACTAAAAAAAATACAAAAAACTAGCCGGGCGAGGTGGCAGGCGCCTGTAGTCCCAGCTACTCAGGAGGCTGAGGCAGGAGAATGGCGTGAACCCGGGAGGCGGAGCTTGCAGTGAGCTGAGATCCGGCCACTGCACCCCAGCCTGGGCGACAGAGCGAGACTCCGTCTCAAAAAAAAAAAAATAAAGAAAGAAAGAAAAGAAAAAAGAAAATAACACAATCTCCGGACTCCCTGGGGCCCCAAAGGGAAATACTCCACTTCCAACCTGGGAAGATGTCACTACCTCGCTGGCCCGCTTGGCTCCAGCCATCCCACCCTCTGGATGGTCCAGAACCTGCTAAGCTCATCCCCACCCTGGGCCTCTACATTTGCTGTGGCCTCTACCTGGGAGGCTATTCCCACCCCTGTCTGGAGCCCCTAAGTCATCACAGTTCAATGCCGCTCCTAGGCCAGGCCAGCAGGGAGGCAGGGCCACAGGGGCCCCCCACCAAAGCCACAAGCCCCTCCTGCTATACACCTGGGCTGTCCACAGTCTGACCCTCTGTGCTCAGAGAGTTCCCCACATGCTGCAGGTCTGGGACATGCTGCAGGTCTGGGGAGAGGGCTGTGGGTCACGGGATCTGTGCTGCAATCCCTCATCCCTCTCCACCTCACTCTGACCTCAGGCAAGTTCATGCTACTCTCCGGGCCTCGGTTTCCCCATCTGGACAGTGGAAGGGGGGGCGTTTGGCACAGAGTAGGTGCTCACAGCTGATGCCTGCATTCCTCAGCCACCCCACTGAGAGACCTCTCCAGAGTGAGGGTCTCCAAGCAGCTCCAATCCCACTCCAGTCTCTTCAGCCCTCGGCCCTCCCTTGTGGCCCAGCCCTGATCCCATGGGTCTGAGGGTGTCTGTGGCTGGGTCTGGCTCTCCCCATTCCAGTGTAGGGGGTTCTTGAAGGCTGGGCTGGAGCCTCACACAATGTGGGCCACTCCCCACTCACATTCCGGGTCCAAGCCATAGTGTGGGAGCCAGAGTCCCCCCAAGGAGCCCTTTAGTTTCACCCATGGAAGGGAAGCAACCAATTTTATTATTATTATTATTACTACTATTATTATTATTATTTTGAGAAAGTCTCGCTCTGTCGCTCAGGCTGGAGTGCAGTGGTAAGATCACAGCTCACTGCAGCCTTGACCTCCTGGACTCAAACGATCCTCCCGCCTCAGTTTCCCAAGTAGCTGGGACCACAGGCACTTACCACCACACCCAGCTAATTTTTTTTTTTTTTTTTTTTTTTTTTTTGAGACGGCGTCTCACTCTGCCACCCAGGCTGGAGTGCAGTGGCCGGATCTCAGCTCACTGCAAGCTCCGCCTCCTGGGTTTATACCATTCTCCTGCCTCAGCCTCCCGAGTAGCTGTGACTACAGGCGCCCGCCTCGTCGCCCGGCTAGTTTTTTGTATTTTTTTTAAGTAGAGACGGGGTTTCACCGTGTTAGCCAGGATGGTCTCGATCTCCTGACCTCGTGATCCGCCCGTCTCGGCCTCCCAAAGTGCTGGGATTACAGGCTTGAGCCACCGCGCCCGGCCCCAATTTTGTATTTTTTATAGAGACGGGGTTCTCCCTATAGTTGCCCAGGCTAGTCTTGAACTCGTAGGTACAAGTGATCCTCCCGCCTCGGCCTCCCAGAGTTCTGGGATTACAGGCTTCTGCCACCGCGCCGGGCAGGACTATTCAATTATTGGGCTCTGACAGTGTACAGGGCCTTGCACTGGGCATTGTAGCACTGCGGATGGTGACGGACCCAGTCCCTGCTGTCCTGGGCAGGATGACCCATCAGGGACACCTTGTCTAGTCCTGAATGTGGCTCTTTCCTGTGAGGTCCTCCCGCCTGTGGGGTTCCACCTATTGTACAGATGAGGAAACTGAGACTCAGAGATCTCCTCCCTGGGCCCCAGGACACCCTGGGGCTCACGCCTGCCAGGAGGCTCTGCCGGCAACCACAAGCCACCATTGTTTTCCCCGAGGAGGTCCGTCCCGGGGCTGAGTCACTGGGTGGAGCAGCCAGTGGGGGCCCCCACTCGGCCACCACCTCTGCCCAGCCCCGAGGCCTGGGTGCTCCCGCCAAGGCCCTGGCACGGGGACAGGCAGCGAGCCATCCTCCTGACTGTGGCCTTTGTTCTGCTCTGGGGCCGGGCAGGAGGAGAAGCGGGGCCTCTCCACCTGCCGCCTGTTCCCTCCACACCTACTGTGTGCGCCCTCACCAACATGAACCACGTATGTGAGAAAACCTGAGGCCAAGGACAAGTTCCCACTAGGGAACGGGAGACCCAGGAGCGGGGCAGGTGGGAGGCGATGGTGAGGCTTCCGGAGACAGACACAGTAGGTGTGCAGGCCACAGCCGTCCGCAGAAAGAGTGGGCTTGGATTAGGACTTCGGGGCCACCCTCCAGATTTCTGTTTCCATTTGTCCCTAAAGTGGGGAGACCTTTGACTTCTCCCAGGGTGTGAACAAACTCCCCCCACATCCAGCGCCCTCCAGCAGGGCGGAGAAGGGAGTGGCGGCCCAGCTCTTATCACTGGTGTCAGGCCCCGGCACAAACCTCACTCCCCCAGCACAGACCTCGCTCCCCCAGCACAGACCTCGCTCCCCCAGCACAGACCTCGCTCCCCCAGCATAGATCTCGCTCCCCCAGCACAGACCTCGCTCCCCCAGCATAGATCTCGCTCCCCCAGCATAGATCTCGCTCCCCCAGCACAGACCTCGCTGCAGCATCCACGGAGCGCCAGCAGCTGGGGTGATCGGTGTTGCCTTCTGAGGTGGGGTCTTCCTACTCCCGCTCAGACCCCCAGCAAGGGGCTTGATCCCAACATGACTAGCTCAGGACCACCCCATAGAGCCCTGGACTGGGACTTGGCCAGGGTAGGGCCCATTCCCTTATTCTCCCTGACTTCATTTTTAATTTATTTTTAATTTTTTAATTTTTTTTTAGACGGAGTCTCGCTCTGTCTCCAGGCTGGAGTGCAGTGGTATGATCTCAGCTCACTGCAACCTCTGCTTCCTGGGTTCATGCCATTCTCCTGCCTCAGCCTCCTGAGTAGCTGGGATTATAGGTGCCCACCGCCACGTCTGGCTAATTTTTGTATTTTTTTTGTGGAGACGGGGTTTCACTATGTTGCCCAGACTGGTCTTGAACTCCTGGCCTCAAGCGATCCTCCTGCCTTGGCCTACCCGAAATGCTGGGTTTACCAGCATGAGCCACTACGCCCGGCCCCATTCTTCCTGCCTTCCAGGAGGAGGCGTCTCCAGGCTTGCTGGTTGGACCCAGGCAGGGAAGCCTCCTGAGATTCGGGGTGGTGGGGGCTTATGACCGTTCTCCCCAGTGGAGGAAGGAGACACTGGTGTGAAATGGGGCAGTGGGGACACACTCCAGTTCCTGGGGTCTGATCACAAGGGATCCTGACTCCTCGGGCACTTCCAGCTACAAGGACACCAAGCAGGGGAAGAGGCTTGTTGGCAATCAGACCCCTGCCCCTCCACCTGGACTTGTCCCTGGGAGCCAGGGGGCCAGGAGAGCTGGGCAGGAGGCTCTGAGGGTGACGGGGACGCAGCCTCACACCTCCTGCTGTAGAGCATTCAGGGGAAGGAGGACCATCAACCACAGGGAGTGGGTCCCCTGGGGCAGTGACCCTTGGGCTATGACCTCAAGATGCATGCGGGGGGAGAGGCAGAGAGCGGATAGCATGCCAGGCAGGGGAAGCTGAGGGGCAAAGGTGCGAAGGTGGGAAGGGGTGTGGGGTGTTCAAGGAAATGGGCCTGTGAGGCCAGAGCCCAGAGAAGAGAAGCCAAGGTCAGAGAGAGGGGCAGGGCCTCCTATGCCACAGGGAGGAATTGGGTCTTCATGGTAAGAGGACTAGGGAGCCATGGTGGGAGTTTGAGCAGGAGAGGGGTGTGATCACAGGTACCATGAGCTGGGTGGATCTGGGGTACATTTGGGGGATAACTGAGGGCTCTCCCTGGGGCCGGGTGTGAGGGGTCAGCAGCCTGCCTGCTGGGTGTGGGGTTAGGGACCTGGGCGTGTGAATGGCGGTACCGTTCTCTGAGTGGGGCCAGCGTGGGTCAAGGGAGAGGTGTGAAGGGGGAACAGGTGGCTCATGTCACAGGGCGGTGTCCAGGCCCCATGAGATGAGCCGGGTCATGGCCAGGAGGGGCTGCGTGGGAGGAGGCACCAGTGAAGAAATCACAGTCCCCAGTCGGGGGGAGCCCAGCTCTGGATGCAGGCTGGCCCCACGGAGCCCTCCTTGTGTCTGAGTCCCCCACGCAGCCCCTCTGCACCTGCCAGATGCCTGTCCACCCCCAGGGCCAGGGCCAACTGCCGAGGACGGGCCCACTCCCTCCTGGCCAGGTGCCCACAGCTCCTGACTCAGGGGCCCCGGGGGGCCTGTCCCGCCACATTCCGGGGCGGCCTGTGCAAACACGGGGCGCCTCCCCATCAACCCCCACGGGGCATTGTTTGGCCCAGTTATCCCTAGGCGGAGGCGGGGCAGGGTACAGGGAGCCCAGCCGGATTCTCAGTTCCCACCACCCATGCACCTGCCCACAGGCAGCCCAGCTGACCTGCACCTGCCTCGACGGGGTGGCGGCGCCTCCGTGGGGCACCCTGGGCATCATGGGGCATCTCCCTTTTTCCTGGGGGTCTTCAGCTCCCCTGAACTTTGCTCAAGGGACAGAGGACGTCATCCCGTTGTTCAGATGGGGAAACCGAGGCAGGACTCAAGTGGCCTCACATCTGAAGTTGAGCCAGGCTCCCACCCCCGGTCCACCTGCCCCTCCCCCCCTTACCCCACCTCATCCTGCCAGGCTCCTTCACCTGCACCTGGTGCCTTCCAGAAACGGGGGAGGCCATTCCAGGCTGTCAGCCCTGCGGCACAAAGGCCGGGAGGTCAGAAGCCATCCAGGGATGCCCTGCCACACTAAGGAGGTTGGGTTTGATTCGCGGGTTTGGAGGAGCCAAGGGGGCCACATGGTCTCACTGGGGGTGGGGAAGGGCATCTGGGAGACCGAGGTGGAGGCTGGCCATGTGGCTGTGGGGTGGGATGCTTAGGGCAACAGGAGGGGTGGAAAGAGATGCCTGTTAGGCAGACGGGAAACTGGGTGGGGGGGCACCCCTGGGGAAAGTCGACAAGGATCCTAGGAGAGCGGGGAGCACAGGTGGCCCCAAACGCAAAGGGTGAGAAGTAGACTCCAGGAGGAGACTCGAGGATTGGCGGCTGCAGGGATGGCTGCCTGGAGCTGAGCCTACAGAGCTGGAACAGGGAGGAAGGGTAACGGCAGAGGGAACAGCAGAGGCAAACGCTACGAGACGGAGAAATGCAAGTTGTTCCCTGGGTTTGTACTGAGGGCCTAGGGGCGGGGGCAGGTGGCACTGATGGATGTGCCACCCACCCCCATCCGAGCCACCCTTTCTGGAGCCAGGACCCCACCCTCGCCTCCTCCCTGCACTCCCCAGACATTGTATGTCTTGCTGCTGCCCAGAGCCTGAAAGTCCGGCTCACCTCCCAATTTCCGCAGCTCCCTGGCCTGCCCCTCCTGGCTGCCTCTCCAAGCGCCTGTCGGTTTCTGGGCCTGTTTCCTGGCTGTGTCCTCTCCTGGAACAACTTTCCTTTCTTCGTACCTGGCTGTCTTCTCTTCCTCATCCTTCCACCCTCAGCTTGGGGGCCACCTCCTCTGGGGAGCCTCCTTTGCTTTGTTTTTTGTTTGGTTTTCTGAGAGTTTCGCTCTTGTTGCCCAGGCTGGAGTGCAATGGCGCCATCTTTGCTGACTGCAATCTCCGCCCCCTGGGTTAAAGGGATTCTCCTGCCTTAGCCTGGAATGACACGTACCCGCCACCATGCCCAGCTAATTTTTTGTGTTTTTAGTAGAGACGGGGTTTCACCATGTTGGCCAGGTTGGTCTTGAACTACTGACCTCAGGTGATCCACCTGCCTCGGCCTCCCAAAGTGCTGGGATTCCAGGCGTGAGCCCCCGCGCCCGGACTTGGTTGGGAGTTTTCTAACAGCTGGGGGTGGCTGCGTGTGAGACAGGAGAGGGTGAGCAGGAGGTGCTGGGATCAGAAGAGGCTCAGCAAAGGTCGGCCTCATACCCAGCCCCCTTGCCCTCTTCAGGCACAGAAAAGACACAAAGTCCGGAACCATATACAAAGAGAAAATTCTTTGGCCGGGCGCGGTGGCTCACACCTGTAATCCCAGCACTTTGGGAGGCCGAGGTGGATCACAAGGTCAGAAGATCGAGACCATCTTGGCTAACACGGTGAAACCCCATCTCTACTAAAAATACAAAAAATTAGCCAGGTGTGGTGGCAGGCACCTGTAGTCCCAGCTACTCGGGAGGCTGAGGCAGGAGAATGGTGTGAACCTGGGAGGCGGAGCTTGCAGTGAGCTGAGATCATGCCACTGCACTCCAGCCTGGGTGACAGAGTGAGACTCTATCTCAAAAAAAAAAAAAAAAAAAAAGGAGAAAATTCTTCAAATTTGACTACACAGGCCAGACACAGCAGCTCATGTCTGTATTCCCAGCACTTTGGGAGGCCCAGGCAGCAGGATCACTTGAGGCCAGGAGGTTGAGGCCAAACTTGGCAACATAGCAAGACCCCCATCTCTACAAAAAAATACAAAAATTAGGCCGGGCATGGTGGCATGTGCCTGTAGTCCCAGCTACTCTGGAGGCTAAGGCAGGAGGATCACCTCAGTCTGGGGAGGTTGAGGCTGCAATGAGCCATTGTTGTGCCACTACACTCCAGCCTGGGCAACAGAATGAGGCTCAGTCTCAAAAATAAAAATAAAAAAATGTTTTTTAGGCTGGGCACAGTGGCTCAGGCCTGTCATCCTAGCACTTTGGGAGGCCAAGGTGGGCAGATCACTTGAGATCAGGAGTTCCAGACCAGCCTGGCCAACATGATGGAACCCCCCTCTGTACTAAAAATACAAAAATTAGCAGAGCACAGAGGCAGGTGCCTGTAATCTGAGCTATGTGGAGGCTGAGGCAGGAGAATTGCTTGAACCTGGGAGGAGGAGGTTGCAGTGAGCCGAGATCACGCCACCGCATCCAGCCTGGGAGACAAGAGTGAGACTCTGACTAAAAAAAAAAAAAAAAAAGTTTTTGACTACATAAAAATCACTTCTGCGTGGTCACAGACTCACAATAAAGTTAGATGAGATGAGAAAGCTAGGGAGAAACTGCAACATCATAACAGACAAAGGGTTTGGGTTCTTCATATACAAAGAGTTCCAACAAATCAATAAGGAAAAAACTAAAAAACAAAAACCATGCTAAGAAATGAACGATTAATTCATACAGGAAAAAATTCAAATGGCCACTGGATACACAGAGGGAAAAAAAAAACCTAAAATCACTCATGGTGAAAGAAACACAAACGGGCCGGGTGCAGTGACTCACGCCTGTAATTCTCGCAGTTTGGGAGGCTGAGGCGGGCGGATTGCCTGAGCTCAGGAGTTTGTGACCAGCCTGGGAAATATGGTGAAACCCCATCCCCACTAAAATACAAAAAATTAGCCACACACGACGGCATGTGCCTGTAGTCCCAGCTACTCAGGAGGCTGAGGCAGGAGAATTGCTTAAACCCAGGAGGCGGAAGTTGCAGTGAGCCGAGATCTCGCCGGTGCACTCCAGCCTGGGCGACAGAGACTCCGTCTCCAAAAAACAAAACAAAACAAAACGAAAGAAAGAAAGAAATACAAATGCATATGCAAAAGAGAAGCCTCATTTTTGTCTTTACATCTGTCAAACAGTAAAAGAGGGGAAAGTTGACATGGAGGATCATAAGAGGTTGCTTGCTGCAATAAAAAGCCTCCAGTAGGCTGGACGCAGTGGGTCATGTCTGTAATCCCAGCATTTTGGGAGGCCGAGGCACGTGGATCACCTGAGGTCGAGTTCAAGACAGCCTGACCAACATGGTGAAACCCCGTCTCTACTAAAAATACAAAAATTAACCAGGTGTGGTGGTGCGTGCCTGTAATCCCAGCTACTTGGGAGGCTGAGGCAGGAAAATTGTTTGAACCCGGGAGGTGGAGGATACAGTGAGCTGAGATTGCACCACTGCACTCCAGCCTGGACAATGGAGCAAGACGCCACCTCAGAAAAAAAAAAAAAAAAAAGCCTCTAGCTAGGCGCAGTGGCTCATGCCTGTAGTCCCAGCACTTTACAAGGCTGAGGCAGGAGAAAGGCTTGAACCCAGGAGTTTAAGTCCAGTGTGGGTGACAGAGAGAGACAGACAGACTCTGTCTCTACAAAAATAAAATAAAAAAAATAAAAAGCCAGGCGCAGTGGCTCATGCCTGTCATCCTAGCACTCTGGGAGGCCGAGGTGGGTGGATCATGAGGTCAGGAGATCGAGACCACAGTGAAACCCTGTCTCTACTAAAAATACAAAAAATTAGCCAGGCACCGTGGCAGGCACCTGTAGTCCCAGCAACTCGGGAGGCTGAGGCAGGAGAATGGCGTGAACCCCGGAGATGGGCTTGCAGTGAGCCGAGATGGTGCCACTACACTCCAGCCTGGGCAACAGAGCAAGACTCTGTCTCAAAAAAAAAAAAAAAAAAAGGAAACAGAAAAAAATTAGCTGCGCCTGGCGATTCATGCCTGTGGTCCCAGCTACTCAGGAGGTTGAGGTGGGAGGATCACTTGAGCTCAGGAGGTCGAGGCTACAGTGAGCTATGATTGCACCACCACCCTCCAGTCTGGGCAACACAGCGAGACCCTGTCTCAAAAAAGAAAAAAAAAAGTCTCTATGTCCCCGACCCTTTTTTTTTTTTTTTTTTTTTTTTTTTTTGAGACAGAGTCTGGTTCCATTGCCCAGGCTGGGGTTCTGTGGTGTGATCTTGGCTCACTGCAACCTCTGACTCCCAGGTTCAAGCGATTCTCCTGACTCAGCCTCCCAAGTAGCTGGGGCTACAGGCGCCCACCACCACGCCTGGCTAATTTTTGTATTTTCAGTAGAGACAGGGTTTCGCCATGTTGGCCAGGCTGGTCTTAAACTCCTGACCTCAAGTGATCCGCCTGTCTCAGCCTCCCAAAGTGCTGGGATTACAGACATAAGCCACGCCACCCGGCCTCTATATCCCTTTAATCACCCCTCAAATCCAGTGTTAAAAATCTAATAAAATCTAATAACCATGATGGCACCACCACTGCTCACCCATGCCAAGACAGTGTTTTAAAAACAAGACAAAACGTGATGGCATGAGCAGGGCATTAGAACGTGGTTTGTGGCACAGAACACCTGATTTGAAAACCACCCAAGTGTCCAACAACAAGGGCTGTATGAGAAGATTCCGTCCCGGTCGCACCAGGAACCCGGTTGTTGACCATCCAGCAAGTCGGGTTCCCGTGCCTACTTGGAGCCAAGAGATTCCTGAGGCCGCCCCTCTGGGGGAATGAAACACAAGTTGAAGACCCACCATGCCACTTTCGGGTGAAGCTTTTGTAAAGGAAAAAAGCATATTGAAAAAATGCAGGAGGAAATGCCCCAAGGGCTTGGTGGTTACTCTGGGGGTGGGGAGACTTTCAGTTCTTACTTTATCTTTTTGAGAGGCAGGATTAGCTTGAGAGTTTATATTGGATATTATCTTCTCTTTCCTTTGGTTGAAAATGTTTGTTTTGGGGGCCAGGAGTGGTGGTTCATGCCTGTAATCCCAGCCCTTTGGAAGGTCAAAGTGGGAGGATCGCTTGAGTTCAGGAGTTCAAGACCAGCCTGGCAACATAGCAAGACCCCATCTCTACCATAAATTAATAAATAAAATTAGCCAGGCATGGTGGTGTGCAACTGTAGTCCCAGCTACTAGGGAGGCTGCAGTGGGAGGATCCCTTGAGTCCAAGAGTTGGAGGCTGCAGTGAGCTATGATTGCACCGCTGCACTCCAGCCTGGGGGATAGACCGAGACCTTGTCTCCTAAAAAAAAAAATCATTTTGACAATATGTATAAGGCCACATGCGTGAAGCTCAGTTGGAACGTCACTTGCAACATCATAAGAGGCAAAGGATTTGGGTTCTTCATATACAAAGAGTTCCAACAAATCAATAAGGAAAAAACTTAAAAAGAAGACCATGCAAAGAAATGAATGATTAATTCATTCAAGAAGAAATGCAAATGGCCCCTGGATCCAAGGCCACAGACTATTTGCAAGGTGAGGCTTAGAGGTGAGCTGCTGTCCTGGAGACATTGATTAAAGACTGCCAGGGGCCAGACATGGTGGCTCATGCCTGTAATCCCAGCACTTTGGGAGGCCAAAGTGGGTAGATCTCTTGAGGCCAGGAGTTTGAAATCAGCCTGGCCAACATGGCGAACCCCCTCTCTACTAAAAATACAAAAATTAGCCAGGCGTGGTGGTGTGGGCACCTGTACTCTCAGCTACTCAGGAAGCTGAGGCGGGAGAATCATTTGACAGGAGGTGGAGGCTGCAGTGAGCCGAGATTGTACCACTGCACTCCAGCCTGGACGACAGAGTGAGACTCCGTCTCAAAAAAAAAAAAAAAAAAAAAAAGACTGTCAGCATCTACTTCATCTTCATGCTCTAAGACGATGGTTTCTCTCTTTGTGTGTATTTTATGTTTTTTTAATTTTAATTTTTTTTTTAAAGAGATGGGGTCTCAGCTGGGCACAGTGGCTCACGCCTGTAATCGCAGCATTTGGGAGGCCGAGGCAGGTGGATCATGGGGTCAAGAGATCAAGACCATCTTGGCCAACATGGTGAAACACCGTCTCTACTAAAAATACAAAAAATTCGTCGGACGTGGTGGCGGGCGCCTGTAGTCCCAGCTACTCGGGAGGCTGAGGCTGGAGAATAGCTTGAAACCGGAAGGCGGAGGTTGCAGTGAGCCGAGATTGCACCACTGCACTCCAGCCTGGGCGACAGAGTGAGACTCTGTCTCAAAAAAAAAAAAAAAAAAAAAAGAGAGATGGGGTCTTGCTCTGTTACCCAGGCTGGAGTGTAGTGGCACAATCATGACTCACTGTAGCTATGATCAAACCATCCTCCATCCTCAGCCTCCCAAGTAGCTGGGACTACAGGCATGCACCACCACACCCGGATAATTTTTCTTTTTTTTTTGTTGTTGTAGAGATGGGATCTTGCTATGTTGCCCAGGCTGGTCTCCAACCCGTGGACTCAAGCCATCCTCTCGTCTTGGCCTTCCAAGTGTTGGGATTATAGGCATGAGCCATCATGCCTGGCTCCATTCCCTTCCCTGCCGCCTTTTATTTTTTCAAGACAGAGTTTTGCTCTTGTTGCCCAGGCTGGAGTGCAGTGGTGCGATCTCGTCTCACTGCAACCTCCGCCTCCCGGGTTCAGTCGATTCTTCTGCCTCAGCCTCCTGAGTAGCTGGGATTACAGGCATGCGCCACCATGCCCAGATAATTTTGTATTTTTAGTAGAGATGGGGTTTCTCCATGTTGGTCAGGCTGGTCTCGAACTCCTGACCTCAGGTGATCAGCCCTGCCTTGGCCTCTGAAAGTGCTGGGATTACAGGTGTGAGCCACTGTGCCTGGCCCCAGCCCCTTTTTAAAATTAAAAGAACGTTTGGTTTTTCACCTCACCATAGATGCTGCATGACTGAAATTGCAGAACCACGGAATGGGCGTGGGTGGGCTTTCACCGGGGCACCCCCTTGTCCTGCAGGATCTGCACCGCCTGGGCGTTTCCCTGGGGGTGGGGAGGCCTCTTGCTGTCCCAGGGTCCCCTGGGGGAAACCCTTGGTGTCCTGGGGAGGCCCCACCAGGTTGATCCTGAGCAGGAGCTCAGAACAAGGAGCACTGCTGAGCGAGTCCGCTGTGGCTGTAGTCACACAACAGTGCGAGCTCTTATCTGTCAAAGGAGGTTAACAGCAGCACCCGCCAGGGTGAGTTCAATCTGTCCATCAGACGCAACAGACCCAGGCCCCGGAGGCTTTTAGGGTCCCATGAAAGTGTCTGTCTTCCTTCCTCCCTCCCTCTCTCCCTCCCTTCTTCCTTTCCTCCCTTTCTTTTCAATTTCTTATTTCTCTTCTTCTTTCTTATCTCTCTCTTTTTCTTGAGGGAGGGAGGGAGGGGGGCGGTGAGAGTGCTTTCTTTCGAGGTCTTTCTTCGGAGGTCGATTGCTTTCGGAGGGAGTTGCGGGGGGAGGGCTCTTCGGAGAGTCATCTATTCTTTTTTCCTTCTCCTTTGTCTTTCTATTTCTTTTTCTTTCTTTCTTTCCCTTCTTTTTCCCTTCCCTCCCTTCCCTCCCTTCCCTGCCCTCCCTCCCCTCCCTCCTTCTCTCTCTTTCTTTCTTCCTTTCTTCCTTTGTTACAGAGTCTTGCTCTGTCACCCAGGCTGCAGTGCAATGGCACAATCTTGGCTCACTGCAACCTCTGCCTCCCAGGTTCAAGCAATTCTTCTGCCTGAGCCTCCCAAGTAGCTGGAATTACAGGTTCCCACTACCATGCCTGGCTAATTTTTGTATTTTTACTGGAGATGGGATTTCATCATGTTGGTCAGGCTGGTCTCAAACCCCTGACCTCAGGTGATCCACCTGTCTCGGCCTCTCAAAGTGCTGGGATTAGAGGCATGAGCCACCATACCTGGCAGAAAATGTTTTAATTTCTTTTAAAATCAGGGCCTGGCACGGTGTGGTTCACACCTGTAATCCTAACACTTTGGGAGACCGAGGCAGGAAGATCACTTGAGCTCAGGAGTTCGAGACCACCCTGGGCAATACAGCGAGACCCCGTCTCAAAAACAAACAAAAAAACAAGCCGGGCGTGGTGGCAGGCGCCTGTATTCCAGCTACTGGAGAGGCTCAGAGAGGAGGATGGCTTGAGCCCAGGAGGTTGAAGCTGCAGTAAGCCAAACTTGCACCACTGCACTGCAGGATGGGAGACAGAGTGAGACCCTGTCTCGGGAAGAAAAAAAAATTACATCAGAAGAAAATTGATGAATAATAATTGTTTTCCAATGAACAGTAATAATAATGAATTAAGGCCGGGCACAGTGGCTCACACCTGTAATCCCAACACTTTGGGGACCGAGGCAGGCAGATCATGAGGTCAGGAATTCAAGACCAGCCTGGCCAACATGGTGAAACCCCGTCTCTACTAAAAATACAAAAATCAGCTGGGTGTGGTGGTGGGCACCTGTAATCCCAGCTACTAGAGAGGTTGAGGCAGAAGAAACCCTTGAACCTGGGAGGGGGGGCTTGCAGTGGGCCGAGATGGAGCCCCTGCACTCCAGCCTGGGCGACAGAGCGAGACTCTGTCTCAAATAATAATAATAATACATTAATAATAATAATTCTAACCTCAAGCATATATATGTTTTTTTCAATAGAGGAAAGGACTCAGGATGGCAAAAGTGCCTTGGCCCCAGAAAGCCCTACACAGCAGTCCTGCCCAGGAAGGAGCAGGTGCTTTCTGGCTGAGACCTCAGCAGAGGCTGGGCCTCTGGGTCTCCCAGCAGGTGGCAGGGGTGTGAGAAGGGGAGGCCCCTTCCCAGAAGCCAGGGACGGCCCCAAGGACTGCCCGGAGGAACCAGGTCATGTGACCCCCCCCCCCCCCCCAGCCACCCCCTGAAGCTTGGTCTCAGCTACCCCCTGAAGCTTGGTCTCAGGTTTTCTATTTGCCTTAGACTCTTGTTGGTTCCCCCAGTTCCTGCTCCATCAGGCCTGGCCTCCTTAACACCCTGGCTGTCTGGGTGGGGGCGTGGCCCCCTCCTAACCTCAGCTACCCACAGGGCAGGGCAGAATGCCAGTCCCCAGCTGGTCCGTGGCCTCTCTGTACCTCATGCATAAGGTCTGAACACTGGGCAGAGACAGACAAGAAATTCACCAGCCACTCCTTATTCCTGTCCTGACCCTGAACCTGACCCTGCCAAGGAGACCTGGGCTGAGAGGGGACACAGAACTGGGCACAGGCGCCTGCAGCTAGGGCTGAGTCAGGGCAGGCCCAGGGGCACGGGAGGAGTCCAGGGGAAGTAGCAAACTGGGGAAGGGGTGGGAAGTGTCTGCCCTGCACCTGGCTGGGCCTGGCAGCAGCGGCTACTTCTCCCTTCCTTCTCTTCCTCCTCCTCCTCTTTTCCTTTTTTTTTTTTTTTTTTTTTCCCATTTGAGATGGAGTTTCGCTCTTGTTGCCCAGGCTGGAGTGCAATGGCACGATTTCAGCTCACCGCAGCCTCTGCTTCCCGGGTTCAAGCAAATCTCCTGCCTCAGCCTCCTGAGTAGCTGGGATTACAGGCACCTGTCACCACGCCCGGCTAATTTTGTATTTTTAGTAGAGACAGGGTTTCTCCATGTTGGTCAGGCTGGTCTCGAACTCCTGACCTCAAGTGATTCGCCCGCCTCGGCTTCCCAGAGTGCTGGGATTACAGGCATGAGCCACCGTGCGCAGCCTCTCCTCCTCCTCCTTCTCCTTCTTCCTTCTCCTTCTTCGTTATTATTATTTTGAGACAAGGTCTTGCTCTGTCCCCCAGGATGGAGTGCAGCCATTTCTCACTGCAGCCTCTACCTCCTGGGCTCAAGCAATCCTCCCACCTCAGCCTGCCAAGTAGCTGGGACCACAGGCACATGTCACCACGCCCGGCTAACTTTTATTTTTTGTGTAGAGGGGGGTCTCGCTGTGTTGCCCAGGCTGGTCTCAAACTCATGGCCTCAAGGAATCCTCCTGCTTCAGCCTCCCACAGCGCTGGGATCCCAGGTGGGATCCCCCTGGCCCGGCTGACCCAGAGCTTTATTTTGTCTCAGAAGGCTCCATTCCCCTCCATGTCCAGTCTCTCGATCCCCTCTGCCCACCTCCCTCCAGCCGCGCTGGCCACCTCCTTGCTGCTGCTTGGACACCGTTTTCTCCCTGTGACCTCAGGGTCTGTGCCGAGGAGTCCGTTAGCCAGGAGCCGTTCCTCCCCACTCTCCAGCCTTCACCAGTTTATTGTTTCTTCCCCTTGCGCCTGTTGGGCTTGCCTGACTCTGTGAGGGGAGCCCTGGGCCCAACCTGGCCACCCCACATCTCCAGCAACCAGCTGGGGCCTGGCACACAGTAGGTGCTCCATAAATGCACAGGCTGAGTTGGGGGGTTCCCCATCTTACAGGTGAGGAAACTGAGGCTCCAAAGAGGGAGGCCTGACAGGCGTCTGGGAGCCTGGCCCAGGCGAAGGTATTTCCTCCCGGCCCAGTGCTCTGTGGGGTCCCGGGGCAGCTGGTGGGGCCGCCAAAGGGTGGCCGTGTGTGTGGCGGTGGCAGCTGGGGCTCCGGCCGTGGGGGAGGGTGGGCGGCAGGCAGCAGCTGGTGGCTGGCCCTGGGCCAGCTGGAGCCTGTGCAGAGGGAGGGCGCCGGGTCGGCTCACGCCGCCTCTGGGTCCCCGTCTGAGTCCCCCTCAGCCTCTCTTGGTTGGTCTGCATCTCTGTCTGTGTCTCTCTGTCTTCTTTCTGTGTCCTCTCTCTGTGTCAGCCTCCCTTGTCTCTGTCTCTTTCTCTTCCCCTGTCTCTGTCTCTCTTTTTGTCTCTGTCTCTGTTTCTGTCTCTGTGTATCTCTTTCTATCCCTCTGTCTCTGTCACTCTGTCTGTGTCTGTCTCTCTCTGTCTCCGTCTCTCTCTCTGTCTCCATCTCTCTCGTCTCTCTGTCTCTGTCTCTTTCTCTATCTCTTTCTGTCTCTGTCTGTCTCTCTGCCTCTCTGTCTCTCTCTTTGTTTCTCTGCCTGTCTCTGTCTCTCTCTGCCTCTCTGTCTCTCTGTATCTCTATCTCTCTATCTCTTTGTCTCTCTGTTTCTCTTTCTCTGTCTCTTTCTCTGCTTCTCTGTCTCTATTTCTGTTCCTATTTCTGTCTTTCTCTTTCTCTGTCTCTCTCTGCCTCTCTGTCTCCCTGTCTCTGTCTCTCTCTCCTTCCCCTTCACACTGGGGCCTCCCCTGACTGGCCTGGACAGGGGCTGGTCACGGTGCTGCGCCCTCTCTTCCAGATCTCCTGCTCCACCCCACTCCCAGCTGCCTGCACCCCTGAGTCAGCCAGCGCCTCTGTGCTGGCATGAAGGTCTCTACCCACCAGGAGGAGCCCATGACCCTCTCACAGGCTGGGAACCCGGTGCGCATCGCTCCCCTGTGAGCCTCCATTTCCCCACATGCAGGGTGTCTGCAGAGCCCTCTCACAGCAACGCTCTGGGGAACCACAGGGCAGAGGTCTCAGCCCCTCGGTGCTCCCAGCCAGATGGGGAAGGAGAATTTTGAAGGAATCACCTTACAGGCATTTGAAACTCTGCAGGCAGAGGCCAGAGGAATCCCGGGTCAGGGAGCAGGCAGGGTAAGGGCTCTGAGAGTCCCTCCCCAGGCCGCCCCCAGCCACATTCCCAGGTCACACAGGGAACCTGCCCAGTCGCCCCTGCCCACTGGTCCTGGGGAGGGCAGCTAGAAGGGGCTGTGTGTGCACTAGGAGGCGGGGCTGGGACTCCCCCCAAGGACCCTCCCTTCCGGGATCTACACCCCGATCCCCCCACCAGCACATCCACCCCACCAACCCTCGCAGACAATAGAATTCATCACTGTAGAAACATCCTTTGGGGTTGGGGCTTAATCAGTTCCTGATTTGCATTTTTGCATATTAATGACAACAGAGCTGCTGATTTTGGCACGATTTTAAAGGTACAGTAGCTCTGAAACTACTGAGACGGTAAGGGGGTGAGGACCCGGGCCTTCCTCACCTGGCCTGGGGAGTGCTGGTCCTCAGGTTACAGGTTACAGGGTTTCTTCCCCAGGAGCTGCCCCTGCCTCTGGGAGCTGCAGGGACTCTTGGGGATTATGAGGTCCCTGCCTCTGAGGCTCACAGGAATCACAGAGTCTCTGCCACTCTCTCTTTCTTTCCTTTCCTTCCCTTCCCTCCTCTCTCTCTCTCTCTGTCTCTCTCTCTCTCTCTCTCTCTCTCTCTCTCTCTATTTCACTCTTGTTGCCCAGGCTGGAGTGCAATGGCACAATCTCGGCTCACTGCAACCTCTGCCTCCCGGGTTCAAGTGATTCTCCTGCCTCAGCCTCCTGAGTAGCTGGGATTACAGGTGTGTGCCACCATGCCCGGCTAACTTTTTGTATTTTTGGTAGAAACGGGATTTCACCATGTTGGCCAGGCTGGTCTCCAACTCCTGACCTCAGGAGACCCGCCCACCTCAGCCTCCCAAAGTGCTGGGATTACAGGCGTGAGCCACTGTGCCCGGCCCACTCTTTTTCTTTTCTTTTGAGGTAGGATCTTGCTCTATTGCCCAAGCTGGAGTGCAGTGATGCAATCACAGCTCACTGCAGCCTCCACCTCCTGGCTCAATTGATCCTCCCACCTCCACGTGGCTGGGGCCACAGGCGTGTACCACCACACTTGCCTAATTATTTAAAATTTTGAGTTTGGGTGCTGTGGCTCACGCCTGTAATCCCAGCACTTTGGGAGGCCAAGGCTGGTGGATCACTTGAGGTCAGGAGTTGGAGACCAGCCTGGCCAACATAGGGGAACCCCGTCTCTACTAAAAATACAAAAATTAGTTGGGTATGGTGGCAAGTGCCTGTAATCCCAGCTACTCAGGAGACTGAGGCAGGGAGAATCGCTTGAACCCAGGACGCAGAGGTTGCAGTGAGCCAAGATGGCACTACTGCACTCCAGCCTGGACGAGAGTGAAACTCCATCTCAAAAATAAGTAAATAGCCGGGCGCGGTGGCTCAAGCCTGTAATCCCAGCACTTTGGGAGGCCGAGATGGGCAGATCACGAGGTCAGGAGATCGAGACCATCCTGGCTAACACGGTGAAACCCCGTCTCTACTAAAAAAAATATAAAAACTAGCCGGGCGAGGTGGCGGGCGCCTGTAGTCCCAGCTCCTCGGGAGGCTGAGGCAGGAGAATGGCGTAAACCCGGGAGGCGGAGCTTGCAGTGAGCTGAGATCCGGCCACTGCACTCCAGTCCGGGCGACAGAGCGAGACTCCGCCTCAAAAAAAAAAAAAAAAAAAAAAAAAGTAAATAAAATTTTGTAGGACAAGGGTCTTGCTACGTTTCTCAGGCTGGTCTCGAACTGCCGGGCTTAAATGAGCCTCCTGCCTCAGCCTCCCAAAGTGCTGGGATTACAGGTGTGAGCCATCATGCCCTGTCTTTGCCACTCTTGCATTTGAGCATCAACGCTGGCATTGGCCAGGGGAACTGGGATTCTGGAATTTTCTCCAATTGGCTCCATCCTGAGAATCCCATATTTGGAAAGCTGTGAATTCACGTTCGGGTATCTTAAAACCTTTGGATTTTACCCACTGAGGTTGAGGATACTAAGAATATTTACCGGCTAAGAATATCATTAAAAAAAAAAAAATCAGAACAACCCTTTGGAATCTCTGTCCTAGGTAGACCCTAAATCCTGCCCTTGTCCCCACCTCCTGCGCTCAGATCGGAAACCTGGGACCTTTGCCTCCAAACCCTACCCCACAATCCCGCCCAGGCACAGGACGCAGTTCCCTTCGCCCCCAGCGCGCCCTCCCCGGGCCTCTGCACCTGCCTGCTCTTTTCCTTCAAGCCCACCTCCCCAGGGAAGCCCTCCTGGTTACTTCACCACACCTGTGTCTTCAGTTACTCTCCTTCTCCCTGGGAGGTGGGGAAACCGAGGCGCAGAGCTGCGAGGCTGGTTCTCACGGCCCCCCGAGGTCCTCCCTAGGCCCCTCTGCTCCCCTGTGGTCCGGGGGTGCGGTGGGGTGGGGCGCGGGGGCCTCGCTGGTCCTGGGGTTCAGTCGGGCGTGCGTGCTGCCACCTGGTGGCCACTGGGGCGAGGCCGTGGGTTCCCCCCGGTCGTCCGGGCCCCCACCCCACGGAGCCCAACCTGCGCTGGGGGAGGTGGGCTCAGGAAAGCCGCGGCCCCCGTTCGGGACGCCAGGAGTGTGGGACACGGAGCTTCGCCAGACTCCTCCAAACTCGGGTGCGCCATGGGAAGAATGGAGGGAGCTGGATGATGAGGAAGTGGGGGGTCCTGCGGGCTGCCTCCCCTGGGACTTCTGCTGTTGGACCCGTCCTGTCCGCTTCTCATCCCTGCATGACACCCAGACCGAGGGAGGCCGGACTGGGACCCCCTTCCAGGGACGGAGCTGCAGCGGGGCTGGCGTCCACCAGGGCGCGCCCGCAGCCCAGAAACCCGCGGGCGCTCCCCACGTGCGCGCTCACACGTGCACCCGCGGCTCCCCAGTGCCTCGTGGCTCGGGCGTTTTTTTTCTTTTTTTTTGAGAAGGAGTCTCGCTCTGTCGCCAGGCTGGACTGTAGTGGCGCGATCGCGGCTCACGGCAACCTCCGCTTCCCTGGTTCAAACGATATTCTCCTGCCTCAGCCTCCAGAGAAGCTGGGACTACAGGCGCGTGCCACCACGCCCAGCTAATTTTTGTATTTTTAGTAGAGATGGGGTTTCACCATGTTGGTCAGGCTGGTCTCGAACTCCTGACCTTGTGATCTGCCCACCTCCACCTTCCAAGGTGCTGGGATGACAGGCATGAGCCACGCGCCCAGCCGGCTCAGGCATTTTGACCCTGAGGCACATGTGCTCCTGTGTGGTTAGTGTGTTTCTGTGTGTACAGTGCTCACATAGATTCAGGTGTGCCACACGTGATGTGTACAGGGCATGTTTATGCGTGTTCTCCCATCTGCTCATGTGCATCCTAGCATGTGCACTCACGCCTGTACACAGGTTTGTATGCGTGTGCTGGCATGTTCGTGTGGGTGCACACACAGGCTGTGACATGTTCGCTCACTGCCATGAGCTCAGGTGTGTTTGCACGTGAACAGTCATGTTTACACATGTGCACGCATGGGCAGGTATGTGCTGAGAATGTTCACACATACACCTCATGTGCGGCCTGCTGTATCTGCACATGTGTGTCCTGGTAAACACGTGTGTTTGTGTGTTCTGGTGTGCTTGCGCATGTTCGCATATGTACATTTGTGTGTGTGCATGCGGGTGCACTCACAGCCACAGTTCATGCTCGGGTGCCCAAGTGCAATGGCCCCTTATGGACCGGGTCCCTGCAGGCCACCTCTGAGTCAGGCCCCACATACCCCAGGGCCCTCCCACAGCTCCGCTGCTCTGAACACCCTGACCCTGTGGGCCCATCCCTGCAGCCCAAGGGTCCAGGTCGCCCCCAGCCAGCCTCTCCCTGGTCTGCCCCAACCCCCAGCTCTCCACTTGATCTCCCCCACTTCAGTGGCTGCGCCTCCTGCACCCGCACCCTCTTCCTGCTGTGGTGGCTTCTGGGTCTGGTCCCCAGTCAGTCCCAGCTGCTGCCTGTGTCCCCAAGAGATGCAGAGCTCTTAGGAGGCAGCGCCGTGTCTGGGGTCCACGGCTGCACCCTGATCTCTGGTATCCAGCCGGCACGCGGTAACCAGGTCAGAAAACTAACTGTCCTTCAGCTGTGCCCAGCAGCTCCCATCATTATGGGAAATCCATGCTCAGCTCCCACAACCCAGCGGTCACCAGCTGGCTTTAGCCAGAGGTTCCCCCGTCACAGAGCCTGCCAAGCAGAGACCCTCTTGACACGCACCCACCCCTTCCTCTCCGCTGGTGGGGCTGGATGAGCGGGCCACCTCCCTCCTCTTTACCGTTCCCTCTCCACCTGACGAACTCCTATTCATCCTGCGGGGCCCTGGAACATGGGCCCCACTTCTGGATACCTATCCTGGTCCTGGGGGTGAATGGACCAGAGACTACCTTGGAGAGCAGACCAGATGCCAGCTCCCAGGCTCCCAGCCCTCCTGGGTGAACTTGGGCGGTGGCAGCTGCGCTTCACTTCCAAGCCAAGTCTGCAGACAGGAGCCCAGTGGTGGTTCATCAGTGGCAGACCGCCAGGCAGGGGCGAATGCTGGTTCCCAGTCTTCCCAGACCGCCAGGCAGGGGCGAATGCTGGTTCCCAGTCTTCCCAGACCGCCAGGCAGGGGCGAATGCTGGTTCCCAGTCTTCCCAGGCTGTGTCACCACAGCAGACCAGCTGCCCAGGAGGCTCTGACGTGAGGACCGTACCCACTGCTGGTGCCTCTCTCTCCTTCCCTCCCTCTCTCTGTCTCTCCCTTCCCTCTGTCCCTCCCTCCTTTCCTTCATCCCTCCCTCCCTCTGTCCCTCTGTCACTCCCTGGCCCTGGCCACCCCCACAGCCCCCAGGGGCCATCTCCTTGGCAACAGTGGCCACAAGGTCTTCTGCTGGATCAATCTCCTCTCACCCCTGCAGCCCCCACGCCGACCCGGAAGGTGACAAGGAAGTGGGGTCAGGCCTGGCTTCCCAGGAGGGACCCGGTGTGTGTAGGACGGGGATCCCTCAGCTGCAGCAGGGGTGGCGGGACTCTGAGAGGGGGAGCTGGCCCCTGTTGGGAGGGTCAGCAGGGCCAAAGGTCCGGTGAGCCCTGGCCACACATTGACTGTGACCCTCCCTGGGCCCAGTTTCCCTTGAGGCATAGCCTCTCTGATGTCCGGACTCTGGGTCCAGTCCAGGCCAGTCCTTTGGAGAACCCAGTACGTGGGAGATACAGTCCCTGGGCTGACGGTGAGGAAGGACAATGTGCCCTCATCCCAATTTACATGCCCAGGAGAAGACATTGGCCTCAGGCCGCTGGGCCAGGCAGTGGTCAGGGCTGGGGACCCACCAGAAAAGAAGTCACCATTATAGCTCCTGGGCAGTCCACCATTGCTGCTTCTAGAAGATTCCACCATTGCCATATCTGGAAGCTTCCATCTTTGCCTGTCTTAGCAGCTCCGCATTCCAGCCACCAGGGCAGAAGGAAGAAGGTGCCCTGGCCTTAGGTTTTTCCCTTTGGGGAACAGGTGGGCAGTCTAGGCAGGGAGAGGACCCTCCAAGCCCACGAGGGAAGTTGGCTCCCCCTCCTCGGTGGGGAGCTGGGGACACCTCCTCGGGGCGGCACAGCCCAGGTGGGGCCACCAGGGTCCCTGCCGCAGGTCGGTGAGCCAGGCTCTGGAGGACTTGCATGCTAAAGGCATTTGTGTGGATTCTGGAGCAGGAGGGGAGGCAGGGCCTTGGGGGGCCAGAGGCAGGAGAGGGTGGGATCGCCTGCAGAACCTAGCTCAGGCTGCTCTCTTCCTTTCCCAAGCCTCAGTTTCCCCATCCGGGCAAAGGAGGAAGACGCAGATAGGCAATAGGGTTGCCGTTGGCCTCCGGGGACCCCGTTTTCCGGCTGCGGCAGGCACCGCAGCTCCAAGAGGTCAGGCTGCCTGTCTAGGGCCACACAGCCTGGAGGTGGGGGCCGGCCGGGGGCCGGAGACGCGCAAAGCCCCTCCCAACCTCAGGGTCCCCTCCCCGCCGGCCCGGGCGGGGCTGCTGGCCCTTTAAGAGCCTCGTTTTGGCGCCGCCTCGGGGTTATCGATCGCAGCCTTGGAAACGCGATTAGATTATCCCGGCTGGGAACGGCAGCCTGGCGGGGGCCGCGCGGGAGAAGCGCGCCGCTTCTTGTAAACGGCTCCCCGAAGGGAGCTGGGCCGGGGACCTGAGGGGCTCGTTCCCGCTGGGGGGGCGTCCCGGTGCGGCGAGGCCCAGCGCTCCCTGGGACGGGGGATGGGTAACTGGGACCCCCATTTTGTGGGTTTGGAAATTGAGGCGCAGAGAGAGGTGCGCCTTTCTGCGAGGCCACATACCCAGGAAGACGCGTTTATTTGTTCAGCTGCATTTATTGAGCGCCTAGTGTGTGCCCCGCGTGCGATGGGCCCATTAGTCCAATTAGCGTTTCATATAAAAACGGAGTCAGGGATGATGATGGTGATGATGAATGTCTGTGCTCCTGACTCGCTCCTGTCTTTATGCGCGTTTTCTGTGATCCTCACCACAACACTTAGAGTGGCAGAGGCCCTGGTCCCATTATAGAGATGGGCAAACCGAGGCCAGAGCTCATACAAGCCAGAGGGGCCGAACCGGGACAGGCGGGCCCCTGGCTCGCTTCTGGGGAGCCTCCCTAGTAGTGTCACTGTAGAAGAAAGGGAAGGGACAGGTTGTGGGGAGAGTTGGGGACCAGCCCCTTTATCCACTGTGACCCCTTATGCACCCTCCAAGGCCTCTGGTAGGTGCTTGAGCTGAAGCAGATGTACCCTGGAGTGTGGGAGGAAAGGATGGGCCAGCGGATGGCTGGGGGCAGGAGGAGGCCCCTCCACCACCCATTTCTGAAGCCTCAGCAGAAAGCCCCCTGGCCCATGAGCATGAGTGGGGGGCTGGTGGGCAGTGGACAGGACCAGTTTCCCTCCCACTCGGCGGCTGTCTGCTCACACATGCGACCCCGTGCCCACGGGGGGCTGGAGGGTGGGCAAACACGCATTCATTGAACACCTACCGTGTGCCAGGCCCTGAACCGTCCCACTGCCAATTGTGGCACAGTAGGAGCTGGTTCCAGTGCTCACCCACATTCACCCAGATGCACCTCCAGAGACCCCATCGAATGGTCCCACAGTCAACGTTTGTTGATTGACCAAATGACAGTATTTTGCAATAGCAGTAGATTAAATCCAAACCGCTTAGGCTGGACTTCATTTGGGTCTTGGTGACCCTCCCTGTCCCATTGTCCCCGAAAACCTCTATCCTTTCATTGTTCCTAACATTATGGAGCACCGACTGTATGCCCCTGCTACCTTCTTCATCCTCCCAGCAGCCTGTGAGGCAGGAAATATGACTGGCCTAGTCTACAGAGGGGAAACTGAGGATCTGGGAGGTAGAGGACCTTGTCTGAGGCCGCAGAGCCCAGAAGATGAGATCGTAAACCGAGACCTATCTGTGTCTTTTGTTTTTTTTTTTTTTTTTTCCTCAAACAGGGTCTTGATCTGTTGCCCAGGCTGGAGTTCAGTGGCATAATCTCAGCTCTCTGCAACCTCCATCTCCCGGGTTCAAGCGATTCTCCTGCCTCAGCCTCCCGAGTAGTTGGGACTACAGGTGTCCACCACCACGTCCAGCTAGTTTTTGTATTATTATTAGAGACAGGGGGGTTTCCCCATGTTGGCCAGGCTTGTCTTGAACTCCTGACCTAAAGTGATCCGCCCGCCTTGGCCTCCCAAAGTGCTGGGATGACAGGTGTGAACCACTGTGCCCGGCCAGACCCATCTGGGTCTGAACCTCAGGTTGCCTCCTGGGAAAGGGGCCTGGGCTTGTATTTCTGAGGCTCTGAATGGGAGGAAACTGAGTCACAGAGCTTTCATGAGGAGACAGGAGGCCAAGACTCACCCTCCAGGTTGCAGGCAGAAGGAGGGGATATGGCTGGCTTGAGCTACAACCACACAGGACCACCTGGGACCGCTTCAGTAGGGACCAGTTGGGCGTGCCATGGTGGGGGGGACAGGAGAGGAGGGAGTTCAGGAGAGGAATGTCGGGGAGGTCACACTTAGGGGTCAAGGCAGGTGATTCCTTCTGCTGGAGAGGGTTGCCAGGGCATCTTAGCCTCTGGGCAGGGCCAGAGCAGGGATGGGGGTCCAACCGTGTCCCCCCAGAGTCTCCCCTGCAGCCCCCCAATGCCAGACATCCCGAAGGGCAAGCCTGTATCTCTCTCCTCTGTCTCTCTCCTTCTCTCTCTCTTCATCTCTCTCTTTTTCCATCTCCGCCACTCTCTCCCTCTCTATCTCTCTTTTCTTCTCTCCATCTCCGCCTCTTTCTGTCTCTCTCCATGTCTCTGTCTCTTACTCCTTCATCTTTGCCTCTTTCTCTCCATCCCTGTCTCCATCTCTGTCTCTCTCTGTGTCTCTGTTCCATCTCTGCCACTGTCTCTCTCTCTCTCTCTCCCTTTGTGTCTCTCTCTCCATCTTCATCTCTCTCCATCTCTGTCTCTCTGTGGCTCGCTTCCATCTCTGCCACTGTCTCTCTCTCTCTCTCCCTTTGTGTCTCTGTCTCTCCATCTTCATCTCTCTCCATCTCTTCTGTCTCCCTATCTCTATGACTCTGTGTCTTACACTTTCTTCATCTCTATCTCTTCAACCCCCAGTCCCTCTCTCTGTCTCTGTCTCTCTTTGTCTCTCCATCTCTCTCTCCATGCTCCCATCTCTGTCTCCAGCCCTCTCCTCCCCCTGACTCTGGAGCCACATCTCTCCCCTTCCCAGCTCCTTGGCCCCCTCCCCACCCACCTCGGGAGCCCTCAGCCACGGTCTCTCCGGGTGCCCCCTCCCCTGCCAGAAGGTGACCCTCGGGAGTGGGGGCATCGCACCCAATGCCCTTGGTGGGCCTTAGTGCTGGAGAGTTAGAGACTTGAGAAGCTCCTGGGTGCCCCAACTCCACCCTGTCCCCCGACCTGAGCAGGCCGCATGGCCTTGGCCAGCCACTGCCCTCCCTGAGCCCTGCCCTGCCTGTGAAATCTGGGAGCGTTGGTGTCTGGCTCGGTCCCCCCAGCCTGGGACTCCCTAAGAGCCCAGCGCCCACCGCGGGTGGACACCCCAGAGCTGGGAGGAGAAGAGAGTAAATGAGCCAGCCAGGACCAGCCCCTCAGGCCTCACCTCGCTTCTGCCAGATCCCCACAAAGATCCCCCATCTTCTGGGGAAACTGAGGCACAGGCAGGGTACGGGGGCCGCGCCCGGGTGTCCCTCTCGTTGTCTGCAGGGTGTGGAGATGCCTCAGGCCTGGGGCTGGGGCTGGGACCACCTCCTCCATGGCGCCCCGCCAAGTGCTCCCATGCTGGTTCCCGGCCCTCTTTCCAGCCTTAATGAAGGCATGGGCAGGAAGGGGCTCTGCCTGCACGTCAGGCGCCTGGTCAGGGTCACTTTCCGCTGCACAGACGGGGAGACTGAGGCCGGGATCTGTGGGAGGCTTTGGTCCTATCCACTCCTCAACACACTTCCCCAGAGCCAACTCCATGCCCTTCCCAGCAGTGATCCGGCCAGGCCCCGCCCTGCCCTCCCAGGCTTCAGGGCAAAGAAGGAGGTGCATTCAACACGAGGACCCCTAAATACAGCAGCGTAGCCCAGGGTGGGGCTGACGGGCAGAGAAGGAACCCCCCAGGGCAGCGCCAAGGACCCAGCACGGGCTGGAGTCGGGAAGGGCTTCCTGGAGGAGGGGACATTTGCGCTGCGGCCTGAGGTGAGCAGGAGCTCAGAGAGTGGACAGCACTCCTGGTACAGGGAGGAAGAGGACAGTGCCCTGAAGCTGGAACCAGGCTGTGGAGAAGCAAGACCGGATGTGGGAGCTGGGGGCCAGGCCATGCAGGGTCCTGTGGGCTGCGTTGAGGACCTAGGTCTTTTTCTGGGGTGCACTGGGGAGCCCCAGGAGGCTGTTGTGAACAGAGTCATGTTTCCTTGTTTCTTTTTCCTTTTTTTTCTTTTAGAGATAGGGTCTTGCCAATTAGCTGGGCGTGGTGGCTCGTACCTGTAATCCCAGCTACTAAGGAGGAGGCTGAGGCAGGAGAATCCCTTGAATTCGGGAAGGGGAGGTTGCGGTGAGCCAAGATCACGCCATTGCACTCCAGCCTGGGCGACAGAGACTCAGTCTCAAAAAACATTTAAAAAAAAAAGAGAGAGAGAGAGATGGGGTCTTGCTATGTTGCCCAGACTGGTCTTGAACTCCTGGACTCAAGTGATCCTCCCATCTTGGTCTCCCAAAGCTCTGGGCAGTCTTGTCATCCAGGCTGGAGTGCAGCGGCACAATCTTGGCTCACTACATCCTCTGCCTCCTAGGTTCAAGCAATTCTCCTGTCTCAGCCTCTTGAGTAGCTGGGATTAAAGGCGTGCGCCACTACGCCCGGCTAATTTTTGTATTTTTAGTAGAGATGGGGTTTCACTATGTTGGTCAGGCAGATCTCGAACTCCTGACCTCAGGTGATCCTCCTGCCTCAGCCTCCCAAAGTGCTGGGATTACAGGCTTGAGCCACCGCGCCCGGCCTAAAGTCGTGTTTTTTAAGCCACCAGCCCTGCTGGCTTCCAGGGAAGGGTTGTTGGAAGCAGATGGGGAGGCTGGAAGGCTGGGTTGAGGTTGATTTAAGGTCACGGAGATGATCTCTGCCGGAGACTGTGTCAGAGATGGAGAGACAAGGAGAGAGGCAAGGTTTGCCTTCCTGCCCAGCTCCTGTGACCCCGGGGGCAGCTGGACAGCTGGGCAGGGGTCTGGGGACCAAGGGGTGCAGGGTAGTGGCCGTGGCCCTGCCGGCCCCTCCACAGCAGTAATTAAGGGCTCCCGGCGTCCCCGCGGCGTGATGTATGTGCACCTTAACTAATCATTTATTAGGTCACTGATGGTTCGTCAATATTAATTCATTTATTTAAACAACTCAGCTCCATAATGAAGATGTTGCCTGAGAGGGGAGGCTAGTTGGTGGCGGGGCCAGGAATGCAGAAAGGGGGCTCAGATTTGGGTCTTAAGGGTAGTCTCAAGAAATGTCAGCTGGGCATGGTGGCACATACCTGTAATCCCAGCACTTTGGGAGGTCGAGGTTGGAGGAGGACTCGAGCCCAGGAGTCTGAGAACAGTCTGGGCAACGTTGAGACCCCATCTCTACGAAAAATAAAAAAAATAATAATAAATAATAAAAAAATTTAAATACAGGCCAGGCGCAGTGGCTCATTCCTATAATCCCAGCACTTTGGGAGGCCAAGGCGGGTTGATCACATGAAGCCAGGAGTTTGAGACCAGCCTAGTCAACATGGTGAAACCCCATCTCTACTAAAAAAATACAAAAATTAGCTGGGTGTAGTTGGCGTGCACCTGTAGTCTCAGCTACTTAGGAGGTGGAGGCAGGAGAATCACTTAACCTGGGAGGTGGAGGTTGCAGTGAGTCGAAATCACACCACTGCACTCCAGCCTGGGTGATAGAGCGAGACCCTGTCTCAAAATTTAAAAAATAAATTAAAAATACAAAAAATTTTTTTAGCTGGGTGTGATAGTGTGTGCCTGTAGTCCCAGTTACTGGGGAGGCTGAGATGAAAGGATCACTTGAGCCTGGGAGGTTGAGGCTGCAGTGAGCTGTGATTGCACCACTGCACTCCAGCCTGGGTGACACAGCAAGACCCCGTCTCAAAAAAAAAAAAAAAGAAAAAAGAAAAAAAATCATTCCTGTAATCCCAGAACTTTGGGAGGCTGAGGCAGGCAGATCATCTGAGGTTAGGAGTTCAAGAGCAGCCTAACCAACATGGCGAAACCCTGTCTCTACTAAAAATACAAAAAATTAGCTGGGCATGGTGGCATGCACCTGTAGTCTCAGCTACTTGGGAGGCTGAGGCAGGAGAATCGCTTGAACCCGGGAGGCGGAGGTTGCTGTGAGCCGAGATCATGCGACTACACTCTGGACTGGGCAACAGAGTGGGACTCTGTCTCAAAAAAATTAAAAATAAAAATAAATAAATAATCAGATGACATACCTACCCTGCTCAAGAATTGTCCATGGCTCCCCAGTGCCCTGAAGAGAAAACCCACACTCATCCAACCATGGGCGACCTCTGTGGCTCCATCATCTTCCCTCACTCTCCACTTGCTGTCTCCCTTTGCCCACTGCTGCTGCCGGAACCTTCCCAGTTCCTTCCGGCCACAGGGCCTGTGCCCTTGCTGTGCCCTCACCTGGGAGCTGCCGTCGCGCATCTCCTCCCAGCTCCTTCACTCCCTGGGGTCTCAGCGTCAGTGTCATTTCCCTGGGAGCACCTTCTCCAATCTCCCCAATCCCAAGGCCCCCAGCACCTCCGCATCACCCATGACCCTGTTTGATTTCCCTCTGAGATCTTGGTGACTTCCGGGTTTAGTTTTTTGTTATCTGTTTCTCCTCCAGCTTCACCTTGGTCTGTCCCAGAGAGTAGATGGCACTCAGCAGCCACCGCCCCTCCACAGCAGACATTTCTGGGGCCCTGTGTTTTGGCTTCTTGGCCCCCATTGCCCATTCCCTGCAGGCGCTAGGTGCCGCGTCCGGGTCTCCAGGTTTTTTGTTTTGTGTTTATTTTGAGATAGGATCTCGCTCTGTCACCCAGGCTGGAGTGCAGTGGCGCAATCATGGCTCACTACAACCTTAACCTCCCTGGCTCAAGCGATCCTCCTGCCTCAGCCTCCCGAGTAGCCAGGACCACAGGTGCTCACCACCACGCCTGGCTAAGTTTTATTTTTTTTTGTGGAGATGGGGGGTTCTCACTATGTTGTCCAGGCTGATCTTGAACTCCTGATCTCAAGTGACCCTCCCGCCTCAGCCTCCCAATATCCAGGCCATTTCTTTCTTTCTTTCTTTCTTTTTTTTTTTTATTTATTTTTTATTTTTTAATTTAATTTTATTTTATTTTATTTTATTTTTTTTTTTTTTGAGACGGAGTCTGGCTCTGTCACCCAGGCTGGAGTGCGGTGGCCGGATCTCAGCTCACTGCAAGCTCCGCCTCCCGGGTTTACGCCATTCTCCTGCCTCAGCCTCCCAAGTAGCTGGGACTACAGGCGCCCGCCTCGTCGCCCGGCTAGTTTTTTGTATTCTTTAGTAGAGACGGGGTTTCACCGTATTAGCCAGGGTGGTCTCGATCTCCTGACCTTGTGATCCGCCTGTCTCGGCCTCCCAAAGTGCTGGGATTACAGGCTTGAGCCACCACGCCCGGCTTATTTATTTATTTTTTTTTAAGACAGAGTCTCACTCTGTCTCCCAGGCTGGAGTACAGTGGCACCATCTTGGCTCACTGCAACCTCTGCCTCCCAAGTTCAAGCCATCCTCCTGCCTCAGTCTCCTTAGTGGCTAGGATTACAGGCACCCACCACCACGCCCACAATATATATATATATTTTGTTGTTGTTGTTGTTGTTGTTGAGACGGAGTCTCGCTCTGCCGCCCAGGCTGGAGTGCAGTGGCGCAATCTCGGTTCACTGCCAGCTCTGACTCCCGGGTTCACGCCATTCTCCTGCTTCAGCCTCCCGAGTAGCTGGGACTACAGGTCCCCGCCACCTCGCCCGGCTAGTTTTTTGTATTTTTAGTAGAGACGGGGTTTCATGGTGTTAGCCAGGATGGTCTTGATCTCCTGATCTCTTGATCCACCCGCCTCGGCCTCCCAAAGTGCTAGGATTACAGGCATGAGCCACCACGTCCGGCCTAATTATTATATTTTTAACAGAGATGGGGTTCCATCACGTTGGCCAGGCTGGTCTCGAACTCCTGACCTCAGGTGATCTTCCCGCCTTGGCCTCCCAAAGTGCTGGGAGCTACTGTGCCCGGCCACTGCCCATTTTATAGATGAGGAAACAGAGGGGCAACAGTTAGCGGGCTTGCCCAGCAGGCACTAATAATAATAATAATAATAATAATAATAATAATAATATTAAGTGGGGTGCGGTGGCTCACGCCTGTAATCCCAGCACTTTGGGTGGCTGAGGTGGGCGGATCACTTGAGGTCAGGAGTTTGAGATCAGCCTGACTAACATGGTGAAACTCAGTCTCTACTAAAAATACAAAAATTAGCTAGGAGGGGTGGTGCACACCTGTAATCCTAGCTACTCGGGAGGCTGAGGCAGGAGAATCACTTGAACCCAGGAGGCAGAGGTTGCAGTGAGCTGAGATCACACCACTGCACTCCAGCCTGGGTGACAGAGTTAGACTCTGTCTCAATAATAATAATCTACTACTAATAGTAATATTAATAATGAGGCTGGGTGTGGTGGCTCACACCTGTAATCCCAGCACTTTGGGGGGCTGAGGCAGGAAGATCGCTTGAGTCCAGGAGTTCCAGACCAGTTTGGACAACATAGGGAAGCCCTTCGTCTCTACAAACAATACAACAAATTAGCCGGGCACGCATCTGGACTCCCAGCTACTCTGAGGCGGGAGGATCACCTGAGCCTGGGAGGTTGAGGCTGCGGTGATCTACTATTGCACCGCTGCACTCCAGCCTGGGCAACCGGAGTGAGACCCTGTCTCAAAATAATAATAATAATGATAGTGGTTAAACCCCTACTACGCAGCTGTCATGCGAATTGTCAGCTGCTTATTCATTCATTCATGCATTCATTCATTCATTCGAACACCCAGGTGTCTGAACCTTTCTGTGCTCAGACCCCACCCTGGAGGATTTGGAGCCTGAGTGGGTGCGTCCCAGGCATGGTCTGGACAGAGCTGGACACTGGCATTCCTGGCTCTGTGCGGTCAGGGTGGGATCAGAGGGAGAGACCTGAGATTGGGGAATAGGGGCAGTGGGGCTGAGGGCTGGGCCTGGGGGGTGGGAGGGCTGCAGGGAGTGGGGCTTGGAGGATGAGTAGGGGGAAATCGGCTAAGGGAAGCAGGAAGGGACCTCTGGCAGAGACCAGAATGTGCAAAAAGGCTCAGAGATGTGAAGGGGCAGTCCTAGAGACTCCTCCAGGCTGGAGTGCAGCGACCATCTCAGCTCACTGCAGCCTCCACCTCCCGGACTCAGCCTCCCAAGTAGCTGGAACTACAGGCGCCACCACAGCAGTGTAATATCTTAATTTTTTTGTAGAGACGGGGTCTCCCTATGTTGCCCAGGCTGGTCTTGAGCTCCTGGCCTCAAGTGATGCTCCCTCCTCAGCCTCCCAAAGTTCCAGTTAGGGATTCTGAGCTCGGGAGGGCACTGGGGAGCCATCCAGGATCTCAAGCAGGGGGAGGAATGTGCCCCGGCTGGCCTTCAAGAGTGATCGCTGCACTCAGTACAAGTGGGAGCGTTCAAGGTTCCATTAGGAAGCTCCGGTTTGGCAAGCATGGATTGAGCACCTACTGTGTGCCTGTCTTTGGCCTCAGCCTTAGAGGCGAGATCACACGAAGGCTCGTGGGCACACAGTTGGGGGCCAGCCCCACAGGCCAGTCCAGGCATTCAAATCAGGGACCCCCTGCCCTGCCTGCACTGGTGGAAACCGCTGAAGCAGTCAGGAGCTGGGAGCCAGCTCTCGGTGGCCTGATAGTGTGCGACGGGCCAGTGTGGGTTCCATCCCAGGCAGGACACCCAGTCCCCAGAGGAAGTGTCACCGAGTCTGGGGTGGCCCTGGCGCACGTGCAGAAACTCTCAGCCACTCTGATGGTGCTTAAGGCGGGCGGTCAGGGCATTAAAGTTAACTTCCTCTTAAACAGACTTAATTAGTGTTCTCCAGTCCCACATAAATTAATCGTGGCCGACCACGGAGGCTGAAACGCCCGATCGATGGGCTCGGCGACGGCCAGGAATTCTCCGTCTCATCCGTCACAACAGCACCAGCTGATAACGGCTCACGGCTTTATCTTCTCCAACTCGGCATGGCCAGCCCGGGGAAGGCGGCCAGAAGGGTCTGGGTGGGTGCTGGCTGCTCTTTGAGCCTCAGTTTCCACTTCTAGAGGATGGGATCATGCTACCACAATAGCAGACTGGCAAAGGGCTTGGAAAACAGCTAATAATAACAGCTTGGCCAGGCGCAGTGGCTCACACCTGTAACCCTGGCACTATGAGAGGCTGAGGTGGGAGTGTCTCTTGAGCCCGGGAGGTGGAGACTAGCCTGGGCAACAGAGCAAAACCCGCCGCACAAAAAAATTAAAAAATATTGGCCGGCCGTGGTGGCTCACACCTGTAATCCCAGCACTTTGGGAGGCTGAGGCGGGCGGATCACAAGGTCAGGAGTTTGAGACCAGGCTGACCAACATGGTGAAACCCCGTGTCTACTAAAAATACAAAAATTAGCCGGGTATGGTGGTGGGTGCCTGTAATCTCAGCTACTCAAGAGGCTGAGGCAGGAGAATTGCTTGAACGCAGGAGGCAGAGGTTGCAGTGAGCCGAGACTGTGCCATTGCACTCTAGCCTGGGCGACAGAGTGAGATTCCATCTAAAAATAAATAAATAAATAAAAACCAAAAAGTATTTACCTGAGCATGGTGGTGCATGCCTGTAGTCCCAGCTACTCAGGAGGCTAAGGTGGGAGGATCACTTGAGGCCAGGAGTTTGAGATCAGTTTGGACAACATAGCAAGACTCCACCTCTACAAAAAAATGTAAAAATAATTAGCAGAACATGGTGGTGCACGCCTGTAGTCCCAGCTACTCTGGAAGCTGAGGTGGGAGGACTGCTTGAGCCCAGGAGATAGTGACTGCAGTAAGCTGTGATCGTACCACTGCACTTTGGGAGGCCAAGGTGGGTGGGTCATCTGAGGTCAGGAATTCGAGACCAGCCTGCCCAACATGGCAAAACTGTCTCTACAAAAAAATACGAAAAATTAGCCGGGCGTGGTGGTGGGCCCTGGTAATCCCAGCTACTTGGGAGGCTCAGGCAGGAGAATCACATGAACCCAGAAGGCGGAGGTTGTAGTGAGCTGAGATCGCACCACTGCACTCCAGCCTGGGTGACAAGAGCGAAACTTCATCACACACCCACACACCCACACACGCACACATGCACACAAGACAACCACGGAGGAGTCAGAGAAGGCTTCCTGGAGGAGGAGGCGTAAGACCTGGAAGAAGAAGGGCCAGGAGGGAGGCGTGGCCAACGGCCTATCATTATCCCCAAAAGAAGAAGAGTGGGGTTGCTATGAAGGGGTTTCTAGAAAACCTATGATCAGGCTGGGGGCCGTGGCTTATGCCTTTAATCCCAGCACTTTGGGAGGCCGAGGCGGGCAGATCACGAAGTCAGGAGTTCGAGACCAGCCTGGCCAACATGGTGAAACCCCGTCGCTACTAAAAATACAAAAATTAGCCAGGCGTGTTGGTGCACACCTGTAATCCCAGCTACTCGGGAGGCTGAGAGAGAAGAATCACTTGAATCTGGGAGGTGGAGGTTGCAGTGAGCCAAGATTGGCCATTGCATTCCAGCCTGGGCAATAGAGTAAGACTCTGCCTCAAAACAAACAAACAAACAAACAAAAATTTGGGCTGGGTGCAGTGGCTCACACCTATAATCCCAGCACTTTGGGAGGCCGAGGCGTGTGGATCACCTGAGGTCAGGAGTTCGAGACCAGCCTGGCCAACATGGTGAAATCCCATCTCTACCGAAAAGACAAAACTTAGCTGGGCGTGGTGGCGGGTTCCTGTAATCCCAGGTACTTGGGAGGCTGAGGCAGGAGAATCGCTTGAGCCCCGGAGGCTGACATTGCAGTGAACCGAGATCGCACCACTGCACTCCAGCCTGGGCAACAGAGCCAGACTCTGTCTCAAAAAACACAAACAAAACAAAAGAAAACGTATGATCAAAAAAGCCCCCAAACCTGGAACATGCTGGAGCTGGGGGAGCCGAATGGGTGGGATGGGCAGGGCGTGGCCGCAATTGAGAGCAACTGAGGAGGGGGCAGAGCCAGGTGAGTGAGGCTTTTGTGGAGGGGCGGGGCCAAACGCGCTAACTGCATGTGGGCGTGGTCTATAGGGGCCGGCTTTCCCAGGGGGGATGGCCTGGGTGCGACCTTGCCAAGGGGGGCCCAGGCAGGGTCTCCCCGGTTTTTTTTTTTTTTTTTTTTTTTTGAGACGGAGTCTCGCTCTGTCACCCAGGCTGGAGTGCAGTGGCCGGATCTCAGCTCACTGCAAGCTCTGCCTCCCGGGTTTATGCCATTCTCCTGCCTCAGCCTCCCGAGTAGCTGGGACTACAGGCACCAGCCACCTCGCCTGGCTAGTTTTTTTTTTTTTGTATTTTTTAGTAGAGACAGGGTTTCACCGGGTTAGCCAGGATGGTCTCGATCTCCTGACCTCGTGATCCGCCTGTCTCGGCCTCCCAAAGTGCTGGGATTACAGGCTTGAGCCACTGTGCCCGACCTCCCCGGTTTTTTTGTTTTTGTTTTAGACAGAGTCTCACTCTGTCGCCCAGGCTGGAATGCATTGGCGTGATCTCAGCTCACTGCAAGGTCTGCCTCCCGGGTTCACACCATTCTCCTGCCTCAGCCTCCCGAGTAGCTGGGACTACAGGTGCCCGCCACCACGCCCAGCTAATTTTTTGTATTTTTAGTGGAGACGGGGTTTCATCGTGTTAATCAGCATGGTCTCGATCTCCTGACCTCGTGATCCGCCCGCCTCGGCCTCTCAAAGTGCTGGGATTATAGGCGTGAGCCACCGCGCCCGGCCAAGGTCTCCCCTGTTTGAGGACCAGGCCTAAGGCTGCAAAGACCCATCCACCCAAGGAGTCGTTGAGACCCGGTAGACCTTTGCCAGGTATGGATGACCTCCAGCCCTGTGGGACCAGAATGGGCCGGAAGAGGGAGAGCCGGGGCTGAGGAGGACCCCGAGGGGACCTCGGAATCTCTGTCTGGGGGTCGGGAGGGCTCCTGAAGGAGGAGGCTTTGAGGATTGACAGAGGACAGCCGGGTGACAAGACAGAGGGGGTGCATGTGCAAAGGCCTTGAGACACCAGCAGCGTAAAAGCCAGTTTGCCTGGAGCGGGGTGCATGGTGCGTGGAAGAGCCTGGGAGACCAGGTGGAGACGGGGACAGGGCGGGGATTTGTGCTTTCCTGAGAAGTGGAGGAGCCATGGGGGCTTCTGAAAGGTGGAGATGGGCCACAATGCAGTTTGTATAAAAATACAAAAATTAGGGCCGGGCATGGTGACTCACACCTGTAATCCCAGCACTTTGGGAGGCCGAGGCAGGTGGATCACCTGAGGTCAGGGGTTTGAGACCAGCCTGGCCAACACAGTGAAATCCCCGACTTGGAAAAGTTCCTTCTGGCCGGGCGCGGTGGCTCACGCCTGTAATCCCAGCACTTTGGGAGGCTGAGGTGGGTGGATCAACTGAGGTCAGGGTTTGGGACGTGCCTGGCCAACATGGTGAAACCCCGTCTCTACTAAAAATACAAAAAATTAGCCGGGCACGGTGGTGGGTGCCTGTAATCTCAGCTACTCTGAAGGCTGAGGCAAGCGAATCGCTTGAACCCGGGAGGCAGATGTTGCAGTGAGCTGAGATCACACCACTGCACTCCAGCCTGGGTGACAGAGCCAGACTCTGTCATTTCTTGGACCACCTGGAGTGCAGGAGGAGAGACAAGAGGAGGTCTGGGAGCAACGCCAGGCTGGAGACAAGGGGTGCTAAGGACTGCCGAGGGCTGCAGAGGTGGGGAAAAGTCGCTGGATTAGGAACAGATTTTTTGTTGTTTTTTTGAGACAGAGTCTGGCTCTGTCTCCCAGGCTGAAGAGCAGTGGCACAAACACAGCTCACTGTGCCAGCGTCGACTTCCTGGGCCCAAGCGATTCTCCCACCTCAGCCTCCAGAGGAGCTGGCACTACAGGTGCACGCCACCAGGCCTGATAATTTTTTTTTTTTTTTTGGCAGAGCCTCATTCTATTGCCCAGGCTAGAGTGCAGTGGCACGATCTTGGCTCACTGCAACCTCTGCCTCCCGGGTTCAAGCGATTCTCCTGCCTCAGTCTCCTGAGTAGTTGGGATTACAGGTGCGCACCATCACGCCCGGCTAATTTTTTTTTTTTTTTAATGGAGTCTGGCTCTGTCACCAGGCTGGAGTGCAATGGTGTGATCTCGGTTAACTGCAACCTCTGCCTCTTGGGTTCAAGCGATTCTCCTGCCTCAGCCTCCCAAGTAGCTGGGACTACAGGTGCGTGCCACCATGCCCAGCTAATTTTTTTGTATCTTTAGTACAGAAGGGGTTTCACTATGTTGGCCAGGCTGGTCTCGAACTCCTGACCTTGTGATCTGCCTGCCTCAGCCTCCCAAAGTGTTGGGACTACAGGTGTGAGCCACCGCGCCTGGCCTAATTTTTGTATTTTTAGTAGAGACTGGGTTTCACCATATTTGCCAGGATGGTCTCGAACTTCTGACCTCATGATCAGCCCAACTTGGCCTCCCAAAGTGTTGGGATTACAGGCGTGAGCCACCACACCTGGCTTTATTTTTTATTTTTTTTGTTAGAGATGGGAGTCTTTCTGTGTTGCCAAGGCTGATCTCAACTCCCTGGCCTCAAGCACTCCCTGGCCTCAAGCGATCCTCCCACCTCAGCCTCCCAAAGTGCTGGGATTACAGGCGTGAGCTCCTGAGCCCGACAGACAGTTGGCATTTCTTTCTGGAGCCGCCTGGTAGAAAGGAGGAAGCTGGCAGTTGGAGGACAATTTTGGATGAGTTTGGAAATTGGTGGTCTGGAGGAGGCTGAGGCCAGATTCTCTGTAAACCTTCTAGAGGCAGCCGGACCCGAGTTCAGACCCTCCGTGGGCCTTGGGCAAGCTGTTTGGCTTCTCAAAGCCTCAGTTTCCCCATCTGTGGGACAGGTGATTTGCAGCGATGGTGAAATAGGGTGGAGTTCCAAAGCAGCAAGTCAGGGGCCGGGTGGCGAGAATGAAATTACTCCGTGTCAAAGGAACCACTGCCGCCGTCCACATCCTCGCCCCGCTAGACCCTCAGCTCCTGCAGGGAGAGGCCGTCTGGCTTCGTTCTGTGTCGCTTCTCCAGAGCCTGGATGTGAAAGAGAGGGAGGGTGTCGCAATGTCCCCTTCCCTCTAGGGGACCCGGCGCCACGCCGCCCCCTGAGAAAGCCGGCCACGGGCAGGCCACGCCCAAACATAGGCCTCGCCCACACCAGGCCGCGCCCCTCCAACAGGCCCCGCCCACCCGCCCCGCCCCTGGTCAGTTGCCCCCCAGATGAGGCCACGCCCCACCCACTCGGTTCGCCTCTCTGAACTCGTGAGAATCACCCGAGCAGGTCTCGTCTTTGCGCCTCAGTTTCTCCAACACTGAAGTGACCGCAACTGATTTCCGTGCCCCTGTCTGAGCTGGGAACAGACCCTCACCGGCTCGGAGGAAGCCTTGGTCCCCAACCCGGCCCCCATCTCCGCGCGGGCTTGCACTCCCCAGGGTCGGGGAGCTCACCCCCTCCCAGCGCCCTGGAGTGGAGTGGAGGTGTGATGCCTGTCAGGCTGGGGCCCGGGGCTGGGTCTGGGGGAGGCACTTCTGAGAAGAGGTGGAAACGGTTCTCAGAAACCCCGAGACCCTGAGGGACTCTTTTCCTTCTCAGAAATGCTCCCCCCGCCGCAGACTCGGGGAGACGCCTGTTCAACAAAGCTGGGCTGGCTGCGGGCAGGGGGCTAGGACCGGTCCCTTTGGAGCCCCTGCCCCAGGCTGCTGGGAATGTCCCCCTTCTCCAGCTGTGACCTCCACCCCAGCTCAGTGTCTCCTGCCACCTGCTTGTCCCCAAGGGGTCCCCATGCTCCCCGCCTGCTGCCGTCCAGCTGCCGTGCCCTCTGTCACTCCCTACACGGGGAAGGGGGCCACTGTGACCTGAAGCCCGTCCTCCCCACCAGCTCGGCCATGCTGGACACAGGAGCCTCCCCAGAGTGGATCCTCCCCAAAACAGACTCAACTGCCCTCAGCCCAGGAGCACACCCCACCCCACGCCCCGATCTTGCAGCCCTGGGGCAGGCTCTGGACTGACCAGCTGATGGCCGCCCCTGACGGGGGTCTCAGCCAGGGCCCTGCCCAGAAGAGAGAGACTCATCCTCAGTGAGGTGT
Source organism: Rhinopithecus roxellana (assembly GCF_007565055.1). Taxonomy (NCBI): domain Eukaryota; kingdom Metazoa; phylum Chordata; class Mammalia; order Primates; family Cercopithecidae; genus Rhinopithecus; species Rhinopithecus roxellana. The sequence continues at coordinate 12,114,484 of NC_044556.1, forward strand.
TAACTCACCTGTGCCCCTTACTTGTCCCAGGTGCCCATGAGAAGGAAGGGGGCTGTAGGCAGCTGAGGCCAAAATGCAGGGGAGGCCCAGTGTCAGGGAGGGACACAAACCATGATCTGCACCTGCCCCGAAAATCCAGGCAGTCCTTTTGGAAGGATCCAGAGCCTCTGCGTGTGGAGAGGTCCCCAGCCTGGCGCCCTGCTGCCCCTGTGCCTAGGGTGTCTCAGTTCAGAGGTCCCCGCTGTCCCCCCTTTGGGGTCTTCCATGGGGTAACCCCCCATGAATGCCCTGCAACCTTCTTCCTTCCCCTGGTGTGTCCCCGCTCCTTCTGAAATCACTAATGGGTCACCTCTAGCCTGCAAATTTCCCAGCCTCCAAACTGATGCTTCCAATATAGCATTCTGACCAGGCGTGGTGGCTCACGCCTGTAATCCGAGCACTTTGGGAGGCCAAGGCGGGCGGATCATCTGAAGCCAGGAATTTGAGACTAGCCTGGCCACCATGCTGAAACCACATGTCTGCTAAAAATACAAAATTTTGAGACAGGGTCTCACTCTGTCGCCTAGGCTGGAATTCTCTGGTGCAATCTCGGCTCACTGCACCCTCCGCATTCCCAGTTCAAGAGATTCTCCTGCCTCAGCCTCCCGAGTAGCTGAGATTACAGGTGTGTGCTATCACGCCCAGCTAATTTGGCATTTTTTAGCAGAGATGAGGTTTCAGCATGTTGTCCAGGCTAGTCTCAAACTCGTGACTTCAGATGATCCGCCCGCCTCGGCCTCCCAAAGTGCTCGGATTACAGGTGTGAGCCACTGCCTGGTCAGAATGCTGTATTGGAATTATCAATTTTTTTCCTTCCTTCCTTCCTTCCTTCCTTCCTTCCTTCCTTCCTTCCTTCCTTCCTTCCTTCCTTCCTTCCTTCCTCCCTCTCTTTCTCTCTTTCTCTCTCTCTCTCTCTCTCTTTCTTTCTTTCTTTCTTTCTTTCTTTCTTTTTTTGAGTTGGAGTCTTGCTCTGGAGTGCAGTGACGTGATCACAGCTCACTGCAACCTCTACCTCCTGGGTTCAAGGGATTCTCCTGCCTCAGCCTCCTGAATAGCTGGGATTACAGGCACCCGCCATCACACCCAGCTAATTTTTGTACTTTTAGTAGAGACAGGGTTTCATCGTGTTGGCCAGGCTGGTCTGGAACTCCTGACCTCAAGTGATCTGCCTGCCTTGGCCTCCCAAAGTGCTGGGATTACAGGCATGAGCCACCGCGCCTGGCGGGAAGAATCAATTTTCAGAAGGTGGGTGTGTCAAACGGATGCAAGCAGAGTCCTCTCCTCCAGGTGGGGGTGCAGGCTGGGTGCCTGCCCTGCAGCTGCTGTAACAAATGACCTCAAATGTATTGGCCTGAAATTTCGCAGATTTATGCTGTCATGGTTCAGGAGATCAGAAATCCTAAAATCAAGGCATGGGCAGGGCTGGTCCCTCCTGGAGGCTCCTGGGGAGAACCCATTGCCTGCCTTTCCCAGGGTCTAGAGGCACCTGCATCCCTCATCTTAGGGCCCTTCCTCCCCCTTCACAGCCACAGCGCCACCTCTTCCAGTCTCTCTCTGACTCCCCAGGCTGGAGTGCAGTGGCATGACCTCAGCTCACTGCAACCTCTGCCTCCCAGTTCAAGTGATTCTCCTGGCTCAGCCTCCCAAGTAGCTGGGATTACAGGCATCTGCCACCACACTTGGCTAATTTTGTATTTTTAATAGAGACGGGGTTACACCATGTTGGCCAGGCTGGTCTCGAACTCCTGACCTCAAGTGATCTGCCCGCCTTGGCCTCCCAAAGTGCTGGGATCACAAGCATGAGCCACTGCGCCTGGCCCTCCCGCCTCCTCTTAAAAGAACCCTGTGAGGACATTGGGCACCCCGCCAGATAATCCAGGATGATCTCCTATCGAAGGTCCTTCATTTAGTCCCACCTGCAGAGTCCCTTTAGGGATAAAACATGACCTATCCATAGGTTTCAGTGATTAGGATTAGGGGGTGCACATCTGTGGGGGGCCACTATTCAACTCACCCAGAGGACACTTCCCTACCCACCCCCCATTCCTGACCCCACTTTAGAGCTGGGAGATGTTCACAGTCTCTGAGGCTGCCAGGAACACTGCAAACCCCCCGGAGATGAGATGATCTCCAACATCCTCCAACGATTTACTTACTCAGCAAGCATTTATTAAGTGCCTGCTGTGTACCAGGCCGATCTGGCCGGCTCGGCTTCACGGATGTGCAGCCCAGCGGTTCAGGGTTCATGTTTGGTTTAACGCTCTGCTGTCTGTCACCATCTTGATACTTTTGCTAATTTGATCTTTGAACTTGTTTTTTTTTTTTCAAGATGGAGTCTCGCTCTGTCACCCAGGCTGGAGTGCAGTGATCTCAGCTCACTGCAACCTCCGCCTCCCGGGTTCAAGCGATTCTCCTGCCTCAGCCTCCTAAGTAGCTGGATTACAGGTGCCCGCCACCACACCCTGCTAATTGTTTTTGTATTTTTAGTACAGACGGGGTTTCACCATGTCGGCCATATTGGCCTCAAACTCCTGACCTCGTGATCTGCCCACCTTGGCCACGCCTGGCCTGAATTTGTGTTTTATAAGTGAAGTCCAATGGAACAATGGAGCATACCTCAGAGCAGGGAAAATCCTCAAAACGTGTGTGCTTAGATGTTCCATGCTGGTCTGTTTGCACCTGGCAATCACTATGCCCAGGGGCACAGAGCTCCAGGGTCCCACAGCCCATGAGAGTTCAGTGAGATCCAAAATGAGTACCAGGTGAGTGTGTGAGAGAGTTGGTAGAATAGGCATGTACAAAGAGGTAAAATAAAGGCTGGGTGTGGGCCGGGTGCAGTGGCTCACGCCTGCAATCCCAGCACTTTGGGAGGCTGAGGCGGGTGGATCATGAGGTCAGGAGATGAGACCATCCTGGCTAACATGGTGAAACCCCGTCTCTACTAAAAAATACAAAAAACTAGCCGGGCGAGGTGGCGGGCACCTGTAGTCCCAGCTACTTGGGAGGCTGAGGCAGGAGAATGGCGTGAACCCGGGAAGTGGAGCTTGCAGTGAGCAGAGATCGCACCACTGTACTCCAGCTTGGGTGACAGAGCGAGACTCTGTTTAACAACAACAACAAAAAAAAAGTCTGGGCGTGGTGGCTCATACCTGTAATCCCAGTGCTTTAGGAGGCCAAGGTGGGAGGATTGTTTGAGCCCAGGAGCTCAAGGCTAGCTGTGAAAACATAGCAACACCTCATCTCTACAAAATAAACAAACAAATGATAAGCCGGGCATGGTGGCACATGCCTGTGGTCCCAGCTACTCTGAAGGCTGATGCTGGAGGGTCATTTGAGCCCAGGAGGTTGAGATGGCAGTGAGCTATGATTGCACCACTCGCTGCATTCCCACCTTGGCAACAGAGTGAGACCTCATCTCTAAAAAAAAAAAAGAAAAAAGAAAAGTAAAAGTGAAATAAAAACAATAAAAACAGGTTAGTTTTGTTCAGCGTTTCAGTTGTTCCCATCAGAATCAAACACATATGTTCATGCAATCTACAGAACACAAATGGCCTAATTTAGGTGATTCTGTAGACAAGTCACATGCTCTGAAAGAACCAGATAGCCAATATTTTCAGACCAAATGATGAAATTGTTTCAATATTTGTATTTAAACCTGGCAATGCCTAACATAAAGATGAATGGTCAAATTCACAACAATATATTAAATTTAAAAATTTTCAGGCTTAAAAATATTTAAAATTTTTTTAAAGTTTTAAAATTTTAAAAATTTTAGGTGGTTCACATCTTTGGGATCCCAGCACTTTGGGAGTTCAAGGTGAGAGGATCATGTGAGCCCAGGAGTTTGAGACCAGCCCGGGTAACAGAGTGAGAGTCCATCTCTAGAAAACAATGAAAACATTAGTCAAGTGTGGTGGATACGGTTTGGCTGTGTTCCCACCCAAATCTCATCTTGAATTATAACTCCCACAATTCCCATGTGTCGTGGGATGAACTCTGTGGGAGGTGACTAAATTCGGGCATTTCCCTGCACAAGCTCTCTCTTTGCCTGCTGCCATCCATGTAAGGCATGACTTGCTCCTCCTTGCCTTCCACCATGATTGTGAGGCCTCCTCAGCCGTGTGGAAGTGTGAGTCCATTAAACCTCTTTTTCTTTTCTTTTCTTTTCTTTTTTTTTTGAGACAGAGTCTCGCTCTGTTGCCCAGGCTAGAGTGCAGTGGCGCAATCTCAGCTCACTGCAAGCTCTACCTTCCAGGTTCATGCCATTCTCCTGCCTCAGCCTCTCGAGTAGTTGGGAATACAAGGGCCCGCCACCATGCCTGGCTAATTTTTTTGTATTTTTAGTAGAGATGGGGTTTCACTGTGTTAGCCAGGAGGGTCTCAATCTCCTGACCTCGTGATCTGCCTGCCTAGGCCTCCCAAAGTGCTGGGATTATAGGTGTGAGACGCCGCGCCTGACCCATTAAACCTCTTTTTCTTCCCAGTCTCAGGTACGTCTTTATCAGCAGCATGAAAACAGGCTGATACAGTGTGGTGCATGCCTGTGGTGCCAGCTACTTGGGAGGCTGAGGTGGGAGGATCACTTGAGCCCAAGAAGTCAAGGCTTCAGCAAGCTGTGATTGTACCACTGCACTCCAGTCTGGGTGACAGTGAGACCCTGTCTAAAAAATACGTAAAATAAAATGTAGAATGATGTGGAATAGCAAGCTGAAGAAAACTATGACAAGTTGAGAGAGACTGTAGAAGAAAGAAAAAAGCTTTATATGTTAGTACCTTGAATGATACTTTTTTCTCCCTCCCTCCCTCCCTCCCTCCCTCCCTCCTTCCTTCCTTCCTTCCTTCCTTCCTTCCTTCCTTTCTTTATCTTCTTCTGAGACAGAGTCTCATTCTGTCCGCCAGGATGGAATGCAGTGGTGTGATCTCAGCTCACAGCAACCTCCACCTCCCGGGTTCAAGTGATTATCCTGCCTCAGCCTCCCAAGTAGCTGGGACTACAGGTGCCCGCCACCATGCCCGGCTAATTTTTGTAATTTTAGTAGAGATGGGGTTTCACCGTGTTACTCAGACTGGATGGTCTTGAACTCCTAACCTCGGGTGATCCACCAACCTTGGCCTCCCAAAGTACAGGTGTGAGCCACTGCGCCTGGACAGCCTGTTTTTATAAATAAAGTTTTATTGACACACAGCCACAGCCACTCACTTACATATTGTCTGTGCTGGTTTCACTGCCACTGCAGAGCTGAACAGTCCTGACAGAGACCGTCCAATTCAAAAGCCAAAAACGTTGGCTACCTGGTCCTTTACAGAAAGTTTGCAGAGCCTGGTCTCGAGGGTGGAGTCCAGAAGTGAGGTTGGGAGAAGTTGAGGTCTGCGGGGACATGGCAGAGCGAGTGTATTCCAGGGAGACTCAGGGGTGAGACCCGAGGATGCTGGAGAAGGTAACCATCGGGGCGGGGTGGGAAAGAGGACAGCAACTCTCCTGGGAGATGGGATGGATGGTGGGGCCGTGGGTGAGATGAGGTCATGGAGAGAGGGCAGACCAAGGCCCCAGTGAACCCTGGAGGACACTGTGGTTGTCTTCAGAGCAGCCCCCGAGGTATCAGTGCTCACAGCAACTTGCGGATACAGCCTAGAAGGCCCCACACCTCCAAAATTCCTAGAGTCTGAGGAGCTCAGGAGGCTCACATCAGGTTCGGGAAGCTCTCTGGAGCAGCCACTAAGCTGGGCTGAGGGATGGGCGGAGGCAGCTAAGGCCTAAGTTGGTGGAGGTTGGCCAGACACAGTGGCTCACGCCTGTCATCCCAGCACTTTGGGAGGCTGAGGCAGGAGGACTGCTTGAACTCAGGAGTTCGAGATGAGCTTGGGCAACATAGTGAGACCCCCCGACGTATACAAAAAATTCAAAAATTAAGGCCGGGCACGGTGCTCACGCCGCTAATCCCATCACTTTGGGAGGTTGAGGTTGGTGGATCACCTGAGGTCAGGAGTTCAAGACCAGCCTGACCAACAGGGTGAAACCTTGTCTCTACTAAAAATACAAAATTAGCTGGGCCTGATGGCTCGTGCCTGTAATCTCAGCTGCTTGGGAGGCTGAGGCAAGAGAATTGCTTGAACCCAGAAGGCAGAGATTGCAATGAGCTGAGATCGTGTCACTGCACTCCAGCCTGGGCAACAAGAGTGAAACTCCGTCTCAAAAAACAAAACAAAGCAAACAAAAAAAATTCAAAACTTAACTGAGTGTGGTGACGCACACCTGTGGTCCCAGCTACTTTGGAGGCTGAGGCAGGAGGATCGTTTGAGCCCAGGAGGTGGAGGCTGCAGTGAGCTATGATTGTGCCACTGCACTCCAGCCTGGGTGACAGAGCGAGACCTTGTCTCAATAAATAAGAAGAGAAGGAAATTGGTGGCGGACATTTCATGCCAAGGAGCCCATAAGCCATGGCTGGTGGTGTACTTGGAGCATTTAAAGTCACCACCAGTGACCCGGCCCAGGTGCCCCTGCAGTGGGAGGGGAGGCCGGCTTCCGTCCAGCCCAGACAGAGCTTCAGATGTCCATCACGGGATGGGGGGCTTTGTTGGGAACCCCATGGGGCCCCCTGGGCCTGCACGTGTCGTCCCAGTCCCAAATATGCTCCCATCTCTGGGGCCAGGCCACTGAACGCCCTTCAGGACACTGTCCAGGGGCCGGAGTCACTGTCTGCTGACCCAGTACCCGAGTCTTCCGCCTGAGACCCTCCTGGCCCTCCCGTTCTCCCTCTGGCTGGCCCTGGGCCCTCCCTGGCACGGACCTCGTCTTCCGAGGATGTCCCGGAAGATGCACCGTGGATAAGGCCATGCGATCAATAGGTCCATCGGCCACCGGCGGGGCGGAAGCGCGGCTCATCCAGGCGCCTGCTATCCCCTCCCCACCCTCCAGGAAGGCGGATAAGGCCCGGGGACCCTCTTAAAGGACGCCAGGCACCCGCCCGCCGCCCGGCACTCCTATCTCCCATGGAAGGACCCAGTTCCTGAATTGCCCCGTGGGCCGCGCCGCAGGCCTGCACCGAAGCTCTTAATAGCCTGGGCCTAATGTTTTATTGTTGGTTTTAAAAGTGTAATTAGTTCAAGTGTAAACAGAAAAAACCTGCTTAATTAAGAATTTTTAAACAGGGGCATAAAGCGGGAGCGGGAGCATTGACGAACCCCAAGCTGCTTCATAAAATCGATCGGAAGAGGCTCCGAGTGGAGGGCCGGGCGGGGCGGGCGCCGTGGGGGCCCGGGAGCCTCCCCTGGATGCCATTTGCCGCCTGGGTGAGGGCCCCGGGGACCTGCTGGTTTACGATCGGGGTCTTGGGACTGGTGCCTAATGATTTTTATGCATTAATGGAGATGACAGTTGGCCAAGCAGGCTGTTTAAGAAGCCTTTATGGGTGGCTGGGTGCCCGGTCCTGTGACCCTGGGCTGTCTGGGGGGTGAGAACCCCTGCCAGGAGGGAGGCCCTGGAGCTCCCACCCTCCTGGGGCTGGCTCCCTGGGCGGTCTCTGGGTGTTGCGCCCTCTCCACATGGCACCCGCCGAGGGAGTCTCGGTGTCACTGTGCCACCTTCCAGCCGATCCGGCCTGTCTCGGAGTCAGAACTTGAATTTCCTTCTGATTGCAACAGGCTCTGCCTTCTACTCGGGCCGGGGCGGCCCTGACAGTGGGGCTGGGGGCATGGGGCTTCGTGCTGGAATGAACCAGAACCCAGGGTATACTCAGCCTGGCCCCGGCTGCTGGGGATGGGAGGGTGGGTCCCTGACCCCTCACCAGGAGGTGGAGAAGGCCCCAGGCAGGACTTGGAGGCACCCTGGGTTTGGGGATTTGGCTGCTCTAAACATCGACGGCAGACTGGCCCTTGGCACCCATGCCCCTGGAGGGGAAGGGATGGGGGTCTTGGGGGGCCGCAGGCAAGCCCAGGCAGGGGCACTGCTCCAGCCTCAGTGTCCTGGTCTGTGACAGGTCCGGGGGTTCCTGCCCTTGTGATCCCCCAAGGATGCAAACACAGAGTGGGGCTCAGAAGGCACCAGCATGTGGAAGCTGGTGGGGTCCTGCTCCCCGCCCGAGCCTCACAGAGCCGGGGGTTGCTGGTCCCGGTCACTTCCCACCCCCACGCCGACCCCTGTATGGGGACGGGAGACAGGAGCTGGCCTGGACCTTGGTCCTTGCCTGCCAGGAGGAGCCCAGGCTCTGGAATTACTGTCACCGCCTCCCTCATGGCCGAGACGCGGCCCCATTTAACAGGCGTGGCCACTGAGGCCTGGGAGACACCCACGGGGGCCCGGGTGTCAGATCCGACTGTGCCCGGCTTCAAGGCTCCAGTGTGGACCTGTCAGGGAGCCAAGGAGGGCCCAGACGGACGCTCCATTTCCAGAACAAAGGGGTGTCAAGACCCACTGTGTGCTGGGGGTCCCGGCCCCCCGGCCCTGGAACCTGCGGCAGGAAGAATGCTCCATGCACACCTGTCAGAGGGTCAGAGGCTGAGATGGTGCCTGGGGCAAACCCGTGGGTTGGGGTGGGGGCGCCCAGATCTTGACCCCCATCCATATTCCCAAGGGGCAGAGACGGGACGTGACTCCTCCTGGCCCCCGTCGCTGGCTCGCGGGTGTTGGGGTCTCTGGGCTGGGTCTTCCGGCATTGTGGCTGCCGCGGAGGGAGAGGAGGCCACTCTGATCCCTGCCTGCTCCAGCCGCAGCAACCAAGGCCGATCAATAGCCGAGGAGGCCTGCGGCGGGGGCTTCTCTCCTCTGGCTGTGGGGTGGGGGCTGGGTGCGGGGCAGCCAGAGCTGGGGCCAGAGGTGCAGACCGGCCGGCGAATCTGCAGCCCACCGGGTCTCCTCTCCCGCCTCTTATTTGCAGGCGTCTCTCCTGTGTCCCTGGCTCCTGCGTGCTCTCCGTCTCTCTATCTCTCCGTATCTCTCTGTCTCTCAGTTTCCATTTCTTCTGTCTCTGTATCTTTTTGTCTCTCTGTCTCTGCCTCTCTCTGACTGTATCTCTGTCTCTCTTTGTCTGACTCTCTGTCTCTGCCTCTGTCTGTGTCTCTGTCTCTTTCTCTCTGCCTCTGTGTCTCTTTCTGCCTCCATGTTTCTCTCTGTCTCTGTGTCTGTCTCTCTCTGTCGCTCTGTCTCTGCCTTTCTCTGACTGTGTCTCTGTCTCTATTTCTCTCTTTCTTTCTGTTTCTGTCTGTCTCTCTGGCTCTACCTCGCCTCTATTTTGCTCTCTGCCTCTCTCTGTTTCCGTCTTTTTCTGTCTTTCTCTGTCTCTGTGTCTCTCTCTGCCTCTATCTTTCTGTCTCTGTGTCTGTCTCTGTCTCTCTGTCTCTGCCTCTCTCTCTATATATATCTCATTCTCTGTCTCCCTCTCTCCTTCTCCCTCTCTCTCTTTGCTCCCTTCTCTCCATCACAGAACCCGAAGCAGGACCTGAGATCTCCCCAAGAAGGTGCCCTAGGGAGCCCCCATCCCAGCTGAGGACGGGCAGAGTCAGGATTACCCCGGTGGCTCCTGGTCCCCACCCCGCCTTGGCTGTCTCCTGTCCACCAAGCGTTTGTTCAAGTTTGAACCTTCCCAACACACCAGAGCCTTCGGATTTCCCTGGAGAATCCTATTTCGGCCACTCCGATGCTGCCACCGCGTCCATATCCTGGGTGGGTCCTGGCCCCACAGACTTCCCGCCGTGGCCGACTTCCTGGCACGGGTTGGTTGACCCCTCACCGGCTGTGAGGTGGGGTCCCTTGCCAGTGGGCAGATGAAAGCAGTCTCCCCTCCTTTCCCCAGCCATCCGGCCAGAATCCACAGCCTCAGGTGGTGGAAAGAGCACTGCGTGGGGGAGTTCTACCCTCCCAGGTTGGCGTCTTCCTCAGAGTGGGACCCTGGAGCCTCAGGGCTCTCGTCTGCAAAATGGCGGTTTTAGGACACACAATTTCCTGGAGACAGGCGGGGGCCCCTTAACAGCCAAGACACTTGTGGTACAAGAACTAGGAAACTGGGCTGGGCGCAGTGGCTCACGCCTGTCATCCCAGCGCTCTGGGAAGCCTAGGTGGGTGGATCACCTGAGGTCAGGAGTGCGAGACCAGCCTGTTCAAGACCAACCTGGCCAACATGGTGAAACCATCTCTACTAAAAATACAAAAATTAGCTGGGCGTGGTGGCGGGCGCCTGTAATCCCAGCTACTCGGGAGGCTGAGGCAGGAGAATCGCTTGAACCCGGGAGGCAGAGGTTGCAGTGGGCCAAGACCGCACCACTGCACCCCACCCCGGGCAACAAAGCAAGACTCCATCTCAAAAACAAACAAACAAACAAACAAACAAAAACCACACAGAAAACAAACAAAAGAACTAGGAAACTGTACTCAAATGGCAAGAACAATTGAATGAAGGTGGGGTGGAAGTTCAAATCCAGCTGCAGTATCAGCATTTTCCAAAATGTCTACAATTTTAACGTGTTTACCTTGGACCAGGCACATGGCTCTCCTCTATAATCCCAGCTACTCGGGAGGCTGAAGCGGGAGGATCACTTGAGCCTAGAGGTTGAGGCTGCAGTGAGCTGAGATCATGCCACTGCACTCCAGCCTGGGTGATAGATGGAGACCCTGTCTCGAAAAGAAAAGAAAAGAAAAGAAAAGAAAAGAAAAGAAAAGAAAAGAAAAG